>NW_012267217.1:9380601-9459697 GCF_000151885.1 Dipodomys ordii
GAAAGAATGACCTTGCCCCATTTGTTAGGAAATGGAAAGACTTGGAAAAAATTATATTAAGTGAAGTAAGCCAGGCCCAAAGAAACATAGGTCCCTTGCTTTCCCTTATTTGCAGTAACTAGTATATGTTTGAGTCAAGCAGAAAAGGTCAGATAAATTGATGTTAGGGAAATGAACCCTAAGATATATATTTAAATGCTTTTTTTTCTTTCATGCGATTGTTTCTAACACATTTATAAGATTATTTCTTTGTTGCTTTGTATGTCCCTCCTCTATGGTATAATCCCTGCTTTCACTGTATTTGATGTCGGTATAATTTGTGGAGGGGAAGGGAAAAAAATCATTTAAATAGGGTTACAGATGGACCCATTGCAACAATGAGATTCACAAGTCGTTATGTCGAAAAAGAACTTTACACCTTCGGTGGGAGAGGAGGGGGGAGGAGGATTGGGTAGGGGTCTTGAGGGGAGGAGGATGGGAAGGGATGGGAAGGGGGAACAAAGGAGCAGTCTCCAATGCTTGATAAGAAATGTACTCACTATCTTGCCATGTAACTGTAACCCCTCTGTACAGTATTTTCACAATAAAAAAAGAAAAAAAAATAAAGAAAATGTGGCATATATCCAAAATGGAATTCTATGCCTCCATCACAAAGAATGGCATTGCCCCATTTGTTAGGAAATGGAAAGAGAGAAAAAAAAATTATATTAAGTGAAGTAGCCAGGCCTAAAGAAACTTCTGTCTCATAGTTTCCCTTATTTACAATAACTAGTGTATGTCTGAGACACACAGAACCGATCAGATAAGTTGATCTTAGGCGAAATTAACCCCAAGAGAAGGACTCAAATGGTTTTTCTTTTTTGTTATTTTTTCTAATAAGATGAGATTTTTTGTTGTTGTTGCTTTGTATGTCCCTCTCCCACGGTATAACTCCTGTTTTCACTGTATTTGATGTCAGTATAATTTGTGGAGGGGAAGGGAAAAATCAAATTGTTCAAATAGAGATACAGGTAGACCCAAGATGTTATGTAGAAAAATAAATTTTACAACTTTGGCGGGGGTTGGGGGGGACGAACAGGGAGGTGGGTTGGGGATGGGAGGGTAAAAGGAGGAGGCAACAATGGTTGATACTTTGCCCATGTAATTGTAACCCCTCTGTACAGTATTTTCACAATAAAAAACTTATTTATAATTAAAAATAAAGAAAAAAAGAAAAGATAATAATTTGTATAATCATATAAGTATTTATCTACTTAATGTACAAGAGATTTCAGAATTGGCTTTTCATGTATTTTTATGTATACAAATATGTTTATGAATGGATATAAAGGTAAATGAACATGTGCGTAACCATATACATACTTACTTGTATGCATTTAACTAACCTCCAGAATGCAACTCTTTGAGGGATTTATCAATATAAAATCACATAATGTGATAAAATATGTTTTATTCAATTATCATTAGCCAACATACACATTTCTTGTTTACTTTTAATTTCTTTAAGAAATTATTATACTGATATTAAACCTCATCCAATGGTGTTCATTAAGGTTGATAGATTTTGACAATTGAAAACATAACATTAATTATTACATACACTTATATTTTACTATTTATAATGTATGGTATTCAAAATTAAAATTTTAAAACATTTTCTGTTTGCCCAACTTCTTTGACTTACAAACATCTATTAGCCAACTTTGCCTCACCTTGAAATACAGAAGGAAAAAATAAATAAATACATAAAATACATTTCAGTGACGGGGCACGGGTGGTTCACACCTGTAATCATAGATACTCAGGAGTCTGAGATCTGAGGATCATGGTTCAAAGCCAGCCTGGGCAGTAAAGTCCATGAGACTGTTATCTCCAATGAACCAGAAGACAAGCTGTGACTCAAGTGGTAGAGCGCTCAATTTAAGCTGAAGAGCTGAGGGACAGCGCCCAAGTCCGGAGTTCAAGCCCCACGATCGAAAAAAAAAAAGAAAACCAGTAATACTCTCTGAAATTCATTTTTTTCTGTTTTTGCTTACACAGGAAATAAGTAAATTGTAATTGTAATACCTCCGCTGATGAGGATAAAAGTGTATCGAGGATATATACGTTCTGCTTATAGTGGTAGAAAAATGATCACAGATCAGTTACTATAAATAGTGGAAAGCTACATTGCACATTTCAGGAGACCAAGGAGAAAATGTTGGCAAGTCCACTTTCTTTGAGATATTCTTCTTAGCTTGAAAACTACCATTGCGTTCTGCTCGATTCTTACATCTCTCTGTCTTTGAGTCCATCCTAATGCCATCCCTCCATATATCCAAATTTCTTCTTTTATGATAATAGTCACATTTGATTAAAATATCATGTTAACTTAATCATACCTTTTCTCCAAATACAATTAAAGTCTCCAGGCTTTGGTCTTCAACGTGCAAATTTGGGAAGCAAACAATATTCACTAAAAATATTATTTCTTATAAAATATCTGTCATAACTTTTAACTAATGACATTTTATTAATATTATTTTAAAGAATTTTGCTATTAATTTCAATATTTGTGATTTTAACGATAAGTATTTTGAATTAAAATTTTTTATCATCTGGAGGTAAAACAAGTTTATAAACATTGTGATTATTATAGAACACAAGAACTGTAGATCAAATATTTAAATTGAATAAGAAATATGAATATATCTATTTTATTTTAACATGCTATCAATGGAATTGTATGACATGTAAATATATAAGTATATATTTAAATTTACACATAGAATTCAAATTTTGTTACTTTCAAGTTTCCATGTTTTCAATAAATTCTGATAACGTAGTGCTTAATATGCATGGATCACGTCTGATTTAATATCAAAGGAGTGATTTTGAAATATATAGAATTCACCAAAATTATGCATAAAAATTTACAGTATTTGAAATATTAAAAATTCTGAAAAATATAAAATTAAATCACAGAAGTTCTCAATTAAATTAACAAAAACATCTTTTAAAAGAGTGGAAGCAAAGGAGAATAATAAACAGATAAACAGAAAACAAGCAATATACCCAAATTAATACAAAAAGTTCAACCACCACTGATAGCATTGCTGTTCTAAACTGAGTATTAGAAAAGAATTATTAGAACTCTATTCAAAGAACACTAGCTAAAAGTTATCCACAAGTAGTCATTTTAAATATAAAGGTGAATAGAGATTAAAAGTAAGGAAATGAATAAAATATAACATGCTAACACTAATAATACTTAAAAATAGCATTGTAGTATTTCTTAATTTGAAGCCCAGAAAATTTCAAACAAAATAAAGTTATCACAAATACTGGGGCATTACACCATGAGAAACTCACCAATTCTCCAAGAAGGCATGAAAACCTCTAATATGTATGCACCTAGAGAAACAATGTTAATAATATGGGGGCCCAAATAAAGATAATAAGAAATACACATCTGAAAAAAATCATGGAATTCATAGCAATAATTTAATTTATAATCCTCTACATGGAAGAGGAAGAATGACCAAAAGAGAATACAGAAAAGAAAAAAAAATATGGGACAAACAGGAACAAATAAAGATAGTGAATCAACCAAGCATGAGCAACAAATTAATACAGCCAGTTCCCAAAGTGAAAAATGAGACAAAGAATAACATGACCATATGACCTTCAACAACAAATATTACCTTTCAGTGCATAATAGAATGAACTGGAAAATAACAAAATATTTTTGAAAACTCATATTTTCATATTGCACAATGAGTTTATTATCTACATCAACTTTCCCTTTGGGTGGTAAATATTTTCCACGAATATTTCCTGGAAATATTTTACAAAATTTATATTCAAACATATATTAAGATCTGGGCTTCGGTGGCTTAAGCCTATAATCCTAGCTACTCAGGAGGCTGAAATCTGAGGATCACTGTTCAAAGCCAGACCAGGCAGGAAAATCCGTGACACTCTTATCTCCAATAAACCAAAAGTGGCCCTGTGGTTCAAGTGGTAGAGCGCTTGCCTTGAGCTGATAGAGCCAGGGACAGCACCCAGGCCTTGAGGTCAAGCCCCACGATTGACTATCTATCTATCTATTGGATGTCTACAATGAATTTAGAAATTTTCATTGTCAAGTAACAAGCAACACATAGTAAATAATAAAATTTATTTTTAGATTTAAATTAAAACTTACTTTCAAAGTACTTTTGAAATACTTTTCAATAATTTTAAGAATGTGATTTCCTCCAAATAACTTTTCCTTAATCAACCAATTCAAACTATATAGCTAAAAATATTTATGTGCCTTAAACATTTTTCTATCCTAAAAGAAAATATACATTTTTTCATGCTTGAATAATGTTTAAAGCAAACTAAAATGGAAAATAAAGAATAGAAAAAAATAAACATTTATTTCTTTTGTGGTTTTTCCACTCAGGAGATAAAAAGCCATTAAATATTTTTAATTTCCATGTGTTATTTCTCTACAGAAATAATTCTTTCTGAATTTAAGAAGTTGCTTTGTCCAATATTATATCATTCACACATGACCAGTCTTAGGAATGACTAGACAGAGAAAAGAAATTGTCTTTGAAAAATATTCCTGTAGGAAAGATACAAAATGGTTTATAGCTGATTCCAAATGTTCAACAGATGGCAAGTGGAATACTGTGCAGCTGGAGGTAAAATATATTTTTGGAGAAAAATGTATACGTTGGACAGAAAATTATGATACAAAAAATGAATGCTAATCAGGCATATTGAAGCAATAATGCAACAAGGTCAATCTAAGTCATATTATTAACATTTACTGCAGAGAAAAAAAAAGGACACCTCTGGATTAATTTAAGCTTTAATTTATGACATGAACTTTGGGCCAAAATATGACATTGTAATAAAGATATGTCATTCCTGAAAGCTAGATTTTGTTCTGTAGTAATAGTAACTTGTTTCATAATAAATCTGTAAGAGTACTTTGCTTTCGTGAATACATTAATACAAGCACAGGTCATCAATATAGACTATTTCCATCCTATTATTCTATGATACTGTGCATACAAAATTAATTTTGTGTAAAACTGATTTGATGAAAATTTTACATACTTTAGAAACTTATAATGCTATCAGTTCATATTAAACTTTTTGCCAATGATTAGTACTCCTTTCCCAAGATCATGCTATCTTACTTTCATTCCTTAGACAAGATAACAAGAAAAAGATTATTTTTGCATTCCTATTCTCAATGTTCATACCACCATTTTTGTAGTCAATGTTTCTACTTTAATAAATGTATGTCCAGTTTTACAAGGCATAGGATAATATCTTTGGAAAGTAAGCTCCAAGTTTTAGGTAAGATGCTACTATATGAACAATATTTGTCCAGCCCCCTAAACATATACATACAGTAACACAGTTTTATCCCATTTTCTAGCCATGATGACCACAACCCTTTAAAGACTCAAGCCCACTTTTGTCTTTACACATAAGTTACGCCATACACAATGCATTAATACGTGATACTTGCACAACCCTCAACAATTTAGCCCTCTTTCTGAGTCTTGATATAATTTCTCCTGTGCTCATCTAATTTATTTATTTATTTTATTAATCATTGTTGTTGTTGTTGTTGTTGTTATTATCATTATTGCTGGTCGTGGGCCTGAACTCTGGGCCTAGGCACAGTCCCTGAGCTCTTCAGCTCGAGGCTAGCTCTCTACCACTTGAGCCATAGTGCCACTTCTGGCTTTTCTGTTTATGTGGTGCTGAAAAATCGAATCCAGGGCCTCATGCATGCAAGGCAAACACCCTACCACTGAGCCATCTTGCAAGCCCCCTGATCTATTTTCTTATTTTCCTATACTAGTTTAACTTTTGTGTTAGCACTCAGCATTTACATGACCTTTCATTTTCCTTTATTTTGTTTATTATATTCACTCTACAAAACTTCATGAATACAATATGGGCATATGTTCATGTTTTGTTTTGTATTGTTTTGTTTTATTGAACATCACAGACCATACTTATAGAACAACTAGACTGTCTGGTAGTAGGCTGTAGTAGTAATAGTAGTAGTAGTAGTTGTTGTTGTTGTAGTAATAGTGAATGAATAGAAATATGATGTAATAAAAAGAACGTTTGTCTGGGCTCTGGAAAATTCTTGTTGATATTTAATAGTAGTACCTAATAATGCCTATCTCAGGCAATTTTATTTCTTCACTGACTAAAGACTAAAATGGTACCTTATAATATTTTGGGAATTAATTGTGTTCCTTAGTAAAGTTGGTGAGTTACAATTTTAGCCCCCCCTTTTTATTTATAACTACTATCAACAACATGATTATTATCCAAATTGCAGATTATCACCCAAATTTTCAGATTACATAATATTCTTTTTTGTAATAATTGATAAAAAGTAGTTTTGAATTTTACTATAATTTACTATGTGTTGCTAAGATACTTTCGGTGGCATGTGTAAGTATTTCAGAATTACATTGTTCTACCATAGTTACTTACTACAGAACATAGGGTAAAAACATCCATGTTTATTCAAAATGTTTCATATTTCAAAAAAAATTCAAAATGGTAACAATTTCTATCTACAAACTTTAGTAAATTTTAAACCAGAATGATGAAGAGATGTTCTTGTAAGTATTCCAGATGGTACGTTATGATTTTAGATCATCTAACATATTTATGGGAAATACAGATGAGCCAGGAATCTGATAGTGAACATAATAAATGGATATTTTTTAGAGAATTGCACTGTAGCAGGATTTTTAAAGATAATTTGGAAGAATATAGTGTGTTGTACTAAGGATACAAATTCTGTACTCATATTCTGAAGATTGAAAATTCAAATATAAACCAAAGAATTGATATAACAAAACAGTTTTAATCAGTGTGAAAGACTGCTTCATGTTTTATTTTTAGGTTAAAAAAACATGAGATGAGATACAAACACAAAGATGCAAATTCCAGATACAAGTAATAGGTACAACTTCAATTTTGTTCATTGTATTTCTGCTAAGGATTATTAGACTAGTTATCACTGAATCAGGTTGGTAGAATGGCTATTTAAAAGGCCCATAACTATTTACACAATGGAATTCTATGCTTCCATCAGAAAGAATGGCATTGACACTTTCATAAGGAAATGGAAAGAGTTTGAAAATTCATCTTAATCAAAATAAGCCAGACCCAAAGAAACACAGGCTTCCTGGTTTCCCTCATTTGTTATAATTAATATATGTCTAACACAGTTTCAGCATAGGATCACTATACTTCAATAGCCATGTACATATAATCTTCTAACATGAATCTAATCAAAATGAACTACAAGATAGAAACAAGAAGTTTTAAAAAAAATAGTGTATTGTATGCAGTTATTTCTCCTGCCCACTTTGGTTTACCCCCCATTGTCACTGTTTTTTTTAATCTCAATACACTTTGTATTGTATATAAGTTTATATGATTTGGGTATGGAAAGGAAATCACAGAAGTGGTTAAACAACGCATAAAGTGTGAATCACTGAAACATTGATACTCACAAGATACTATGTTGGAAGTGAACTTTACAACAGGGGAGGTGAGTGGGGGAAGATATAGGGGGAGAAAATGAGGGAGTAATAATATTTGACAATAATTGTACTCTTTTTCTTACTTATGTAACTGTAACCCCTTTGTACATCACCTTTAAAATAAAAAATGAAAAAAATAAATCAAACAAAGATGTATCTGTCACAGTCCTGGAAGCAAAGAGTCAAGATATAAGATGAGTTTTTCTTTTCTTTTTCCACTTTGCTTATAAATATCTATATCCTTCCTGTTCCTTCATATGCGTGTTTCTTCCTGTGCATCAGAGTCCAGATGACTTTAAAAGAACAACTATCACATTGTATTAATATTCCACTAAGTGACCTGATCTATCATTATTTACCCATTTCAATGTCCTGTCTTCTAATACAATCATGTTCTGAACTACCAAGGATTAGGATGCAATACATATACTGTAAATTAGGCACAGAGTTCAACTTACAAGAACAACTATGTTTCTGTCCATCGTATTTTTCACCTTTTCATTTTCTTAGGTCCCACTTCACATGAAAGCACTGAAGTTAAAGTAAGACAAATTGTTTGAATGGGCAAGAATCATGTATGATTATACCTTCATTAGTCATATCCTTAAATTACCATTGGCCTTAATGAAATCAGTAAACTTAAAATTATTAGTTTATACATTATAATTTTTTGAAATTGTTAAAAACAGCCTATTATACTTCAATAATGCTTAAGTATTTTATAATAGTATATAATTTCTCAAAATCGTTTGTCACTAATTGTAAACAAGGTTTTAGATTTTGTAGTTTCATTTTATTTTTACTATTTCTTCATTTAATTCAAATAAAAAATGAAGACATTTCAGGTATATAAATGCCGCTCTGCAGAACAGTATTTTTATCTAAAAGTTGGGTGTGTATATGGAAAATTATAATTTTAATTCATCTAATTTTTCACTCAACAATTTTATAGAAGCCTTTATTTATTTATTTATTTATTATTTATTTTTGTTGTTGTTGTTATTGTTGGTCATGGTGCTTGAACTCTGAGCCTGGCCGTTGTCCCTCAGCTCTTTAGTCAAGGTTAGCTCTCTACCGTTTGAGCCACAGTGCCACTTCTTTTTCTGGTGGTTTACAGGAGATAAGAGTCTCATGTACTTTCCTGCCCAGGCTGACTTTGAATAGTGACCCTCAGTTCTCATCTTACTTAGTAGCCAGGAATATAGGCTTGACCCACTGGCACATGGCTCTTTTCATTTTATGTGAGTTATTTTTGAAACTTGTATACTTTTATCAAAATTAATTAAATAACCTATGTAACCAAGTCAGAGTCATTTATTAATCCCCAGTTTCAACACATTGACTTTTATACATGACATTATCACTACTTGGTCAAACTGTCTTAAGGAAATTCTTAGTTAACTTACATGAGAATAAGACACACTATTCAACTACCTTATAATTCAGAGTAAACCCTTACATGGTACATACTTCTAGCATTACTTTTTAATATTTTCAATGTTTTCCATGCCATAGGTGGTAGTGGATGTAGGTTGAGTCATACTAACAATAAACAATGTGAATTTTTCTGTCAACTACACTGACTGTTACACTCTACAGTGTAACTTCAACTTTAAATTCCTTAAAGAATTCTTGATTTCATCAGGAAAAGCTTTTGCTTGTTCCTGAACACACACACACACACACAAACACACACACACACACGGTAATTTGTTGTATTAAATAGTTGAGATGATTCAACTAACCTAATAATTCTGTCCTAAAATTTCACTCTTGGTATAGTCGGCTAAAATCACCGGACAACTGTTAATACTGTAAAACAACCCAAGCATAGTGCCCTTCAATGTTTGTTTGTTCCTTTGCTTTGATTTCAGGATGACTTACTCCAAACCCATAAATGTGTAATGTTCGTAATCCAGTATTTTCATTTATAGATAGGTTCTAAAAAAGAAGGTAGATTTTTTTCAGAGGAGTCTATCACTTGCATCTATTACATTTTAGTGAAAAAATGTTTTTTAAATTTATTTTATTTTTAAATTTAATTTTATTGTCATATTAATATACAGAAGGGTTACAGTTACATTTGTAAGGTAGTGAGTATATTTCTTGTCACACACTGTTACCCCCTCCCTCTGTTCTCCACTTTCCCTCTTCCTCAGTCCCACCATCTACAAATTTTAAAGTTAAATTTCTTGCATATTGTCTTGTGAGTATCGTTTTTGCATTGGTTCTCCATTTGTATTTTATCTCACCATTTTGGTGTTGCCCTCCTCTTCTCTATTTCAGATAAACATATGTACCAAATCAAATAATGTGACAACAGGGAATAAACAAAAGGGTGAAAATGAAAGTAAAAAGAAATAACTTCACATAGTCCATTGAAATAAAAACAGAAAACAACAACAACAACAAAAATCTCTTGTTTCCATATCTTCGAGTTCATTTTGCTTAGCATAATCTTATATGGTCATATGTACATAGATATTGAGGTACTACAATCTTTTTCTAGGATTATCCTAGATATATATTAACAATTAAAAATGAGGTAAACCATGGAATCTATGTTTCTTTGGTCTAGCTTACTTCACTTAACATGATTTTTGTAAGTCTTTCTGTTACGGTAAGAATGTGGCAGTGTCCATTTCCTAACAAATGGGGCAATGTCATTCTTTCTGATGGAGGCATAGAATTACGTTGTATATATATACCACATTTTCTTGATCCATTCATCTACTGAGGGGCATCTGGATTGGTTCCATAACTTAGCTATGGTAAATAATGCCACAGTAAACATAGTTGTGCTGGTAGCTTTAGTATGGTCTAGTTTGTGATCATTTGGATAAATGCACAAAAGTGGGATTGCTGGGCCATAGGGGAGCTCTATGTGGAGTCTTTTGAGGAACCTTCATACTGCTTTCCAAATTGATTGAGCAACTTTACACTCCCACCAACAATGCAGTAAGGTTACCTTCTGTCCACATCCCCTCCAGCATCTGTTGTTATTAGAGTTCTTGCTTATAGCCATTCTAACTGGGGTGAGGCGGTATCTCAATATTGTTTTGATTTGAATTTCTTTTATGGCTAGAGAGATTGAGCATTTATTTATGTGTCTATTGGCCATTCTTCTTTTCTCTTCAGAGAAGTTTCTCTTTAAGTATTTAGCGCACTTATTTATTGGGCAGTTGTTTCTTTGAGGATTTGTTGGGAGATTTAAGTGAAGTAAGCCAGGCCCAAAGAAACTTAGGTCTCATGGTTTCCCTTATTTGCAATTAGCAGTAAATGTCTGAGACAAACAGAAAAGGTCAGATAAGTTGATGTTAGGTGAAATGAACCCCAAGATATGTATTCAATTTTTTTCTTTCATGTAATTGTTTCTAACATATTTATAAGATGATTTATTTGTTACTTTGTATGTCCCTCCCCCACGGTATAACCCCTGCTTTCACTGTATTTAATATTGGTATAATTTGTGGAGGGGAAGGGAAAAAACAAATCGTTTAAATAGGGATGAAGGTGGACGCATTGCAACAATGAGATGTACAAGTTGTTATGTCGAAAAATGAATTTTACAACTTTGGCCAGGGGTTGGGGGTAGGGTGAGGTGAGGGAGTAGGGGGTGGTTGGGAGATAGGAAGGGATGGGAAGGGGAAACAAGGGAGGAGGCAAAAGTGCTTGATAAGAAATGTACTCACTATTTTGCCCATGTAATTGTAATCCCTCTGTACGGTATTTTCACAAAAAACAAAAGAATGTGGCACTGTCATTCTTTCTGATGGAAGTATAGAATTCTATTATATATACGTACCATATTTTCTTTTTTATTGTCAAGGTGATGTACAGAGGAGTTACAGTTACATAATTAAGGTAATGAGTATATTTCTTGTCAAACTTTTTACCCCTTCCCTCTTTTCCCTCCTACTTCCTTACCATCCACCCCCAAGTTATTCAAATCATTTCTAGCATTGTCTTGTGAATATCGCTGTTGCATTGGTTCACCTCTTGTCCTTTGTCTTAACATTCTGTTGTTCACTTCTCTTCAGTAATTCAAATAAACGTATATACAATACCAGGGAACTAAAATCAAATACAGTGACAACACAGAATATGTTATAGAGGAAATAACATATAAAGGAAGCAGAAAATCACATAGCACATTAAAAACTACAGTAACAAAGAAAAAAACCTCTTGTGTCCATATCATGGAGTTCATTTCACTTAGCATCATCTTATGCGGTCATATGTATATAGCTATTGAGCTATTTTGCTCATCTGCTAAGATTATACTAGATGTATACAAATTGTTGCAAATAAGGGAAAGGACTGGACCTATGTATCTTTGGGTCTGGCTTCTTCAATTAATATGATTTTTTTCCGTCTTTCCATTTTTTAGGAATTTCATCTGTTAATGGGATAAAATAACTGGCCTAGTCATAGTAAGTATCATTGCCATTCTAGTAGTAAATTGCTAAAGGTATAGTTGGTATCATTTAAACACTTAAAAAACTTTAGAAAATACTGCTGTTTCTGTTTTGTCCTCAAATGAGAATGTATGCCCTTGAGCTAATTTGTCTTCTCTTTACTATACACTATCTTCTGCCATTTTCTTTGGTTTTACAGTGTCCGAAAACTGATGATGTGATGACATTTGTATTTATATTTTCCAGCAGTGGAAGTTAAGGTTTCACTGCTACATTGAAGTGGCTGTTGGACAATTTATGACAATTCAACTAAATAATTGGAAATAAGAAATAAAGTGTTTCCTCCAAAATCTACCTAATCTCTCCTTTGATTGTCTTCTTGGCAAAGACAAAGCTATATTACAAAATTTTGTTGTTGTTTGGTTTGGGATTTTATCTGTTGTTTTTATTTCATTTTTGTTTTTTCCTTCCATGGGGAGTTCTAGCTTAAGTACTCTTTTTATATATACATATACCCAAACAACTGTTAAAAATAACTTCAAAATAACTTTCAAGAAATATACATATATGCATGCACATGCATATATATGTGTATTTGTTGAAATGAAGTAATACAGAAGTGATGATAAGGCAAATGTCTTATCCAAACTATATAAATTGTTCTCTATAATAAAATGAGTCTAAAACATCACACTTTTAATTTAAACTCTAAGTTTGTGTCTCATATCTGCATTTGCGTTTCAATTTTTTGTGCTAGTCCTGGGGCTTGAACTCAGGACTATGGACACTGTCCCTGAGCTCTTCTGCACAAGAGTAGTAATCAACTACTTGAGCCACCACTCCACTTCCAGCCATTTTGGTAGTGTTGGAAATAAGGGTCTCGAACTGCAACTCTCCCATCTCAACATCCTGAGTAGCCAGGATTACAGGCCTAAGTCACCATTGACTCATGCATTTGCCTCTGATCCTGACTTCTTATGTCGATATTAGAATTGAACACATTTCTTGATTATCACAATTAGTTTATCACCCTAAAGGTGTTAGGAAAAAAAATAAAAAAATTCTGTTTCACAACATCTTCTTATTCAAATAGATTTCTTCAAACGTTATGCTATTTCTTAAAATATGCCTTGTATGTACAATTAAAAGAAATCATTTATGTCAATACTCTTATTTATTATTTCATTTCACACTATCAATATCTACTTTGCATATCCAATAACTTGGTTTTGTACGGAGGAGCTGTTACAAGAGATCAAACTCTGGGCCTCACAGTTTTGCTTGGCTTTTTCAGCTAGACCTGGTGCTCTACTACTTGCATCATGCCTTACCTGGACTGTGTGTTGGTTAAGTGGCTGTGAAGTCTTTTGGGCTTTTCTGCCTGGGGTGTCTTTGGAGCATAGTCTTCAGATCTCATCTTGTTAAGTATCTAGGGTTTAAGAGCCATTTATGTCTGCTCCAATAATTACTTTAAAAATACCTTAGCGTTCTAAAAGCACTAACTGTCATTCAAACGTTATTTATTTACTTATTTATTTATTTAGGTCAGTCGTGGAGGCTGAACCCTGGGTTGGAGAGTTGTCCTTCAGAATTTCAGGTCAAAGCTAGCCCCTACCAGTTGAGCCACAGTACAACTTCCAGCTTTTTCTGCTTATGTGATGCTGAGGAATCGAACCCAGGGTCTCATGCATGATGAGGCAAGCACTCTACCACTGAGCCATCCTTCAATCCCTACACTTTATTTTTAATTTAAAATTACTTCCCACATTTTTTGAAGTTTTATTTATGAATGCTTTTTTAATTTTATTCATTTTTTATTATGAAAATACTGTACAGAGGAGTTACAATTACATGGGCAAGATAATGAGTACAGTTCTTATCAAGCATTGTAGCCTCCTCCTTTGTTTCCCCTTCCCATCCTTTACCCGCTTTCCCCCTGTCCCCCACCTAATCCCCCCCCACCAAAGTTGTAAAGTTTGTTTTCGACATGACAACTTGTACTTCTCATTGTTGCAACGGGTCCACCTGTATTCTTATTTAAAAGACTTGTTTTTCCCCTTCCCCTCCACAAATTATACCGACATCAAATACAGTGAATGCAGGGGTTATACTGTGGGGGAAGGACATACAAAGCAACAAAGAAATAATTTTATAAATGCGTTAGAAACAAATGCATGAAAGAAAAAATTTTGAATACATATCTTAGGGTTCATTTTCCTAACATCACCTTATCTGACCTTTTCTGCTTGACTCATACATATACTAGATATTGCAAATAAGGGAAACCATGGGACCTATATTTCTTTGGGCTGGGCTTACTTCACTTAATATATTTTTTTCCAAGTCTTTCCATTTCCTAACAAATGGGGCAATGTCATTCTTTCTGATGGAGGCATAGAATTCCATTGTGTATATATACCACATTTTCTTGATCCATTCATCTACTGAGGAGCATCTGGGTTGGTTCCAATTCCCCAACAACAAATATTCAAAGAAACAACTGCCAATAAATAAGTGGGCTAAAGACTTAAAGAGAAACTTCTCTGAAGAAGAAAGAAGGATGGCCAATAGACACATGAAGAAATGCTCAACCTCCCTAGCCATAAAAGAAATGCAACTCAAAACAACATTAGGATACCTCACCCCAGTTAGAATGGCAAAAATCAAGAACTAATAACAACAGATGCTGGAGGGGATGTGGATAGAAGGGAACCTTACTTCATTGTTGGTGGGAGTGTAAACTTGTTCAACCACTTTGGAAAGTAGTATGGAGGTTCCTCAAAAGACTCCACATAGAGCTCTTCTCTGACCCAGCAGTCCCACTTTTGGGCATTTACCCAAATGTTTACAAACAAGACCACACGAAAGCTACCAGCACAAGTATGTTTATTCCCCCCAATTTTTTAAAAATACTAAACAATGTTTTAAAACTCTAGCTAAATATTCCAGGCTGGCCGTGAACTCATAAGTCTCTTTCCACTGTTGTATATGATACCCCACATGACTCTTCAGTTTTGTCAAACAACATGTATTTCATCACTTGCTGTGCTTAATGTTTTGTACTGTGAATATCATAAATGTATAATTATAAACTGATGATAGTAAATAATTATATCACAAATGTAAAACAAGCATCAAAATCATTCTAGAAATCATTAGAAAAAAATAAATGACATGAAGGACATGCATATATTGCTACACTGAAGCAAACGACTCAATATCATTGGTTCCTTTTTAATATTGCGTAGCTAATTACAGTAAGTGTGAGTACTATATTCTTTTTTTTCCTGAAAACATGGCAAAATCATACTCACTAGTGAAGACAGTATCATGATCTCAGTGTTTGTCCTGGTTTAATTAAAAATTTCAGGAGACATACAATTTCAAAATACACCATCTGCTCTCAACCTACCAGAGAATTTCATAAATACATAGAAAATAGTTAAATTTGAACAATAATGTCATTTAATTATACTACATCTTAATTGTGGATTGCATGGACATCATTGGAGGGAGGTGCAATTCAGATTGCTCACTGTACTTTTATTCTCAATACTATTGATCTTAATTTACCATTACTGCTCACTGATATGCTTCAGCTATCAAAGAAGGTCAATGCATTCTCCTTTGGGTACTTAAATCTTTGGCAACAATTTTTATTTACTGATCATAAATGTACCTTAGATTTCTGCATTGTTATTTTATGTAATAATGTCAAGGACAAATATTTTGAAGCATATCTAATAGCATTGAGTTCCATATTTTTTCCTTCTACAATTCATTACCCATTAAATTTAAAGGTAACTGAATAATCTTTTAGCTGGAAAGGAGGGATATGATCAATTTTCCCTCAAAGGCTTTGGTTTTGTTTCTAATTTTTCTCATTCTTCTTAGTTTCAAAAATGGCTGTGCCTAGAATAGAGACTAGCAAGAGGTATGAGAGAAAATTAGCAGAAGCAAAATTAACATTGGAGTTATGAAACTTTTATGCTTGGTTCTGCTAAATGATAATCATAATAAATCTGAATAAAATACAAGTGATTAAATTAGAAAAAGTGTAGTTTTTTAGAATAAGTAACCTATACACTATTCTTACTGAAAATGTTTCTTTTGGGGACAATATACTTATACTATTTCTGCATTACTCTTTTCTTTTTGATTTATATGTCTATTAATTTCTCACATATAGATTGTAGGAGTAGGTAAACATTCTTGAGAGGAGTTCTTGAGAAAAAGATGAAGGTATCCCATTTTTCTCCCTTCTATGTACTCTTTGTTGATCTTGCATTTTCTGTCATGGATAGCAAGGCAATGGTCTGCACTAGGTGCAGGAATGGACATTCCAGCTTCTAGAATTACAGAAAGTCAGTCTCTGTACTTCATGAATTATAAAATCGTAGCTATTCCATCAGCACAAAATGCACTAAGAAAATATGTTTTCATACTAGTATCTACACCTAGATCCAAATCTGAGACTGTTTTATATATAGCCATACAAAGACTCATATCACCTGTTAATAAATAATCAGTGTCACTAATAGTTAGTGAGACTTACCCAGAGACCACAGAGATAACTGTTTTGCTTTTGGTTTGATTTTAAGTCCCAAAAAGGTTTAGGCAAGTGCTGTCATAGTCATCTTCCTGTCAATCACCTGCTGTTTTGTAATGCTTGCCACATGCGTGAGGGACTCATGCTGTTTTTAAATTTTATGAGTGTCTTATCAGTAGTGCACCTGTCCAGCAAGTATTAGACCCTCAGTTCAAACCAAGTACTCCCAAACAAAAACAAGAACAAAACAAAATCAAAAAAGTCTATTTTAAGCAAAATATCAAAACATGTATGAGAGAACACATGATGCAAGTATGATCAAAGTAGGGGCTGGGAAGGTGGCTCAGTGGTAGAGCACTTGCCTTGCATGCCAGAGGCCCTCAGTTCAATTCCTCAGCACCACATAAGCAAATAGAAAAAAGCCGGAAGTGGTGCTGTGACTCAAGTGGTAGAGCGTTAGCCTTGAGCTGAAGAGCTGAGGGACAGCGCCCAGGCCCAGAGTTCAGGCCCCACGACCAGACCCCCCCCAAAAAAATATGATCAAAGTAGCTGTAATTGTCACCATAAACTTTAAGGTGTGTATGTGCTAGAAGAAGTTCCTGAGGAGAAGCGAAGCAAACTATATTAATTCCTTTATGTAATTGAGATGGAAGGTGAATGTGCTCTGATAAAGTGCCAAAAGACTTTCACTGATTTCTGTGTACATGGAAGAAATTAGCTGTGCTATTCTTGGACCAATAACTAACTTCTCTTTACATTCTTCCATGAAAATTTTCATCTAAAATGTTCAGATTTATCAGCAGTTTGAAGGCATCTAAGTAAATTTAAACAACCCTGCTAATGATAACAAGACAGGAAATCATAATTAATTGAATGATTGACCTACCCAGAGTAAAAAAATATAGTTACATATTGATCATTTAAAATGATGTAATGCTGGGCGCCGGTGGCTCATGCCTGTAATCTTCGCTACTCAGGAGACTCCCTGGGGAAGAAAGTCATGAAACTCTTATAGCCAATAAACTACCAGAAAGCTAGAAATGGCGAAAGTGGTGGAGTGCTAGCCTTGAGCTGAAGAGCTGAGAGACAGTGTTCAGGCCCAGAGTTCAAGCTCCACGATGGACAAAAAATAAAATACAATGATGTAACAATGATGACATATTACTGTCATTATAAGTTGATAACAGTTTCAAAATTAACATCTCTTTTTGCATATATTTCAGGTATTGTATGGTCACTAATAACCTAGTATACTTCAGTTGATTTTCACAAAATATGTCTTAGTGCTACTTAATTTCGCAAACCTTAAACACCTGAATTATTGATCACTTTAGGACTTGGAATCATAGTAAGAAGCAATATATATTATAGGTCTTCATTTACTCTAAATATAATCCTATGAATAGATTTTGGACAATGTTTTTTAAGTTCTTTTATTGAAGTTGCCTCACAAAGTCAGAGGCCATTGTGCTGCAAACTCTGTGTCTCTCTTTGAATAATAATCCTGCATAATCAAATAAAGTCAGTGAAGTGTATACAATCATATTATCTAATGCTGTTTGTGATGCTTTAACACAGGCTTCCTGAAAGCTAAAGAACTATGTGTCCTCATCATAGCAGTAATAAACAGAGACAATTATGCATAATTATGGAGATTAAGTCCTAATTATGGATCAATTTCAATAATATCCCTATACACAAATCTTTTCAAGTTTTAAGTGACATGAAAAGATGAAGGTAACTCAAGGTACTCATCCCCACTGTGAGGGAGAGATATATTCTAAAATGCACTTGTATCTGCAGGGCATCATACATAGTTATCTCTATTATTGGGTAAGAGCTGAAAAGAGTTTGCTTTGTTTTCATTTCTTAGAAATATAACATTTGAAAATTTCCAAAGAATCAGTCTGTGTTGCTTCCATATGCCACAAGTGTCTTTTAATACCAAGTTCCATTTTCCTGAAAGGCATTCAAATGTTTTCTGCTTAAACTTAATATCATTTTTAGAACACATAAGAAAAGCATTCACATGTTATAATTATGATTTGAAAATGTAATAACACAACATGGTGAAAGTAAACAAAGTACAACGTTCTATTAAAGGAGAACAAAGTTAATTTGTTGGCTTCTTTATAAAAAACAGAAGCTTAAACATGACTGATAATAGGTAAATCCATTTTATTATTTATTTGTTTGTTTGTTTGTTTATGGTGAGCCTGACCTCAGGGCCTGGAGCTGTCCCTGAGCCTCTTTGTGTTCAACCCTAGCACTCTATTACTTGAGCCATAGCACCATGTCCACTTTTTGAGTAGTTAACTGGAGATAAGAATTTCATGGGGACTTTTCTCAGCCTCCTGTGTAGCTAGGATTACAGGTATAAGCCACCACTCCCAGCCACTATTAAAATTGCATATTAGCTTATACAGTCTGCTTACACAAACCAAACTAATTTATACCAGTCACTTTCTATTACAAAATAATTTACATAAAATATTATTATGGTCATTATTCATATTATTTTTGTAAATTAGCTCATTTGTTTTGGTGCCAGTGCTGGGGCTTGAACTCAGGACCTGGGCATTCTCCCTAAGCTTTTTTGCTCAAGTATAGCCAGCCTAGTGTTCTACCACTTCAGCCACAGCTCCACTTCTGTTTTTTTGGTAGTTAAATGGATGTAATAGACTCACAGGTTTTCCTGCCCAGGCTGACTTCAAACTGCAGTTCTCAGATCTCAGCCTCCAGAGTAGCTAAGCTTATAGTTGTAAGCGGCCAGTGGCTTGCTTACAGCTTTAATTCACATGAAGCCCTGTCATGAACTTTTCTACACTCTTCCCATTTAAACACTGATGAAATTAGAGAGCTGGCTCATGACATTAAACTTGATCACAATTTATTTGGTCTTTATTATATAACTCACTTCTATATCTCTTTTTGCACTGAAAATTTGTCTTAATTTTGGAAATAAACATAGGAAAGAACTAGTGTAAACATTCCTAATTCTTAATTGCTTTAAATAGATATTGTATCCATTACTGATATGTTGACCATAAATATGTTCAAATAAACTTAGTCTGTTTTTATATTCTAACAATGTCAGTTACCATTTATATGAATTTTGTCATGGTAATCATTCCTTATAGATCAAAATCATTGCCTATAAATTGAAAGGCAATCCCAGCCTATATTCATAAAAATAGAATTGTAGCAAATATCTGAAATACAATGTGGTTGCATTTGATTCTATCATCATGAAATTACGGCTAAAGGCAAAATTCCAACAATGGATTCTTTATATATCCACATTGATCACTTATCTACTTAAGAGAATAGATTCTTGTAATATTAATATAGCATAATTTGAAAAAGCTCTAAAGCTTATTCTAAAATTTTATAATTTTTAGAAAATTAAACATATTTTTATTTACCAATATTTGCTGAATATTTCTTGATGAGTAAGCATTTATTTATTTATTTATTTTTGTTTATGTGGTACTGAGGAATCAAACCCAGGGCCTCATGCATGCTAGGCAAGCACTTTACCACTAGGTCACATTCCCAGCCCCAAGCATTTTAATTTGAAGGCATATTAAACAAAATTACTGCTTTGCTTACTCTAAAATATGTGTACATTCAGCAGATCTGAAACCCCATAATTAATATCAAAATTTGATATGTTATCTAATGAGTGATTGACAACACTATAAAATATATACATCTTTTTCAAGTCTTTTTAGAATGGCTGTTTTTTTAGCTTTTTATTTGTTAATACAATGTTACTTCATACAGAAAAAAATATATTTCTATCTAAGCCATCTTTACTTTTTTATTGTCAGATATATAAAATACATGAACATATAAAGTTTAGGTCAAATATAAAAATATGCTTCTGACTGTGAATTTCAAACCACTTAATATAAACATATAGAAATACACTTATATGAAAAATTTTAACTCTGATCCTAATATAAAACTCATTGTTCATCTGATTTATAATTTTTAGTTCCATCATTAGGAAAAGAGCATGTTAAACTTTGCATGCATTCTTTGTTTTTATCTATAGTGTTTTCAAATACATCACTAAATAATTGGATAATTTTGCTTTTTTTTGGTAGGCATGGTGGTATGTAATTTTGTGATTAGCTTTTTATGTGAAGAATGTATCAACTTCATCATTTTTAATCATTTTTAAATCTCAGTAACCTTTTATTGAGTTAGTATATTTCTACTCATTCTTGTAATATCTTGTTAGAATTATATGTGATTTTGTTGTTTTTAATAGAAAATGGGAATGTTAGTAAACACAATCTTGAATTTTTTCTCTCATTAAATTAGAAACATTTTTTCCTCCTAAGGGAGGAACACAAAAGTGTAAATCCAGGAAATGTAAACAAGTAGTGTTTTTTTGTTGTTGTTGTAGTTTTCATTTTTTGGTTTAGTTGTTTGTTTTTGTTTTTGCTTTATCTTTTGACGTGTTTCTTCATTTATCTGCCGTTGGGTGGGTAAAAGGGGCACAGAAGTGGAGGGATAAAGAGTGGACAAATGCAGCAGTGGTGCTCACTAGACTCTATGTTGAAAATCAACTGTATTACCTGGAGTTGGGGAGAGAGGTAAAAACTGGGAGAGTGAGCGAACTGGTGACATTGACTTGTGTAACTGTAACCTCTGTGTTATATCAATATAACAGTATTGTTATTGTTAAAACAATAAAAAATAAAATTGAAGAAACAGAAGACAAAGGTTATGAATTGTCTCATTAGGCTATATTTAAGTGAGAAAGGGGCAGGGAGCCTTGGATAAAATTTTGCAGACCTGCCAATGATCTTCAGGAAGATGGATTCCATCTTGGTTGCTCTTTCCTCAGAGTGAACAAAAGATCTTACGACCCTAGCTCGTCTGGATCTTTATGATGTCGCATGTATTAGCTGGCTTAATTGGATGACCAGTCGTGGTTCCATGTGACCAGACTTGATTTTCCTTGTTGGTGTAGATGGTAATGAAACCAGCACTAGTCCATCACTTTGGGTCGTATATTCTGTGGTTCCCACAGAACAAGTAGGCTCTCTGATCGAGGTGGATGGCCTCCTTGCTCAGGTCTAAATCTGTGATCTTAAAATCCCCATCTTCATTCAAGAGGGTGTTTTCAACTTTCAGTTCTCTGTAGATGATCCTCAGACCACGGCCGGAGGCAGACAGAGTTGACTCCCATCAGTGCTGAAGGTTTAATGAAGCTTGAGGATGAAGGAGCGATTCCCCTCCTCCAGCAGGTCTCTCTCCATTTTGGATGTCACTATCCTGAACTTTCAAGGTGTCTTTCTTAAGGATCTTCATAGTTGAGCGCTGACAAGAGTCCCTTCCCATCAGATCCTTGTCTTAAAAACTTAGGTGGCTCAGTGGTGCTTACCTTGTATGCATGAGGCCCTGGGTTCGATTCCGCAACACCACCGTAAGTAGAAAAAGCCGGAAGTGGAGTTGTGGCTCAAGTGTTAGAGCTCTAGCTTTGAATTGAAGAGCTGAGTTACCAGCAAAAAAAAAAAAAAAAAAAAAAGATCTTGGGCAGCTCGGACTGGCCGCGATCTGCCTTCTCAAAGCCTGTCACATGGAGCCTGACACTGATCTTCAGGATGCCTTCCTCCTCCAGCCGACTCTGGCTCGAGCTCTTGGAGCACATCTTCCTGCACAGGTACACGGAAAAGAACTTTGCACACCTTGAACAGACAGAGAGACAGAGAAAGAGAAGAGAGCCCTCGAGAGAGAGAAGGAGATTCAGTTCAAGGACTCTTTCCCCGGTTTGGGGGCCCTTCCTTAGGAAAGATCAAGTGGATGAGAGAGAAAGGAGACAAAAGACTTCAACGGATTCAATCAGACTTTAATTTCGGTTGCAGAGAGGCACCGAATAACACCAAGCAGAGTGAGAGATACAAGAGGCACAGAGGGAAAAACTAAGTACAGTAAAATGAGGCAGCTGTTAGGTGGTGAAGTCAGGAAGCTACTGCAGAAGGTCTTGCCAGGGGGACTGTGTATTTTCGGAAGTTTCAGGGATGAGGTTTTTCTGAGAATTGATCCCAGTTAAGGGTCAGTGAGCCGTGAAGACCGTGTGGGGTTATGAGAACAATGCAGGTTCCCTTTGATTAGTATATGTTGGATATGTTATCATTCATGACATTAACAAGTATAATATTCTACCTGCCTCTCATACAAACACCAATTTTAATACTTTCTATCACAGATCTGCAATGGTTACTCATTCACATTATAGTTTAATAAATACTAATTTGTAAGCCATTCTCTTATATTTGCCTATATGACTTGTAGAATAATAATGTCTTTTTTTATGAACACAGGGCTTTCTGGTCAATGTGTTATTCTATTAATTTTCTCTAAAATAGTTTTTGTAACTTAGTAGTTTTACTTTGTTTTCTAGCTGCAGTAGGGACAAATAAAACAGAATTTTATAATATTTCCTTGCATCAAACAAGAGATTTTGTATTGTCTTATTAATATCATGATTTATTTGTTGATTTTCTGTTATTTATGCAGGCTAATTTGTGTATGCTGGAAATATCTTTTATATTTTAATCTATTTTTGTAATGACCCAAGATAGAACTCAGTAGAAACTTAAATAGTGGATATTGACATTACTCCTTGCTATACTAGAATATTCAGTAAGAAAGCATGCCTAAGTACTTCTAATAGAAACATGTTTATTTTAGAGGTCATTTCACAAAATCAGATCCTAATTGTAAAATGTACTGAGATCAGTTTTACTTTCTCATATTCCTGTTTTTGTTTTTGTTTTGTTTTGTTTTTTTTTTGGTTGGTTGTAGAGCTTGAACTCTGGTCCTGGGTGCTGTCCCTCAACTATTCAGGTCAAGGAAAGCACTCTACCACTTGAGCCACAGTGCCACTTCTAGTTTTTCTGGTGGTTTACTGGAGAAAAGAGTCTCACAGACTTTCCTGCCCAGGCTGGCTTTGAACCATGATCCTCAGACCTCAGCCTCCTGAATAGTTAGGATTACAGGAGTGAGCCACTAGCGCCTGGCTTCATACTCCTTTTTCAAAGTTTGTTAAATGTCAACAACATAGAATTAGCTTTAGACATATTAAAGTCATAATTTAAAATCAGTATAATTATTGAACTGAAAATAATACCTTTTCAGATTTAAGGGAAAAATAAACCAACTATGAATAAAATCACACATAAACTATGCAACCAATAAATCCTTCATTCAGTCTCCTTTGACATAAAGAGAATGTGACCCATAAAAGAATTCTTAGGGAGAAACAGGAAAACCCAAGGAAAAATCCTAGCTGGCAGATGTCACCAGAAGAGCATGAAGGTTGTATATTTCCAGAAGAGCATGAAGGTTGTATATTTCAATAGGCTGTTACGAATTTGCTTTTGGTTAATGCTGATCTTTTCAAGAAGCATTAGCAACATTCTAAACTATGAAGTGGCCTTGCATATGGATAAAGCAGCAGTTAAGGCTGCAGTGCTCAGATCTTTCACCTAGAATAGCATTAACATCAATCTATAAACTCTGCAAAGCTTTAATCTCCTTTGTCTAATAAAACTCTGTATCTCTTCCATCATCAGGAGAACAATGCAGACTCACAACTTCTTTTGTTTTACTAGTTTTGTCTATCCTTCAACTGTTAGCTATATTAACATCTTGAAATAGAACTGAGTTGACAGAAATATGCCAGTTTCTTTCCAGTTTAAAAGCAAACTATGGCACTTTGTTACTTTAAGGATATTTAAGACAAGTTTGGCTCATCACATTGATTTGTATTTATGGGAACACATTAATTACTAAGTCTCAAAGATTATCAGCTTTTCTCATGTGACAATACCAACTAATTAATATTTCTATCTACATAGATATTTCTATCAATCTATATAGATAATTATGTGTCTATATTCATAGGTAGAAATAGATATCTATATATATAAATATAGACATAAATATATCATTGTTAAGTAGGTTACATTGTTAAAAGATTACAATTCCATAACTCAATTGTGAGTACAATGCATCATGATCAATGTTGCCTCTTTCATTTTTTTCTTTTGTTATTCCTCCTCCTATCCTTACCCTCATGTACATAGTTCAATGTACATGCATATGTGTGTGTAAGTGTTTACATTCATGTACACTCAGGTGTGTGCACATGTGTCAGTCCTGGGACTTGAATTCAGAGCCTAAGCTTTGTTGCTTAAGGCAAGTGCTTTACCATTTGAGCCACAGTTCCACTTCGGGCTTCTTTGGGTTTGATAGTTTATTGGAGAAATGAATCCTACCTAGTTTACTGCCCAAGATGGCATGAAAAAAAGGTCCTCATATCTCAGCCTCCTGAATTTCAGCCAGGAGCCACCATCTGGCCATAGTTCAACTTTTACATAAAGTATATCCACTATAATTACTGAATATTTTATCTTCTTTACTTTTCTTTTTTTTTTTTTTGTCGGCCATGGGGCTTGAACTCTGGGCCTGGGCGTTGTCCCTCAGCTCTTCAGCTCAAGGCAAACGCTCTACCACTTGAGCTACAGCGCCACTTCCTGTTTTCTGGTGGTTTATTGGAGATAGGAGTCTCATGGTCTCTCCTGCCCGGGCTGGCTTTGAACCGTGATCCTCAGATCTCAGCCTACTGAGTAGCTAGGATTACAGGCGTGAGCCACCAGCGCCCGGCCTCTTCTTTACTTTTCTTTGCTCACCGTTATCCTTACTCTATCCCCCCAAAAAACATATTTCTGCTTCTGGCATTCATTTTAATAAATGATATAATAGTTGTTCAGAGGAGTTTTATGTTTGGACTCCTTCCCCAAGTACACTATCCTTTAGTTTGTGTATATATTCATAAAATCCTGTATATGCTATCATGAGTGCTTGTGTTTTAGATTGTTTTAAAATTAATAAGGGCAAAGTTAAGGCTTTAAACCATTTCTATCAGAAGATATTATACAAGGTTAATAATGGATAACACCCTCTATATTGATCATCTATAAGTGCTTCAGGTTATAGCTCCTATGCAGGATTTTAACAAGAAGCTCCAATTCCATCTTAACCTCTGCAAATGTGTGGCTCTAAAGATGTCCCAGGTGCAACCTGTTTGCCTAGCCACTTTACATCTCAGCAGATGTTTCTGTCAATGTATAGTAAATGATGACATTAGCTCTTCTCTTTTCCTGTCTTTCATAAAAGATCAGGGATCACTGGTTTGGAAGCATAAATCATTCACCCCAAAACCCTTATGCAGTTATTTCACTTGTAATTTTATATCCAAAGAGGGTTTTGTTGTTGTTGTTGTTGTTGTTTATTGCTACTGATGTCTTGATAACATAACGATGTCGATAATCTCTGTGACAGATTTCTTACATAAACCTTCCTAAGAATAATACTGGAAATTTAATAGTTTTATGCAAATTAAGAAAAATGAAAGTTTTGGCCTATGTACCAGTGGCTCACGCCTGTAATTCTAGTTACTCAGGAGACTAAGATTTGAGGATCTCAGTTCAAAGTCAGACTTGTCAGGAGTATTCATGAGACTTTTATCTCAATTAACTGGAAGTGGAACTGTGGCTCACTGGTAGAGCACTCACCTTGAGCTGTTGAGCTCAGAGGTAGCATACAGGCCAAGACTTAAAGCCCCATTGTAAAAAAAAAAAATCTTGGGGTGAAAGAGTACTGGAGTCATATTATTGATTAATTGAAGTCATTGGGGAAATGAAATCACCATTGAAGAATGTATTATTCTAATATTTCATGCAGTGTGGAGCCATATATATTAAATTTTTGACTTGAAAGTGGTTTTATAATGTGGAACTATGGAAAGAATTTAGGACACTTAATCCACCTTTAATATATCCATTGCTGTTTCAAACCAGAAACAATTTCTTGAGTAGGTGAATTTCATTTACAGTAAAAATGACAAGCAAAATCTTCATTAAATATATTTACTCATTCAGGAAATAACATTCCTAAAATATGAGGCCTATCAGAAAAAAGGTTTTGTTAGTCATAGACTTTCATTACTAATACATAAATATCTAATATATAAAAATAAATTCAGTACATTCAAATTAATTTACATGTTCTTTTTTCTTATTAAATATCCAGTGGTAGGCATGTATTTTATACCAGAGAAGATGTAGTCTATGTTCCATATAATATTTACTTAGTCTTTTGCTATTTTTTATTATTATTTGCTCTTCATCTGGTGGCTTATTTGAAAGCCAGAAGGGCAGAGCAGCAGGGTCTCCTAGGCCTGTAGTTACTGCTTCTTACTCTGACAAATCAATATAAAATGTGAGACTAAAATCTGATATCATCAACTACATTTTTTTTCATTTTCACAGCAGGAAATAAAGTTATTTCAAAAGCCAGGGCATCAAATACACAAGTGTTTATTATAATATAATTTTCCCACACACAATGTTGAACTATTATTTTCTCATAATACTGTGGTTTATGATGTTTGGGTCAAGATTTTTGTGAGAAGATGCTGCAAAGAATAAATCAACATCAATGTTGCCATTATCATATATATATGCTTATTGATAATATCTACTATTTGAATGCAGGTCAGTCTCTTTCAAATAGTAAGAGATGCAAACCACTATTTGTAATAGTTTTTAATTTGTGTTTGCTCTATTTTGATTTTTTATTATTTACTCCCTTGAGGTTCAATGTTATACTCTCTTGTTATTTTTCATTAAGTAAATCTAGATTAAGAACTAACATGTAAAAATGTTTAATAACACAATCTCAATTTGGTAGGATTAAACTTTAATAAATATTTGAAATTATACTTATTGTTCAAAATAAGATATAACAAAGATCACTACTTAAAATTCATGTCCTTTTTACGTGAAATCTGATGGGTCTAATACATTGAGTGATAGATATAAATTCTTTTGCATATCTTTTAAGTCAAAAGACTTCAAATTGTTACTTCTTTGACATTCAGAAAAGAAGCGGGTTCAATAACATCTTACTGATCAATATTACCATTGATCTCACTGTGTTTCCCTGAAAAGGAACATGGGAATATTTTTATTGGCTTTAAAATAATCTTGCATAGACCGGGAATATCCAAAGAAGAATTTTATCACTAGTCTTGAGCTGGGTTTGACTGGAGAGTCATTCAAACAAGGAGATGAGTGAAATGTAGAGGGCAATATTCTAAATTCTAAGTACTTTTCCCAAAGTACTAGTTTCTTACATGTAATGGAATAAAATGGGGCTCAATTTCAAGATTTGACAGTCATATTTCTTGATAAGCAATATTTAATATACAATATCTTATAATAATATGATATAATGTATCATATTATTTTAATTAATTCATGAGCAAATATGTAACATATATTATAACATTTTCATAATACATATATATGTATATATATATATATGAATAAGTTGGAGTAAGTTAGAGTAGCTTTTTAGAGTTGAAGTATATAATATGATTTTCTCACTATTAAAGGTACGTGAATGCCAATAACCTTGAGTTATCAATTATTTTCATTTGTATCTATGCTATGATAATGTAAAATCCATAGTTTTCCCAAGTTACTCAAAAAATAACTTCAGTATGTTAATCACTTTGTTTTCATCCTATTTGCTTACATGCCATTCAGAAAGCATTTTCCTCAATTCTATGGAGAAAAGCAATGTCAAATATACATGGAGGAAATAAATCAACTTGTGATGCTAGGTAGTGTATCAGGCAGTACAGGTCCAGATGTTTCAAGTATTGTTTGTCAGTTCTATAGAGTAAATAAAGATGATATTCAATGAACAGGAAGGATGTTCACTGGGGAGGAAGAAAAGCTTGAAATGGTATAATAAGCACCAAATAAAGCACATGATTACTGTTAGAAACTGAACCAAAGTTCATCATTCAAATAGCTCTGAGTAGTTTAAGTCTATTCAAATGGATGTTTATGTTGTGTTTTAGTTTTGAATACATTGGAATCATTTCTAAGGCAAGGCAGACTTTAGCTCAGTAGGAATTGGAACTCATCCAGGTAGCTGGCACAAAGTCCCAAGTAAATACACATTGAAGAGTACTATGCTGCCACAGCAATGCTAAATTAAACTTGGCATTCTTAACAAAAAGATTCATTATTTGCATACTTTGAAAAAATCTGATTTGTTCCCAAAGTTCTCCTCCCTTGGTGATCTGAGCACCTGGTGTTAAATAAAACCTGTTTCTGTCACCTACATCTATTACTCATAATTAATATTTAAGAAAATACAAATATTTACCAATCACCATAATCTACTGGTGAAAGTAGTTACATTATGGGCAACATAATTTTAGTTTCATCAATCAGCCATGTGAGAAAAGTCCTTAACTTGTATGCTATCATAGTGTGTTTCACAAATATATACTCACCTTTACGGGATGATATAAAATGGTAATATGATATTGTTATAAATTGACCTATATTTGCTTTGGCTGCATAAGCTGTATATTCTTCCATTCTATTGTTATAATTTGTACCTAGAATTTTCACCAAAGTCCTATGTGTTGAGTACTTGTTCCCAATACAGCAATGTTGATATATTTGGATGGATGGAAATGACCAGACCATAATTGCCCTGATTACAAGGAACCATTGGGAAATGATAGAAGTCTAAAATTATGAGGACTAGTTAAAGGCTGTCAGCTAATGAGGACATGATTTTGAATGGAATATCTTGGATCAGGTACCTTTTCCCCGATTTTGTATTTTACACATTATTGAGTAAACTCCTTTCCACATAAAGATCAAATCTTACTTTAAGTTGTTTTTCCTGAGGTATTTATCACAGAAATTGATAGTTGGCCAAATGTTTTTTAAATGTATGCTTCTTAAGTTGATATATATCTAATACTTATGTAGTGAAACTTACAAATAAAAAATCTACACTTCAGTACGGTTATTTGTGTTTATAGACAAACACAAGCATGTATATATGTTAAGTAAAGTTATAACTAATATTAAATTAACACATGGAAATTGTCAGAAAGGTATTATAGCTAAATGTTTAATAAAGAAAAAGAATATAAGATTTGTAGAGACTGATTTGAACTGATTTGTAGAGATCTGATTTGAAACACATCTACTACAACACAAATCATAACTGCATTTGAAACAGGAAATTAAGAATTCAGTAATATTATCATATAAAATATAAATAAAATCTTAATATCTATGAAATGAGGATATTGGAGAAAAGAATGTTTTAATAGAAACATGTGGAAAATAATTAGTTACATAAAATTTATTTCAGAAAGAAAGAAAATCTCTCAAAGGAATAGGTGGATTCCAAATACCAGAAATAATTCTAAATAAACCAAATGAATATATGAAAATAAAAGTATACTTTAAAAGAGATAAAATGATTTTAAAAATGAAATATTCACCTTATAATTTTCATAAATTGTAAACATCTAGTATGATTTATCTCCTGTAAAGTATGTAATATATACATATTATAACGTTTGTGAGAATTAAATATTAAATATCAACATCTTACATAATATGAATGTGAGAACATTTCCACTTGGCCTGGGAAGGTGGCCCAGTGGTAGAGTGCTTGCCCATGCATGCATAGGGCCCTGGGTTTGATTCCTCAGTGCCACATAAGCAGAAAAGGCCAGAAGTGGCGCTGTGGCTCAAGTTGTAGAGTACTAGCCTTGAGCTGAATAGCTGATGGGCAGTGCCAAGGCCCAGAGTTCAGGCCCCATGACCAAAAACAAAAACAAAAATGAAAAAAAAAAAACAGTTTTACTAAAAGTAAGAACAATTAAACTCTTTTTCTCATATACTTTAAAATATTTTTAGAAGCTTAAACAAGGCTATTATAAAGAAAGGGAGGAAATGTTTAGCCATTGACAATGATAACACAAGTAAATCATTTTTACTTTCATTTAACATTAAAATGAACCTGGAAAATTTCAAAGAAGTAATTATAAAGTGATTATAATAATTACTTGTTAATTTTGTGAAATAGGAATATTAAGTTTCTCTAGACAAACAGAATGAATAGCATATCTTTAATTATAAGAGATTAATTAGATTGGCACCTCACCCTCATTGGGACTGAGAAGGTTCACAATTGCTGTCTGCAGGATAGAGAAGAGAAAGAAACTGATCATTGTTCAGTCCAAAAACTGAAGGCCTCCTAACTGGAGAAGCCAAAATGCCACCCCATGCTAAGGCTGAAGGCCTTGGCCATCCTTAGTGAACTACTGCACTTGAAGGCAGAGAATCTGAAAGTTGCTCTGTTCTCCTTTTTTATTCCATTTGAGCCTTCAACCTATGTATTCATCAATACTGCCCACCTTCGGATTTACTCACCTGCAAGTTTTCTCTGAAAATACCTTCAGATCTCCAAAACATGCTTTACCAATGCTCTAGCAGTCTGAAGCCAATCAAGGAAACAAGGAAATTTAACAACCAACCTACACTTTGTCAATGTGGCATCCATAGACACATACACTCTCCAGGTAGACAATTGGTAAGCATTAATTTGACTTGATGATACAATTATTTTATAGCAAAAAATGTATTCCTTCAGTAGAAAAGAAATTTTGACATTACCTTGCCCATGTAATTGTAACCCCTCTGTATGGTATTTCACAATAAAAAAAAGAAAAGAAAATTTAATTCATTTTTCTATCACATAAATGAAATACTATGATATAAAATTGACAACTCTTAAATACTGAAATAAAGTGTATTTTAGCTTACATGATAAAATAATTAAAAGTATGAAATGGTTTTCTTATATGCTTTATATATGCAAGTGTATTCTGTATGATATAAAAATAATCATGGTAATTACAATCTTCCTTTCTATAAGGGGACATTTACTTCCAACATTAGAATTCGCAGTGCTTCTGGTCAAACAGAAATTATCAGTTGAATTAGTTATCTTTGCCTATTTTCTCTTCAAAACTCCTTGTCAAAACAACTCAACTTTATCTAGAGTCTTTTTCACAGTAATGAAATAGTGCTCTTCTAATTTCACTCTGCACTTAGATCTGACATTGGAGGCTGAACTTGGATATAAACTGACATTAGGTACAACCTGACATTGGATATAAACTTAGTTTATTGAGCTTCCTTTTGAAACATGTGCCTTCCTATTGTAAATCTCCTGTTCTGTGAAATTAGAGACAGGGTTCTGTATGAGATTCAGTCCCCCAGGCTCCCAGCGGCTGGCTATACTCAACATTTCAGAATACCAGAGACTATAATTTCCACACATTAAAAGGCTCTTTGATAATACCAAATATTGCCACTCACAACATACTTAACCTTTCACATAAGCATCCCTGCCTTACTGCAAAGGTTGTCATGACCATTTGATATTTGACATTTAATATTTAGTCTTTCCTTTTAAAGGCTCCATAAATTCTCCGATCCCCTGGCTATAATTGTTTCCTCTTCAACAGTCAATGTTTCTAACTTCTTAGCATGACTTTAAGCCAAATTGATCTGGAATATAACATAGTGATAATTCAATATTGCAATTATCTATTTTGTGATTTGTCTGAACACTATTCCTCCAATGCTGAGGTCTATTAGGAAACAATTTAGGAGGAAAAGATAAAAGTAGGTGAGTGAGGCAGAGGGTGAGAGAAATAGGGAGGGAAGAAGGGAGGGAAAATACTTGCTTAACATAGCATTTGACACTAATAAAATTGGTGTGGAGCCTATTATTGTTAGGTAAGATACCCCATATTAGAGTTATTTGTGAACACTTTTGAGGAATATCACCAGTATATTTGTCCTGAAATATATAAAATTTAGAATGTGTCATGGTTATGTTTAATAGCGTCATTAGAGAGAATCCCAGTTGTTCTTACATTGACATGCTCTGAACCCAATTCCAATCTGATGTCACTTTGTGGAGACTGAAATGCAGTTATAAAAAGGATGTTATTCTCAAGACAATAATTTCTGCAACAAATTCCTATGTGTGTGCCTTTATGTCACAGACTCTTTGTAAAAAGCTACTACTTTATTTTCATTAGTGAAAATTGGTATTATTTTTGAGTTTCTAAATGTTTTTCCATAGTTTGATTTAAAGCAAAGTATAAAGTTTAACTACTAAAATTATACAGTAAGATTATTCAAAATACATTGGTTATAGATATTTTTTATATTTTTTCAACATAACCAAATAGAGAATTACAGGTAGAATGCTTTAACCATTTCCCCCAAACTCCATTCCTTTCTATTTTCCCTAGCCTTCATGATGGAAGAAAATGATATGTTTTGTGTATACTTTTCCTGTACCAACCAATTTAATAGGTTTTAAATCTGATATCTAAATAACACAAAGAAGTACATTTTATTGTACGAAATCCTCTAATTCATAGAGCTTTCTTTTTCCAGTTATTTTCCATGTAGGAAATGTCAAAAACTATGCAAACTCTCCTCCTTTTTCCCTTTAGAACAGCAGGTTACGAAGGAGAAGAAATGATATGCTCTAATGCACACTATTCTACTTTGAATTCTTTCCCAAATTTTTTCCTCCATTATCATTCTTCAAGGTGGATATGAAAAAAAAATTACAATTCCAAGTAGAATTTTCTACTAGTCTTCCATAATTCCTTCAAATTCTACAAGTAAAATTTAAATGACTTTGTCCTTGCTAGGGGGGAGGATTTTTTCTTAGATTATTGGATGTAACTATTGTTTTTGCTATCTGATGGTTTTAAAAGTGCACAAGTATCACAGTAATATATGTGTGTGTGTGTGTGTGTGTGTGTGTGTGTGTAGATAGATAGATAGATAGATAGATAGATAGATAGATAGATAGATAGATAGATAGATCAAACGAGGCATTAGTCCTGCTTTTTTTTTTTTGGTCATCTGGGCCTGGGCATTTTCCCTGAGCTCTTCAGCTCAAGACAAGTGCTCTACCACTTGAGCCACAGTGCTATTTTCCCGGTTTTCTGGTAGTTAATTGGAGATAAAAGTCTCATGGACTTTTGTGCCACAGTTGGCATTGAACTGCTATCGTCAGATCTCAGCCTCCTGAGTAGCTAAAATAGCAGGTATGAGTCACCAATACCTTGCTCTGATTCCTTTTCTTTTGCATAATACACTTTGTAGTTTTGCAAATTACAAAAAATTCAGAGGACTGACGTCCTAACAATGTGTTGGGAGACTTTAAGACACAATATGCATAAAATTTTATCTTGCCTGTGCATATTTTTCAAAAAGAAGCATATTGCCAAAAATCTATGATGAAAACATAATTCTCACACCTTTTTATATTTTATTATCATTATATAGTTATACAGAGAACATACAGATAGTAGAGGATAAACAAAGGAGGAGGTAACAATGCTTGATAGGAAATGTACTAATTACCTTGCTCATGTAACTGTAACCCCTCTGTACAGTATTTTTATAATAAAAATGTATATAAAAAGAAAAAAAGAACTTACATGTAGCAAAGCAAATTATTAAAAAGAGTACACCTAGACCAATGTCTTTCACAGTATAATTTTAGTGGGTACAAGTTGTGAAGTAATATGACCCATGTTTTGTATGAAATGTTACTAAATTCCATCAAGCTTGGGGAATTAGTAATGTTAAATATACAATAAAAGGAAAATAAAATCTGAGTACTTGTAAAACTAATTGACTCAGGTTTATATAATAAGAGTTATGAATCTAGGATTTCCTAACGTGATTAAAGATTCTATGGATTTTTAAAATACATGTTTTAATGTTTTATTGTCATTCATGGGGAGGGAGGGAACAAGTGGGAAAGAGGGAATATCTGACTCTATGCAAAACAAAGGAAATGTACATATCACCCAATGTGGAAGAAATAACTGTATTGCAAAGCTCATAGAACTCATAAATGTTATAGACCATGATAGACAATTTGCTCCATGAAAGTTAATGTGTTTGTGTCTTTAAGCATCACTGTCCCACAGTACTGTGAAATTTGGGAAATTATGTAACCACTTAATCACAATAAAAAATTTGAAAAAAAAAAGTAGATTGTCTTGATCAATGGCAAACCTTTCAACATTCTCACCTTTCTCAACCAACCTCTTCCCGAACTTTCCTTAAAATTATAAGATATGTATTAACTAACTTACCATTTAACCTTATTTATATAATGCACTTTGATCTGTGTCATTCCTTCAATAATTTAACCCCTACCCCCTTAACTCACCCCTTCTCTTATTTTTCTTAGTCATGGCTGAGTGGTTAAGACAATGGACAATAATGCATGTTTTTAACCTTTTTATGAGCAGCATGAGAACACAAGTTCTTCTTAGTAGCACATGGAACATTCTCTAAAATAGACCATATTTTAGGTCACAAAGCAAACTAGTCCAAATTCAGAAACATTGCAATTATGCACTGCATTCTCTCAGACCACAAGGAAATATAATTAGAATTCAACACCAAAGCCACTAAAGAAAATCCTGTAACACATGATAGCTGAACAACACATTGTTGAACCATAGAAGAGATTATAAAGGAAATTAAAATGTTCATGATATTTAACAAAAATAAACACAAATCACCAACTCCTCTGGGACACAGCAAAGGCAGTACTCAGGGGTAAGTTTATAGCTCTGAGTTCCTACATCAACAAATTGGAGAGATCTGAAACCAACAATTGAACAAGGCACCTGAAGCTCTTTCAAAAAAGAACAAGGTAAACCCCAATCCAGTTGATGGAAAGAATAATTAAAATTAACTCAGAATTAAGTGTATTGAAAAGAATAATTACAATTAAATCAGAATTAAATGAATTAGAGTCGAAAAAATAGAATCAACAAAGCAAAGAGTTGATTCTTTTTTTTTTCTTAGCTGGGTTTTTTTAATGTACTATGTGGTTTCTTTTTTTTTTATTTTTTGTGAACATACTGTACAGAGGGGTTACAATTACAAGGGTAAGATAATGAGTACATTTCTTATCAAGCATTGCAGCCTCCTCCTTTGTTTACCCTTCACATCCCTTCCCACCCTCCCCCTGTCCCCCCAGTACTCCACCCAAAGTTGTAAAGTTAGTTTTCGACATCACAACTTGTACTTCTCATTGTTGCAATGGGTCCACCTGTGTCCTTAAACGACTTGTTTTCCCCGAACAAAGAGTTGATTCTTTAAAAAAAGTTAACAAAATTGATAGACCCTTAGCAAATCTTATTGAAAATAGAAGAGAACACTTCCAAATAAACGAACTCAGAGATGAGAATGGAAACATCACCACAGAACCAACCAAGATTTAGAATATGATAAGGGAATACGTCTCAAACCTTTATGGTAATAAGTTTGAGAATTGGAAGAAATTTCTAGCAAATATTGACATGCCTAGACTAAATCAAGATGAGTTAAAGAAACTTAACAGACCGATATCAAGCATTGAAATAGAACAACAATAAGAGCCCTCTCACCCAAGAAAAGTACAGGACTTAATCGATTTCCAGCTGAATTCTACAAGCCCTTCAAAGCAGAACTCACATCAATACTCCTCCAACTCTTCAATGAAATTGAAAGTGAAAGCTCACTACCAAACTGCTTCTATGAAGTCATCATAATGCTCACCCCTAATGAGGCAGGGACTCACCAAAGAAAGAGAACTATAGACCCATTTCTTTGATGAGTAGATGCAAATCTCCCCCCCCAAATTCAGCCAATCGACTTCAACAACTCATCAAAAAAAAAAAAAAAACATGCACCATGATCAAACAGGATTCATTTCAGGGAAATGAAATGAACCAGGCAAAGCTGGTTCAATATAGTCAAATAAGTCAATAAAATTCATCATATCAACAAAAGTCAGGATAAGAATTACATGATTATCTCAATATATGCTGAAAAAGCAGATCCAACACTCCTTTATGATGAAAGCTCTGGAAAACAAGGAATTTATGGAATATTCCTCAATATAATAAAGGCTGTGTATGATAAAACTACAGCCAGCATTGTGCTTAATGATGAAAAGCTAAAGACATTTTATCAAAATTCAGGAATGAAACAAGGATGTCCATTCTTTCCACTTCTCTTCAATTTAGTATTAGAATGCCTAGCTACAGCACTAAGATGCAAACTTTAAGGGGATCCAAATAGGGAAAGATGAAGTAAAACTCTCCTTCTTTGTAGATGATATCCTGTATTTAAAGAATCCCATGTACTCCACTCTGAAATTACTCAAGCTGATTCGAAACTTTAGCAGAGTAGCAGGGTATAAAATTAACCCTCAAAAATCAATGGCTTTCCTGTATGATAATAATGATAAGAGCATGGCTGAAACCAGGAAAACAACTCCTTTTTTAGTAGTCTCACAAAAAATAAAATACCTAGGAGTTAACTAAAGAAGTGAAGGATCTCTATGATGATAACTTTAAAATCCTTTAGAAGGAAATTAAAGCAGAACTAAGAAACTGGAAAAATCTCCCATACATCTCTATTGGGAGGATTAACATCAAGAAAATGGCAATACTTCTAAGGGTTATCTACAAATTCAATGCAATACCCATCAATATCCCAACTTCATTCTTCAAGGAAATAGAAAAAGCAATCCAAAAATTCATATAGAACAATAAAAGACCCCAAATAGTAAAAAATCAATGCTTAGCAGAAAGAACAGTGCTGGAAGAATATCAATACCAAACTTAAAATTCTATTGCAAAGCCATAGTAATCAAAACAGGTTGGTACTGGCACAAGAACAGACCTGAAGACCAATGGAATAGAACTGATGACCCAGAAATAAACCCACAGACATATAGCCACTGAATCTTCAATAAGGGAGCTAAAAAATTAGAATGGAAGAAAGACAGCCTCTTCATTAAATGGTGCTGGAAAAATTGGTTAAACACCTGTAGAAAACTAAAGCTAGATCCTTATATATCACCCTGCACCAGAATCAACTCCAAACGGATTAAAGGCCTCAATGTCAAAGCAGACACCCTGAAAACATTTCAGGAAGGAATAGGAGAAATTCTAGGGCTTCTTGGCAGGGGTCAAATTTTATTAATAAAGACCCAGAAACACAACATATCAAAGAAAGTTTGGAGAAATGATATTTTACAAAACTGCAGAGCTTCTGCATGGCAAAGGACATAACCATTGAGATCAATAGAAAGACCAGGGATTGGGAGATTTTCAGTAGCCATGAAACAGACAAGGGTGTCATACCTGAAATCTACATACAACTCAAAAACTTAAACCCTCTAACAACAAATCCTCAAAGCAACAACTGCCCGATTTTTAAGTGGGCTAAAGACTTGAAGACTTCTCTGAAGAGGAAATAAGAGGGCTGAGAAGGTGACTCAGCGGTAGAGCACTTGCCTTGCGTGCATGAGGCCCTGGGTTCGATTCCTCAGCACCACATCAGCAAAAAGAAAAAAGCCGGAAGTGGCGCTGTGGCTCAAGTGGTAGAGCGCTAACCCTGAGCTGAAGAGCTGAGGGACAGCACCCAGGCCCAGAGTTCAGGCCCCACGACTGGACCCCCCCCCAAAAAAAAAGAAGAAATAAGAATGGCCAATAGACACATGAAGAAATGCTCATCTTCTCTAGTCATAAAAGAAATGTACATCAAAAAAATTGAGATACTACATCACCCCAATTAGAATGGCTAAAATCAAGAAATCTAATAACAGATACTGGAGGGGATGTGGCCAAAATGGAACCCTACTGCATTGATGGTAAGAGTGTAAACTTGTTCATCCATTTCGGAAAGCAATATGGAGGTTCCTCAAAAGACTAAAGATATAGCTCCCGTATGACCACCACAATCCCACTTTTAGGAATTGACCCAAAGGTTTGCAAACAAGACCATACTAAAGCTACCAGAACAACTATGTTTATTACAACATTATTCACCGTAGTTAAGCTATGGAACCAACCCAGATGTCCCTAAGTAGATGAATGGATCAAAAAAAAAAAATATATATATATATTCTGTGCCTCCATCAGAAAGAAAGAAAGAATGACACTGCTCCATTTGTTAGGAAATGCAAAGACTTGGAAAAAAATCCTATTAAATTAAGTAGCACAGACTCAATGAAAATAGGTCCCATGGCTTCCTTTTTCTGCAATAACTAGTATAAGTCTAGGACAAGCAGAAAAGTTAAAAAGCTATGTACATATGACCAGATAAGATGATACTAAGTGAAATGAACCCCAAGATAAGGACACAAGACGTCTCATCTTTGTTGCTGTTGTTTTTAATGTACTTATAATGTACTATGTGATTTTTTTTTGTTTCTTTGTATGTTCTTCCCCCATGGTACAACCTTTGTTGTCACTATATTTGATTCCAGTGTCCTGCATCTTGTACATACATTTTTCTAATTTGGGGAGGGGAAGGAAAATAACAAAATCCTGAACAAAAAATCCCATTGTAACAATGAGATGTAGAAGACTGTTGAAAATAAACTTTATAACTTTTTGGGAGAAGGGGAGAAAGGAGCTGGGGAGGAATGGAAAGGAATGATAGGGGAAAAATAAAGGAGGGTGTAACAATGTTCAATTGGAAATGGACTCATTACCTTGTTCATGTAACTGTAACCTCTCTGAACAGTATCTTTACAATAAAAATATATTAAAAAAACTTTTAGTCATTCAAATGGCAAAAATAAACCACTTTATGTACCTATGTCTATATATGAGCCTTATCAGTAGTAACTCAAGTTTAACAACAGATAAATCTCTACGTGTGTCTACTTAGCTGTCAATTTAAATGTGTACATTTGACTCAAAACATAACACTACCAGTATGGTTTCCGAATAATGTAGTACTTTATATCAATATTAAAGTTGGTTATTTTGTGAGTTAAGTAAATACTGATGATTTATTTATTCAGAGTACACTAAACTAAACATTTCATGATTTCTCACTTTAAAAATGGAGCGATTTTGTTATTGATGATAAAGAAGCTCATTTTTTTTTCATTTGAGAGATGACACCATTTTGACTACTGTAATTAAATAATTATTTAGCTTCAAATACTACACTTCTGTGTGCTGTCATGGTTAAAATTGTTTTGATTATAAAATCAGTACATGCTATTTTTTATTTAATAGTCATGTAAATTCTCCTGTGTTATTACCAACAACAAACTCCAAGTTGCATGTTGTATGTATAATTCCAAGGATAATGTAACAAATCACAAAGAATCCTACTATTAGGAGAGTATGTGATTCTCCACAAAAGCATCCTAAATAGTATTTATGCCAAGTTCAGGATCAGTGCTCACATGTAAGGGAGAAATTATGTATGATGCTGTGGGTGGTGGCATAAAAGTGATTGAGCTGAGCTATGTGTTTATAGAAGCCCATCGTCCCAGATGACTTTTTAATTAAGGAAGGAACATTTTCATTATCATCACAAGTTGAAAGAGTGAGAATTTGTTAATAAGTATGAAGTATGAAGTTTAGGTGTGTCTTGATGTTTATTATAATATTAATCAAAATATTTTCTAAGTAGTGAAGACACAGTTTTGAGATTTAAATAGATGTTAAATTTCAGATGGTTGTTTGTTTAAAAGGAAACATCTGCTATCATTCACTGAAGATCACCTCTCTGAAAATACTACAGAATAAATAAGTTAGAAGTGAATTGCAAAGAAAATATTTAAGTGAAATAGTTCTGATCCATGTAGCACAGTGTTCTCAGTCAATGGAGAACTCGCTAAAGCTAACAGCTTGGGGGAGGGTAGAGAAGTTGGGGAGGTGGGAGGGAAGTGATGATAGGGGAGAAACAAAGGAGGGGGTAACAATGCTCCATAGAAAGTGTACTCATTACCTTACTCATGTAACTGTAATCTCTTTGTACAATATCTTTACAATAAAATACATATTGAAAATATTAAAACAACTTAAAAATAGATGAACTTTCAACAGAATAATTCATGTTGATAGAAAGTGCTTTCCTGTGTTTTGTTGAAAATCTGTAGTTTACATATACCATCTCTTGACAAAGCACAAATCACCAATCTAGTAAACAATGAGGAAATATTAATTTAGGGACGTTCTACAAAGTATCTAGCCAATACTTAAAATTGTCAAGGTCCCCAAAACATCTGAGAAGCTATCATTTTAAAGAGTGGTACAAGGAGTCATATTATCAAACCATATAATGATTTTCTGGGTAAGATCCAGGTAAAGATAAATAAAATTAGATTGAGATTAAGGAAGTGTGAATAAAATGTAGATCTTAATAAGTAATAATGTAATTAGTAAGAAATCACACTGGAACATTAGTGGTGACAAATGTCACATGCAAAATAAGATGTGCATAATAAGGGAAATAATATATTGGAATTACTTGCATTTTTTCTATCTTTCTAATTTATTCTTATGTGTTAAAACATGTGTTACAAATATGAAGAAATAAAAAGGAAATAATGATGACAGAGAACCATTAAAGAAGAGATAACACAAAATAAAGCAAACAAAATGAAAAATAAAAAATAAAAAAAAAAGCCATGGGTTTTAAAGAGTTAGAGGTCAGTAAACAGGTAAGGAAAATCAATTTTGTTTTTGTTTGGTCTGTTGTGGGACTTGAACTCTGGGCCTGGGAGCTTCCTTGAGCTCTTCAGCTCAAGGTGAGTACTCTACTACTTGAGCTACCATGCTACTTATGGTTTTCTGGTGGTTTATTGGAGATAAGAGTCTCATGGACTCTCCTGCCTGGGCTGGCTTTGAACTGCAATCCTCAGTTCTTAGCTACCTGAGTAGATAGGATTACAGGCGTGAGTCCCCAAGCCCAGCGTCAAGTTCATATTAAAATACAGGCTTTTTGAAGAAAGAAGTTTAAAATTATAGTAAAAAATCTTTAAATTTGTTAAAATACATTTGAATAAATATATTAAATGGGACAGAAATGTACAAAATATATACCAAGATAATGAATCACAAATGAAACACATAAATAGAACACAAATTATATGCTAGTATAGCTATTTTATGTTAAGCAAAAAGCAAACAAAATTGATCCTTGATTTTAGCCAAAGATTTCAACAAAGTTACAGGTGAAAAATTCATATAGGCATTAGCAGTTAATAATAGTTTATCTTAGTTTTGTAAAAAAAGTTGTCTATTATTTGAAAATTCTCAAAAATATGAATTCTATGCAAATAGCCATCAGCCATATCTGATTGTAGGAACAAATACTGACAAATAATTATGAATATGCATGACCTCAGTGAACATATTTTCATTATCTCTATCCAAGAAATTTTTAACTAGAAAAAATTCTTTTTCTTTTACTTTTAGTATGTTAAATAAAATATTTGAATGAATGCACAGCATTCATTCTTAATCATCCTCATGTTTTTATTTTTTTCTTAAGTATCACAATACCAGTAATGTCCTAATGACTATATAAATACATCTGACATCTCCTGCTGTTTTAACAGATAATTTTATTGCCCCTCAATTAGAGAGTAAAATTTAGATAACAATTGAATTACGGGCATTCTGTACAAAGACCTATAAAAGCATATTGAATATATTTTCTTAAAATTTTAATATATTTAATTTTCATTTAGATAGAAGAAGTGTATCCAAGCATTGTATAGAAGTAGTGATTTTATACCCATTAAAAAGGTAGGATTTTGGCATTCATTAAAGAAATAAAAACTGAGGGAAAATTCAAAAAGTAACAAAATATAGTTTGTTTAATATATGTTGTTATTTAACAACAAATTAATACTTCTATTTTTCATTGAAATTTTGAGTAGAGAAGATAGAGGTTAAAAAAAATGTTTCTTCACCCAATAGAACTTATGATCTCGGCAACAGAGCATCCACCCTGAAAAAGAAGTCCCGAGGCAAATATAGCAAATGGAACAACAAAAACCAAAAAGAAAAAAACAAACAAGCCAACTAATTACAAACATTTGTAATGTGAGTTACAAGCCAGGTTTGCTTCCTCAGCAGCACTTTGGGCCTTAACAATGCAGAAGGGAGATTATGTTAGTAGTTTATGCACTTTCTCTAAAATTGGCTAACTAGAGACAAGAGGGCATTCATTTATTTTTCCCTGTAGCACCTGGCACTTTCTGCTTATCCCAACAAAACTTTTGGGTTTCTTGACCTTCTTACCCCAACTTTCTGATATAATTTTTTCCAAGTCTTTCCATTTCCTAACAAATGGGGTGATGGCATTCTTTCTGATGTTGGCATAGAATACCATTATATATATATATATATATATATATATATATATATATAATATATATATGTCACATTTTCTTTATTATGTTAAGACTCTTATTCCCTATATTATATCCTTGGCAGTTTCCAGTAACTAAAGGCATCTCATTTTTTCAAAGCCAAATGCACAATTGCTGAAACTATCTAAATCAAATTAGAATTTAGAAATAAATATTTTCAGATAATCCAAAAATAATGAAAAAGTTTAAAGACTATTACTATGAAAATAAAATCACATGACCTTTAAGATAAAGGTTGTTTTTATTCCCCAAAGATAGACACTAATTGGTGCTTGACTTACTTTCACCTAATATTATACAAACTGATGCATATCAAAATACATCAATCTTGTCAATTTTGGGTTGATACGTCACAGAGCATCATTGATTGAAGCACAGTGGTAGATTTCGCTGTCTCCAAAGTGATGTTCACTTCCAAACTGAACGTGAAATGAGGTGCCCTAGGTGGCTAGAAAAGATTTTACATGTTAGATTATTTTATGTGAAACAAACTGAGACTTCTGTCAAACTAATTTTAATCTTCTAGAAATAATGCTACATTTTCTTTCCAAATACAGACATATATTATAGAAGCAAAGGGTATCTGGTGCATAGTTGTCATAAGATAATAACTACTCAAGGGAATTGTAGATGCTTGGTTAAATTTAGTATCTCTAACTGCCTTAGGGATATTGTTATATTATGACAAACATAGCATTATCTTGCTGTTTAAATCATATTATTGGCATAGTATTTTACTACTCTTCAGTTTTAGGATTCAAATTTCTACATTGGAGTATTTGAGTTGATCAAATTGTTTATAATATTTCCCATATATTTTGGGCCTGTTTTCACCACACTGCATTTCATTGATCTGTTAGCACACGAGCATTAGATTGGCTACATTCTTGATTCCCAATATTAAGTATGCCCATATATTCCTTAATGTTAAGATTGTATTTTGCTAAATAAAATATTTTAGCATTAGAAATAGCTGCTATACAAAATTCATTTCCAAATAATTCCAGATTGATGACACAAGACATCCAACCAGAAGTTATTGTATCAGACTACCATATTTATCTGTGTTTTAAAATCATGTCATTGAGATGTACAAGACACTATGTTGATAAAGGAACTTTACAATTTAGCTGGGGAAGAGGGGAGGGAGGGAGGAGGGGAAGTATAGTTGTGGAGGTTGGAGGGAAGGGAGGGTAGGTGAAAAACAAAGGAGCAGGTAACACTGCTTGATAGGAAATGTACTCATTACCTTGCTCATGTAACTGTAACCCCTCTGTACAGTATTTTTTTTACAATGAAAACATATTTAAAAATCATGTCATCAGTTTGTGAGAAACTCACAGAGCCCCGCCCTGCTTTCACTGTATTTGATGTTGGTACAATTTGTGGAGGGGAAGGGAAAAAAAACAAATCGTTTAAATAGGGATACAGGTTGACCCATTGCAACAATGAGATGTACAAGTCGTTATGTCGAAAACGAACTTTACAACTTTGGTGGGGGGAAGGATGGGGAGTATTGGGTGGTGGAGCAGGGGGAGGATGGGAAGGGATGGGAAGGGTAAACAAAGGAGGAGGCTACAATGCTTGAAAAGAAATGTACTCATTATCTTACCCATGTAATTGTAACCCCTCTGTATAGTATTTTCACAGTAAAAAAATCATGTCATTAGGCAATTTCCATATTTCACATAACTGTAAACCCTCTAAAACAGCATCTTTACAATTAAAAAAACAAAACTATCAGGGAACAGTAATTTGAGTGAGGAAGAACATTTTCTTAAATAAATGAAACTGAATTGACAAAAATCACAAGCTCTATTGGTGCTTTGCTTTTCTTATCATCCTATCATTTGTCCAGGATGAAAGTGTGGTGAAAAAATGAGTGAACAAGTAGAAATGAATAGAAGGAATGAAAAAGTGTTCTTGATTGTACCAGGAAATGACAGAGAAGGAAAGAGGGGGCCATAGGGAATTAATTCATTATTCCTTCTCAAGAGACAGGCAAGGGATGAGAATCACTGATTCTCCCCTGTCAATAATAACATTGACAGGGAAGATTAGGATTCACTAAAATAGAACTGAATAGATACTGACATTCTTAATTAACTGCATCACTGTTCAGTGACCAATGTTATATAGACAGTGACAAGATTTATAGATGAAACTATGTTAGGAAAAACTAACGGGAACATTTTTTTAGATTGAAGTGAGATGAATTTCCTTCAAAATATCTGATTGCATAGGTGCCATGATAATCTTCTCTATAATATTACAATTTAGTATATGTGCTGGCAAAGTGAGAATATGTGAGACATATATAAAATGAAATGCTATGCTTCCATCAGAAAGAATGGCATCTCCCCATTAGTAAGGAAATGGAAAGACATGGGGAAAATATGAAGTCAAGTAAGCCAAACCCAAAGAAACACAGGCTCAATAGTTCCCCTCATTTATAATAATTAGTATAGGTCTAAGATATTCCTAAGAGAGTATCACAATGGCTCAATAGCTATGTACATATGACCATATAAAATGATGCTAATCGAAGTGAACTCCAAGATATGGAAACAAGAGGATTTTCCTCATTGTCATTTTTAACTAAGAACTAAGTTTTTTTATTGTGAAAATATCATACAGAGGGGTTATAATTACATGAGCAAGGTAATGAGTACATTTCTTATCAAGCATTGTTGCTTCCTTCTTTGTTTTTGTCTTATCATCCCTGCCCTCCAATCTCTATGACTACACACCTCCCCAAAGTTGTAAAGTTCATTTTTTGACATAGCATCTTGTACATCTCATTGTTGCAGTGGGTCCACCTGTATCCCTATTTAAACAATTTTTTCCCTTCTTCTCCCCAAATTATACCAACATCAATTACAATGAAAACAGGGGTTATATCGTGTGGGAGGGCCATACAAAGCAACAAAAAAATTCACCTTATATATAAATTAGAAACAATAGCAAGAAAGAAACAAAAAAAACAAAACAATACACTTGTGTCCTTATCTTGGGGTTCATTTCACCTAACATCATCTTATCTGACCTCTTCTGCTTGTCTCAGACATATACTAGTTATTGCAAATAAGGGAAACCATGGGATATATGTCTCTTTAGGCCTGGCTTACTTCACTTATGATTTTTTCCAAGTCTTTCCATTTCCTAACAAATGGGCCAAGAATGTCATTGCCCCATTTGTCATTGTTTTTAATGTACTATGTGAAGTTATGTTTTTACCTTTCGTTTTTCCCCCTTTGGTTTATCCCTGTTGACATTGTATTTGGTTTTGGTACCCTGAGTATTGTATATACATTTATTTGAATTAGGAAAGGGAATGGGAACAACAAAATGGCTAGACGGAAAGACAAAGGGCAAACCAATTCAACAGAGATACTCACAAGACAACAGGTTGGAAATTAACTTTACAACTTAGGGGAGGAGACATTGTGGTAAAGGGAAAGTGGGGAAAAAAACGAGAGAGTGGATGACAGTGTTTGAGACCCAAAGAAACATAGGTCCCATGGTTTCCCTTATTTGCAATAACTAGTATTGCATTGATTGGCTCTGGTGTATGTGTGTGTGTGTGTGTGTGTGTGTGTGTGTGTGTGTGTGTGTGTGTGTGTGTGCTGGTTATGGGGCTTGAACTCAGGGCCTGGGTGCTGTCCCTGAGCTTTTATGCTCAAAAGCTATCACTCTAATACTTGAGCAACTGATATACTTTTGGTCTTTTGGTGGTTAGTTGGAAATAAGGGTCTCATGGACTTTCCCTGCTCAAGCTAGCTTCCAACTATAATCTTCAGATCTCAGCCTCCTGAGTAGCTAGAATTACAGGTGTGAGCCACTGGCACCAAGCTTTAGGGTGTTTTTGCTAAGTTATGATCTGATACCAAATAGCCTAGTAGGTTCTGCAGTCAGGTTACAACAGCCAGGCTCACCTCTCTTTCCATGAACATGGAACTCTAGGCCAAGTTACTTTTGTCTGTTTTGCTCTCCTAGAAGAAAGGAAAGGCCCCAGGTACACACTGCACTGGCAGGATGGGGGCACACATCCTTCCTAGGGAAGCACTAAAGGATGCAGGCTGCATAGCCACAGGCAGAGACTTCCTATCTTGTCCTATTGAGGCCACTGTATAACAGGGAGTAGTGACAGCCATCTACACTGTCTTGTCTACAAGTGTTTGCACACTTGACTTTCTGATTCTATTCCATCCTTGTCTTGTCTGAGACAAGCAGAAAAGGTCAGATAAGATGATGCTAAACAAAATGAACTCCAAGACATGAACACAAGTGATTTTTCTGTGTTGCTGTTGTTTTTAATGGACTATGTGACATTTTTTGTTTTTTTTTGTATGTTTTTCCCCTATGGTATATCCCCTTTATTTGATTTTGGTACCCTTGGTATTTTATACACATTTATTGGAATAAGGGAAAGGAGGGGGAACAACAGAATGGTGACACAAAAAAGGGGAAATCAATGCAACAGCGATATACACGAGGTAATACGTTGGAAACGATCTGTACAACTTGTGGTGGGTGGTTGGAGAGGGAATGTAGGAGAAAAATGATGCAAGGGATAACACGTTTGACAAGAAATGTACTTATTATGTTACTTACATAAATTTAACCCTCTGTACATCACCTTGACAATTAAAAAAAATAGAAATGTACTCACTACCTTACATATGTTGTAACTGTAACTGCTCTATACATCACCTCGACAATAAAGTAAAACTCTCTCTCTCTCTCTCTCTCTCTCTCTCTCTCTCTATATATATATATATATATATATATATAATATATATATGTTTGCAAGCCAAGTCGCTGATAACTGAGATCATTGGTTCATGCTGTAATCCTAGTTTACTCAGGAGGATACACTTCAGAGGATGTGAGTTAGAAATCAGAATAGGAAGAACATTTTAGGGCTACCATCTCCAAAGCAGCCAGCAAAAGCCAGGACAGCAGAATTTCTCTAATTGTACTGCGAAGTGTGAGGTTCTGAGTTGAAAGCATGGTACTGGCACTCAAAAAACATGATTTTGATATTTTATTTTTTGTGGGGCTATTACAAATGCAGTTGTTTTCCTGATTTCAGCCATGCTTTTCTCATTGTTGGCATACAGAAAAGCCATTGATTTTTGAGTGTTAATGTTATACCCTGCTACTTTGCCAAAGTTTTGAATCAGCTTGAGTAATTTGGGAGTGGAGTCCATGGGAATCTTTAAATACAAAATCATGTCATCTGCAAAGCGGGAGAGTTTTGCTTCATCTTTCCCTATTTGGATCCCTTTTATGTTTGCATCTTGCCTTATTGCTGTAGCTAGGCATTCTGATACTAGATTGAAGAGAAGTGGAGAAAGGACATCCTTGTCTCGTTCCTGGGTTAAGAGGAAATGGCTTTAGTTTTTCACCATTAAGTATAAAGCTGGTTGTAAGTTTGTCATATACAGACTTTATTGTATTGAGGAATGTTCCTGGTTTCCTAATTTCTAACATATTTATAAGATAATTTTTTGTTGCTTTGTATGTCCCTCCCCCATGGAATAACCCTTGTTTTCACTGTATTTGATGTTGGTATAATTTGTGGAGGGGAAGCGATAAAACAAATCGTTTAAATAGGGATACAGGTGGACCCATTGCAACAATGAGATGTACAAGTCGTTATGTGGAAAAACACACTTTACAACTTTGGCCCGGGAGTGTGGGTAGGGTGATGGGAAGGGAGGCAACAATGCTTGATAAGAAATGTACTCATTACCTTGCCCATGTAATTGTAACTCCTTTGTATGGTATTTTCACAATAAAAAAAAAACATGGTATTTATATAATGGGAATGTTGCTAGATGTTCTTAAATGACTCACAGGCATTTCCCTGAAATTTTGATTAATTAGCTTATGAAATTTACATGCAAAATCCTTGTTTGTTTACATTTACCAAAGATGTTTTAACATGTCATTTATTTTAAGGAAAATCTTTCATTCAGTACTCAAATAAACTTGAATAACTGAAATAAATCTGGTTGAACATTTAAAATACTCATAATGATAACTGCATACAAAACTTAGTCCAAGTTTTAACAATATGAAAAATAGATTTGATATGTGAAAATCTTATATATAATAGAAATTAAACATAATGGATTTGTACTGGGGTAAAGATCAAGTGGCTGAACTGGTCCATCATGTATAAAGGCCTTGAGTTCAATCCATAACACTGGCAAATGAAACCACATATAAAAACAGTCTTAGATAAAACATCACTATGACTTTTCATATCCCAAAGCATGTTAATTGCAGATTTTTTATGGTGTTGTGTTACTATGATTTATTATTTATCTATTACTGTGCATCTATGCAAAAATAAATTGTCTTGCAGGCATGCTTACATTAGCGACTTGTATGTACTCATGCATAAAATAATGATAGGTAAAATGCTAAGGCAAAAAATAGCATGCAATGAAAAGTATAATTTCAATAGATCTCTTTTTTCCTTGAGAACACTTTTGGAAAAGGACAATTCATGACACAAATAAATTTCTGTACTAAATCTAATTAGCTCTGCAGAGATTTTTTTTATTCTATAGGTTCTGTTGTATAGAAGAAACATGATACTTAGTAATAAATTGCCTGATGAACATAAAACAAAGATGACTTGTCTAAGATTCTTTCTTTTTAAAACAATGACATATTTTTCAACCACACATCAAATTGGACCTTTTGTGGAGCTAATCATTCAACACTTTGAGTGGCTATTATTGCTTTTGTTAAAAATTGGCAGGGCAATGCAGAAGTTGTTTGCCATAAAAGTTTGAGGTCTTGGATTCACACACAATGAATGTGGTTTTGTTGCTATAGCAATTCCTACAGGGAAAGAAAAATAAAAAAAAGGAGAAAATTAATCTGCCTTATAGTTTAGGCTCCTAGAGTGTACCTCCTGTGTGGTGAGTGAAATAATTAAGTCTTGTTTATTGTGTTTTCTTTAAAACCTTCAATGGCCCTGATGATATCATCACTGCCTGATTGATTTTTTAGGTAGGGAAACAACCAAAATTAATTGCCCTAATCTCCACTCAAGTACAACACATACATTTTGAGCTGAAGCAAATTGTTTCTTTTTGGCTTTTAAACAGCTGGACATTTTGAATTTCCTTTTCATCTCCTTTCTGAATGGCAATAAAATACCTTCTCAGGGTAGGAAAAATGCTATAATCCACAGGTTGAGATTTGGGGTATGGAACTTTGAAGTGGACAGAACAAAAGGTTCTTGCTCTTAAATTAATGTAACTTCTCTCCTGATAAAAACTGACAGCGGGAATAAAAAAAAAGTCTTCATACTAAGAAGCTGTGTTTAATGGAAGCTGTTACTTAAATGGGATCTAACGTATTGGATTTTAACACCAAATATATATTTTAAATGCCTTAATTTTTTCTTTCCAATTTTATGCAAAATAGTTAAGAACTGTATTAATAATTTATAAAGCACTTTGTACAAAAACAAAAACAGAAAGATAAGAAAAAGTTAAAAATGTATGCACCTTTGACAACTTTGTGACTGTTTCTACTTTGCCATGAATATGAAAATTTCTCACATGTCACATCATGGGAATGAGGCTCTATATTTTAAACAAGGGAAAAAAAAACCTCTAATTTGGTAGTAATTTCTAATCCATTAGGACTGGCTGGATTAGAAATGTGTGTGTGTGTGTGTGCATACATGTGAATATGTGTGGTTTATGCTGCTACTGGGCCTTGAATTCAGGCAAGGGTTCTGTCCCTTAGCTTTTTTGCTCAAAGCTGGTTCTACAACGCTGAGCCACAGTGCAAATTCCAGATTTGGAGTAGTTAACCAGAAATAAGCATGTCATGAACTTGCCTGCCAAAGTTAGGTTGGAACCATGATCCTCAGTTTTCATCCTCCTGAATAGCTAGGCTTTCAGGTGGGAGCCACCGATGTCTGTCAATTATATTTTTATTAGCTTCCAGTTTCTATTGACGTTATGATCCATCCATTCTCTACTTTTCCATTTTCCTGTTACAAATAGAACTTTTAGTTTCTTCTTTTCCGGACAAACTGAGGAATATTATTTACAGCATCTACTTTATCAACCTTGTTTCAGTTACACAATTTATGTAACTATATTCACCCTGCCGTTATCCCCTGTGCTCTTCATTTTTTCTAGTCAGTGACAGTCACATTAAAATTTCCAGAGTTTTTTTGTGGCACTTAGTAAAATTTCATTGTGTTTTTCAATTTAAGTACTTTAAGTACATTGAATTTAATGTGAAAATAAATATCAAATACATTGCCAAATATCAAATGCATCTTGACATTTACTATGTTACCTAAATAAATTCATCTATAGTGTATCATGGAATTCACTTCATATAGAACATATGGCACATGTAAGCTCATATCATAATACGATATGGAATTCAAAAATTAATTTTAATAGTAGTGTGGATCACTTTAAGGGGAAGTGAGAAATCTCTTTCAACTTTTAAAACTGGTATTCTATTTGGGACATAGCTCCTATCAAATTCTTTTTTAATGGTGTCATAGGCATTTGGGTCACAAGAAATGTTTTCTAAAATGTTGCTTTTGAAAAAAATATTTAAAATTATTGAGGTGCATTTACCAAAATATACAATTAGCTACAAGTTGGCAAAATAACCATATATACACAGGCAAAAACACATACAGACATAGAAGACATAATCATATATTTGCTTTTTGTATGTAAACTACAGAATTTAGATACTTATATACACTGATCTTATGTGAGCATGATCAGCATTTTATGTGAGCACATAACTCTTAAGTAATATTATAAATTAAATAATTAAACATGAAAATATAGATTTTTATTTCTGATGACTTGGGAGTTAAGCAATCATCATAATAAATGAAAATCTCATATTATGACAAAATATAATTAGAAATAAATAAGAGTGCATACATAATGTAATAAATATGTATTTATTTTTATCTATTTAGATGATCATTAGTAACACAAAATTTCATAGGTTTAATAAAACTTTCATGTATTTTAAATTTGTAAGAATTTCTAAGGCATATGCAATGCAAGCACAAAGTTAGAATTTTTTTCCAAATATGTATTTATCAAGTTAAGCTTCTTAGTAGTAGTTAGCTAGATAATATGCATATGGCCATATAAATTAATGATTATCAAAATGAACTTCAAGAAATTGAAACAATTGTTTTTGTGGGTTCTCTGTGTGTGTGTGTGTGTCTGTGTGTACTGTTTGCAGTTATTTTTTTTTCTTTCTCCTCCCTCCTTTTGGTTTATTCCCTGATGTCACTGTTTTTTTTTTATTAGTAAGTTTTTTATTGTGAAAATACCGTAGGGAGGGGTTACAATTACATGGGCAAGGAAATGAGCACATTTCATATCAAGTATTGTTGCCTCCTCCTTTGTTTCCGCTTACCATCCCTGCCCTCCCATCTCCACGCCCCCTTTACCCCCTCTCCCCGGGCCCCTATTAAGTTGTAAAGTTCGTTTTGGGACATAACGACTTGTATATCTCATTGTTGCAATGGATCCACCTGTACCCCTATTTAAACAATTTGTTTTTTCCCTTCCCCTCCATAAATTATACCAACATCAAACGGAAACCGGGGGTTATACCGTGCGGGAGGGACATACAAAGCAACAAAGAAATTATCTTATAAATATGTTAGAAACAATAGCAAGAAATAAAAACCATTTAAGTCCTTATCTTGGGGTTCATTTCGCCTAACATCAACATGCTTGACTGTTTCTGTTTGTCTCCACATATACCAGATATTGCAAATAAGGGAAACCATGTGACCTATGTTTCTTTTGTCCTGGCTTACTTCACTTAACATAATTTTTTCCAAGTCTTTCCATTTCCTAACAAATGGGGCAATGTCATTCTTTCTGATGGAGGCATAGGTATATATACCACATTTTCTTGATCCATTCATCTACTGAGGGTCATGTCGGTTGGTTCCATATCTTAGCTATGGTAAATAATGCTGCAATAAACATAGTGTGCTTGTAGCTTTAGTGTGGTCTTGTTTGTGATCATTCAGTAAATGCCCCAAAATGGGATTGCAGAGTTATATGGAAGCTCTATGTGGGATCTTTTGAGGAACCTCCATACTACTTTCCAAAATCTTGAACAAGTTTAGACTCCCACCAACAATGCAGTAGGGTTCCCTTCTGTCCACATCCCCTCCAGCATCTGTTGTTATTAGAGTTCTTGATTATAGCCACTCTAAGTTGGGTAAGGTGCTTTCTCAGTGTTGTTTTGATTTTGCATTACTTTTATGGCTAGGGAGGTTGAGAATTTCTTCATGTGTCTATTGGTCATCCTTCTTTCCTCTTCAGAAAAGTTTCTCTTTAATTTTTTAGCCCACTTATTTATTGGGCAGTTGTTTCGTTGAGGATTTGTTGTTGGGGGATTTAATTTTTTGATTTCCAGGTATAGTTTAGATATGAGACTCTTGTCCATTGTATGGCTAGTGAAGATCTTCTCCCATTCCGGGGGCTTTCTATTGATCTTGCTACCTATGCCCTTTGCCATGCAGAAGCTCTGCAGCTTCATGCAATCCCATTTGTTCATTCTTTCTTTGATTTGTTGTGTTTCTGGGTCTCTTTTAAAAAAAATTTTAGCCTATGCCAAGGAGACCTAGGTTTTTTTTTTTTTAAATTGTCTGTGCACTGTGTCTTGTATATAACTTTAGCTAATTCAGGGTAGGAAGGGGAATCATAGAAATGGTGGGAGAAAGGTTGAACCAAGGCAACAGTGATACTCACTGACACTATGTTGGAAACAATGTTTACAACTTGATGGTGAGAGGAGTGGAAGGGGATTAGAGAAAATGAAGGCAGGCTAACACTGCTAAAAAGAAATGTACTCATTACCTTACTTATGTAGCTGTAATCCCTCTGTACATATGTTTACAACAAAATTAAAGGCAAGAAAATGCATTGCAAGTAATATAAAAAGTAAAAAAGTAGTTATTAATACAGGACTAACTTTATATCACTTAATTTATAAAGTCTTTTTATATTTTCAGAAAAGTCATTTTTGTAGCAGAAGGCATTGGATTTGTAGAAAAAATATAATCAATTTATATTAAATACAATGTTTATTTTTCCACATTAACATAAGATGCTATTTTGGAAAAATATTGTAGAGTGTAAAAAGTATTGAATCAAATGTTTACAAGACTGCTATAAAAGGAAATATCTGGTCATCACAAATTTAATTTCTGGATTATTTTATTTTTGCTATTTTCAAGTCAATCTGAACATGAAAGTACAAAAGTCACAGTATTTTAAGCCAACAGTGAAAACAAATCCTGTGTAATCTCAGAGCAATTTTTTTGATTACACAGATTTTATACATCCACACTGGTTAGATAATCTGCAGTAGTTCCTAGCAAATATGTATTCATCATCACTATGAAAACACTTGTTAATTCCCGATGCACCTTATATTAACTCCCAATTAGTAAGTAAAAATGTCAAAGCCAAATGGGAAAAAGCTCTACAAATTAAAAATAAATGAATTATTAGCATTAGTCAGGAAATGGAAAGGAAAACCGGAATTGTTTCTCATTACATGGTAAAGAAGACTGTTAGCATTTATAATGACTTTAATCATGTTTAAATTAGTAAATGTAAGATAATTATACTAATAGAGAATTGTAATTATTCAGGAGTTGGTGTTAAAAATAAGAGTTATGATTTATCTATAAATGTGTTAATTTTCATATTTAGATATCTATATGCATACTAATAAAATATATTTGAAACTAGTAACTATGTATAACATGACTTGGAAAAAATACATTTAAAAATATTTTATGTTGGAATAATCATTATGTGTCTGTGTAATAGGTCTAAATATATATCAAACGTTTGTATCTATTATACTTTATTATTTGGCTATCTGAACTAGTAAGTTAGGAATTAGAACCTAGGTACCTAGTTTATTGACATGGGTTAGATAACTATCTAAATGACAACATATAATGTTGCTATAATTTGTGACAGTTATTAAGATTGAAAGCAATTGCTTATTTCTCATCTGTTAATTTATTTTCCTTTTTTAAAATACATAAATGATGATTGATAAGGAACATATATGACAAAAACAACTCCAGTGGATACTAATTGTCACATTTATTTACAGTGTGTTTGTGTTTAAATTGACGAAATCCTAACTTTTTTATGTACAAGTCAAAATCTGTAATGAAAAAAAAACTCCCTGAACCTAAAATTTTCTTTTAAAGGTTAATAAAAGAGGTTGTGTGGAACATCTCTAGTTTGAGGGTAAACAAATAAAAAACATAATCCTCAGACAATTTATACACATATGCCTTTTAACTGCTGAGAGTTACTTGTGTCTTTCAGGATATTGGGTTATTATTTCAACTATATTTTAAAAACGCATTCCATTATTTAGCTCATTTATTATTTACTGTTTGTCTTTAGTGTGGTGGACACATGGGAAAGCAATGCATATAGAAAGTTACTGTACTAAGGGCTGTGTCTTCCTCTATATCTTGGCTTATAAGGACAAGGAAGTAATTTATTAGTTTTTGTAATTAAATAAAACAGTGTTTCAAGATAGATGAAATTGGTCTTCTTTTCCCACATTTTAATACTTCAGAATGTGATTTTCTTTGCAGCTAGTCTCCCTAGAAACATAAGTAAAAAGCAGCCATTCTCCAAAACGTTGTGCATTATGAATTCAAAAACTGTCTAATCAGACACAGAAAACCAAAAATGGAACACAATGTGAAAAGTCATCATGCCAAGCAAGGAGAGAGATCACAGGGAATCTCTGAGACAACTATGTCTGGGATTTACCAATGAAAATATTAAATATTAGAAGAACATAAATGAATATTGTTTGCATCATTCAGTCTGTGGTACTTTATTGTGGAAGATTCATCATAGTAATACTGTGGCTGGGCCTCAAGTCAATATACATGATAAATTATAACACCTATAGTAGCATCTATAACTTTAAGTCTATTTTCATATGATAGAAATAATCCAAGTAAAGATAAAAATAAACTGAATTTTCTTTCTTAATTCTCAGCTACCCATTCTCTCACAATAACTTTCAAAAATAATGATCCAATAAATCAATACAAGCAATGATTCTAAAAATATTTGTTCATGAGCTATGCCATTAATAAGCTAGTGGTTTAGGTATATTTTATTTCATGTGGTGATACTTTTGGTGTCCATATGATTATGTACCAAATTGACTTTCTCTATAGCTCAAGTTTGCATTGTGTTTATGGAATTCTGTGGGTACTTTTTACAAGTGCCTTGTAAATGTCATAGTCTAGAATAAGCATGCAGGCAGGAAAAGAGGAAACTTGGAAAGAAAATTAGGCCCACAGGGACACTTGCTTCTATATTTCATGTTGCATCTACAACTAGTAGTCTTCTGTGATTTCTATGATCACATTACTCCATATGTAAGTCCCACATGAATGTCGTGGAAAAAAACTAAATAATCTAAGAATTTCACTTAAGTTGGTAGCAATTTTAATTCTTGACCACTTTCCCTTAGGTGGTTTCCATTTAGTATTACAATAAAAATGTGTTATTATGAAGAGTATTACAGATATGAAAAATATCCTCACATATTAGAATTCAAATATGTATGCATCATATTTTAACATTATAGAAATAAAACAAATACAAGTAAATAATATAAACAACAGAATGCAATAATGAAGTATTAACATAAGTGGCTGATTGTTATGATATTTTGCTGGCGTGTTGTTCAGAAAGAAGCTATTCATTTTGTTTTGGATGATAAAGTATGCAGATTACAAGTATATTGCTAGGAGATAGGATTTGGAAATGATTACATAAGCACATAACAATGTTTTCAGTACTATTTACATGTTAAATTATTCAATGTCTCTTAAAATATATGTTAAGAAATAAAGATGGTCGGGCTGTTTATTACAGTCAGCAATAAAATAAAATTGAACAGAATATTTAGGAGTATTGGAGACATGTATATCAAGCCAGATCATAATATCACTAATTATTTAATACAGTCAAAAAGTAAAAAATGTAACAAAGCATAGGTTTCATTTGAAATTGGCTTACAAATTATTATTATTTGGTTCAACCTCCTTAAGAATTAATACTGTGGAAAAATACTATCATTTTTTCCACAGAAAGGAAATAAGCAATACACACAACAAAGAAGTATGTTTAATATATAACAATGGTGTTTGAAGTGAATGCAAAAATAAATTGAAATACTGAAAGCAGGTGAAATAATGAGTAACTAGTTATAGGGTAGATGGCCATGTAAGAGTGGAGTTATAGGGTAACCCTTATGATAAAAGGTTTCATTACCTTTTCAACAAACTCAACCATAGTATTTGATGATTCTGAAAGCATAATTAACTTCATGACTATAATAGTCACACTGCATTTGTTGGAAACAAAAAGGAGAAAGGTCAAAGTATGAGTAAAGGAACATTCTCCAAACCTGAATAGGTTTATGTACATTAGTTAGCATGGGGAAATAATAGAAAAGTATCTTGCATGTTTAAGGAAAGGTTATTTTTATGTTTTACACTTTTGAAAGTTTATGAAAATGAACAAGATAGGAAAAATGGGAAGAAAATGGAATACAATTTTAGATAAGGTAAGTGAATTGTTCTAATAAATACAGCACTGATATATTCAAGAATAAGTTACAAAGTAATATGTATCTCATGGAAGTATTCTTTTAAGGTATATTATCAGAATAAAATAAGATCCTTAAATTATGCATTGTAATAACAAAGGTGAAGAAATGTGAGATTTTCAGAGACATATACTTGTGGAATATACATAATTAAATAAAATTCTGCAGTATATAATTCTGTTTTATGGAGAGAAACATGTGCAAGCTGAGCAATAGAGTTAGAAATTGTAATACAAACGAAGAGAGATTATGAGCATGGTCTGATATGTATTTCTGAGAAACAATAAGAATATGATTTTTAAGTGTTTTTATTTTCCTGATAACTCTGGGGTGGAACTCAGGTCTTGGTGCTTATCCCTGAGATATTTTTGCTCTAGTTTAGCACTCTACCATTTGATCCACAGATGCACTTCTGGCTTTTTGTTTATTTGGGGATTTTTTAGAGGTTAATTGGAGATAAAAGTCTCATGGACTTTCTTTTCCAGGCTAGCTTTGACCAGAAACCCTCAGGTCTCAGCCTTCTAAGTAGCTAGGATTACAGATATGAGACACCAACACGCAGTGACCATGCTTATTTTTACTATTAATACTGTTGAAAAACATGCTGTTAGCTCATTGCTGTTTATTATTCTTCTAAATTATTTTCAGAAAATGTAGTAATCTTTTTTAGAGACAATGACATAAAATTGATCAAATGCCAATTTTTTGTGTTTTAAAATAATCTTCAATAGATCTCTATTTAATAACTGAACTCTTACAGTTTTCTAAATATGGGAAAAATTAAGACATCATCCTAAAATTTAGACAAGAAGGAATAAGATAAAGAAGTATGTGACAACTCCTGTATATTGGACAAAGTTTTGAAGGTCAAATAATATGAGAAAAAATGTGTTTTTGATTTTTTACCAGGAAAGGAAAAAAAGTGGTTGCTTATGTGGAAAAGAAGAAAGTTGTGTGTTTAATTCTGGGCATAGACCTTGGAGATTACAAAAATCAATGTTGTGAACATAGTCACCTGACCTTTGATCTGCCTCTGCTCTCTCTATACCCATTGCATGACAATGCACTGCTGAAGAACGGATGTATTTATGGCAATTATAAACTTGGTTCTAGAGTGAAAAAATGATTTTGTTATTGTTATTATTTTAAAGGTTACTAGTGGAAATCCTGCACTAAAATACTAAATGTTTGTAGTTAATTGTGGTTATTCAAAATAAAACTATTCTTAAATCATGTATTCAAAATAGCTGGCATATTTAACTTCAATTAAGCACAACAATTATGGGTATACATTGTTTTAGGAGCTAAAGCTATGTCTCAGTACTCAGTACTTATTTGCTGTGAGGGTAGATTTAATATCATATGCCATTAACCCTACTTACTACTATAAATTTGGAGAATTGAACACTGTCGATACTAAGTCTCCTTTGGAGGAAAACCTTAAAACTAATTTTAACTAATATTCTAGAACCTATATAGACATATTATGAGACATATCATTAGCATATATCTTTGTAATGTCGAGATTTATTGTCAGTTTTCATAGGAGAAAATGCTCATTAAAACAGTATAATCATTGAACTTCTCTTATATGCATTTTAATGTTTTAAACTTTTAAACACAGTTGTGGAAACAAAATTCTTTTTGTAACAAGCTATATTTCATTACTAAATCAAAGTTTGTCGTGTAAAGAATGTATTCTGATACATTTTTGAGAGCTTCCATATCCTCTTTTTTGAAAACTTTAACTGTATTTATAGACTGTGATTTTACTATGCTTCACATAATATACATTGAATATAACATATGCAATTTTTTCTGATTCTATTTAATTTCCTCCTACACTATGAAGTTTGATTATGGTAGATCTGTTAGAAATACTCCTGCAATATCATGCCTGAGATATTTTTCAAATGCAACTACTTGCTTTACCTTTTAAAAAATAACTCTTGATTTTAAAATTGGAGCATGTATCAGAAAGAGTATGTTTTAGTAGCTAAAATATGTAGTTTAACTGAGACAGACTTAAATATTCTAGAACTGAAGTAACTGAAGCTACTCTAAAATTTTTCTTTGAATGGTTCTAAAGCAAGAGGACAGGAAAATGGCTATTATATATGTAGCATAGATGAAACTTATCAGGTATATCTTGCATTAAGATGATCGACTACACTGCCAAGGAACTTGCAGCCTTGAATTGCTGCTCAAATATGTTGCAGTTAATAATCCTGAATGTTATAGGGTCATCTTTGAAACATATTAACTGCTCCACACTATTAAATGTCTGTCAATTTAATGTGTGTTATTATGAATGAAGAATATCAGTCTATGAGCATTTTGGGGGTAATTTAGTTTCTTTCTGCATGATTTATATGTATGTACGAAGATAACTTAATCCTCAAGAGATGTGTAAGCAATTTATTTTGAACTGTTCAAATAAAACTGGACAATAATTTATAGGATTTTTTAATGGGATGCTGTAGCCTCAGCAAATACAACATTGAATGGTACAGAACCCTTGCCACTCTACTCTTTATCTTTGGCTTGTTCAATTGGGTGTTTTTGCAAAACTGAACTATTTCCTTCTATTGTGGAGAAACACAAACAGTCACTAAAAGAAAACATATTCCATTGGCAATTATTTTTTAAACATAAACTAAGTTACTAAAGTTCAGGTTTGGCTGTTTATATTTAAATTGGAGAGTTATAATGTTTTACAAAAAGATATATTATGAAATAATCATATGTTAAAATACGTAAATATTGACCCAACATACAAAACCAGAGCAGAATTTCAAAAAATATGCTTTTACTATTGTTCCTATTAAGGATGTAATAGAATGTAATACAATAGGATGTAATACAATGCAGTATTTTCTTGTGGTTGTTATAAGAGTTATAGTAATATTTATAATATATGTCAATTACATTTTATTTATTGATATTTGAAATATGTGTCAAGGTACCCAATACAGTATAGATTTAATATTTAATGAAATTAATGTGGGAGAATTATTTCAATCATTTAGATGATTAGTAAAATTTGATTGTCCAAATGCCAGAGATTATTATAGTCTTAATGATACTTATAATGAAAAATATCAATATTAAAACTTGTAAATTGCACTCATGGAAAGAATATATTTTTGCATTATCAACATATTTGTTACTAAAAATCTTACATGTGTCTTCTAATATACATTGGAATTTAATTTTTAATGCTGCAAGTTTGTATTTTTCCTGAATTGTTTCTATTCTGGTGCTGGCAAAAATGATGTAAACCCATTAGCGTGATACTAGTTTTCCAACAAACTGAAATGGATTATTCTGGAAAAAATCACAGAAAAAATTATTATGACAAAAACAATGAAAATAAAAGTAGTAGATAATTTGGAAAGAAATTCAAATGTAAAGAAATAATTAGGCATGGCACACATATCTGGAATACTAGCTACTAAGAGTGCATCAATAGGAGGATCATGAAATTGAGCAAGTCAGTGCAAAGATAGCATGACATATTATACCAAACAATAAGAGAACAAAATAGAACTTGAAAGAAAACACAAGTGGTAAACTATTTGCCTTGCATAAATAAATTTCTAAAATCACTTATTGGCACCTTAAAAAATTGCAAAGCAGTAGGGTGACTTGTTTTGAATAGTGTTATTTTCCTAAACTGGAACCTGAGGAGTGAATGGAATCCTAGAACAACCTAGTAAACCTAAATAGCAAAGTATCAGTAAGAAACACAATTTTTTAATTATGGCACTTGAAAAAATAGCCTGTTATATCAGGGAATTTATTCACTATATATAGTGGTATTTGTTTAAATATTAAACCCTTGTATACTAATTGTTCTCAAAGAATAATTTTAGAGGCCGAAGAGTCACTATATACATACATATATATACAATATCAAAAGTCACACGCACACACACACACACACACACACATATACTCTTGGATTTTGTGGTTCTGTTTTTTTTTCTCCTCCCAATTGCACATATTAAACAAGAGCTATTTCACTACAACTTCAAGAAAAATGTTTTTAAAATATGCTGTTCCAACTTATTTCCTCTATATGTCCATATTCTTTTAATCAAACAGTTCAAATGAGGTTGTTGCTCATTTCATTCCTTGGATATTACTCTTAGTAAATAGCATCCACTAACAGTACACTGCTGATCAAGTATCATTTCTTATTGAAACATCCTCTTTCATTAGCACGATGGACTACAAACCTCGAGTCTTCTTTAGTAAGAAATGTTAAATAATAAGCACATTCTAGCTGCTATAATGGAAAATGATTATCCTTAAAATAAATTTGACTTCCTTGTTCTTTGGATATCATTATGAAAGATTTATACCATGTGTCAATTTGTAATGGGCACTGTGTGTGTGTGATTGTGTCTTGTGTGTGAAATTATGATTCTGTACATATATAAGAAAAAAACAAGCATACTAATTTTATACAACAAGCTTCATTAGCAAAATATTTTTAAAGTAATTAAAATATAAATAAGTATTTTGCAAGAGGAAATATGTCTCGTTTTGAGGTTGCTGATTTTTAAATACTATGTTAAAATTAAAGCAGTCTATGTACATCATGAACACTTCCACTAGTCTCTTATAATTATTATTATTATTTTTTTTTTGGTCTGGTCATGGGGCCTGAACTCTGGGACTGAGCGCTGTCCCTCAGCTCTCCAGCTCAAGGCTAGCGCTCTACCACTTGAGCCACAGCGCCACTTCCGGTTTTTTTTTTCTTTTTTACTTATGTGGTGCTGAGGAATCCAACCCAGGGCCTCATGCATGCAAGGCAAGTGCTCTACCACTGAGCCACCTTCCCAGCCCCATTAATTACTTTTTGAACTAGGTCTCATTTCATGGCAAGACTGCTCTGAACCATGAGGCTCCTCCTGTTTATGCTTCTTTGTCTCTCTGATATGGCAGGCATGTGCTTCTGGGACCAGCCTTTCTACTTCACCTGTGTCTTGCAAGGGCAGTAATACTCCACTGATTCAAACATTGGGTAGGATTGTAACTTCAAAATTTTTATGCCTGGGTTGGCCTCTAAGTGAGTTGAATTCTGCCTCCTTCTTACTTAATTGGAATAACAGGCCTCAGCCACTATCCTTAGCAATATATATATATATATATATATATACACACATACACATATATATAATTGTACATATATATGTATATATACATATATGTATGTATGCATATATATGAATTATGCATATAATCTCATCTGAATCATCATTTACTAAACAGTGAAAATAGTCATATATATGTACTTAAGAATTATTACTAGCATTCATTTTAGTTCAATATTGTGCTTAACAAACATTTGATTGTACATAAATACTGCGACATCTGCTGTCCTCTAATTATATTGACACCTGAGCAAGTTATATTTCCCAAGTTCAATGGAGTTTCGTCTCACAAATCTTGATCACTATTCTTTATTCTGTCTTCGACTTTGTCTAAATGTCTTTTTTTTATTGTGAAATACCATACAGAGGGGTTACAATTACATAGGAAAGCTAATGAGTACATTTCTTATCAAGCATTGTTGCCTCCTCCTTTGTTTCCCCTTCCCACCCCTTCCCATCCCCTCTGATCTCCCCACCCTCCAGTCCTCCCCCCAGCTATTTTTAATAAACTCTTATTTGTAGTCTTTTCAGGAACCTCCATACTGCTTTCCAAAGTGGTTGAACAAGTTTACACTCCCACCAACAATGCAGTAGGGTTGCTTTTGGCCACATCCCTTCCAGCATCTGTTGTTATTAGAGTTCATGATTATAGCCACTCTAACTGCGATGAGGTGCAATCTCAATGTTGGTTTGATTTGCATTTCTTTTATAGCTAGAGAAGTTGAGCATTTCGTCATGTGTCTATTGGTCATTCTTATTTCCTCTTTAGAGAAGTCTTTCTTTAAGTCTTTAGCCCACGTATTAATTGGGCAGTTGTTTCTTTGAGAATTTATTGGGGGTTATAATTTTTTGAGTTCTAAGTACATTTTAAATATGCGGCCTTTTCGTGTTGTATTGCTAGTGAAGATCTTCTCCCAATCCATAGGCTTTCTATTGATCTTGCTAGCTACGTCCTTTGCCTTGAAGAAGCTCTGCAGTTTCATGCAATCCCCTTTGTCCAACTTTTCTTCCATTTGTTATGTTTGTGGGGCTTTATTAAGAAAATTTCAGCCTGGGCTAAGGAGCCACAGAGATTCTCTTATTCCTTCCTGTAATATTTTCAGGATGCTGCTTTTACTTCGAGGTCTTTGGTCTATTTGGAGTTGATTCTACTTTTGGACATTTACCAAAACTATCACAAACAAGGCATACAAAAGCTATCAGCACAACTATATTTATCACAGCATTAGTCACCATATCTAAGCTATGGAACAAACCCAGATGCCTCTCAATAAATGAATGGATCAAGAAAATGTGATACACACACACACACACACACACACACACACACACACACACACACACACACACAATGGAATTCTATGCCTCCATCAGAAAGAATGACACTGTCACATTTGTTAGGAAATGGAAAAACTAAGAAAAAAATTATATTAAGTAAAGTAAGCCAAACCCAAAGAAACATAGGTCCCATGGTTTCCCTTATTTGCAATCACTAGTATACATCTATGATAATCTTACTAGACAAGGAGAAAAGGTCAAAAGCTATGTACATATGAACATATGTACATATGACCATATAAAAGATGATAAGTGAAATGAACCCCAAGATAAGAACACAAGCGGTTTTATCTTTTTCTCTGTTGTTTTTAATATACTATATGATTTTATTGTTTGTTTTGTATGTTCTTCCCCCATGGTATAACCCCTGTTTTCATCTTATGTGATTCCAGTGCCCTGCATCTTGTATAAAGATTTTTTTTTTCTAATTTGGGGAGTGGATGGGAAATAAGAAAATGCTGAAACAAGGATACAGGTTGACCCCTTGTAACAATGAGATGTACAAGACTCTATGTTGAAAATCAACTTTACAACTTGAGTAGAGGTGGGAGAGGAGTTGGGGAGGTGGGGAGAGAAAAGATAGTTGGGGAAAAACAAATGAGGGGGTAACAATGCTCGATAGGAAATGTACTCATTGCCTTACTCATGTAACTAATCCCTCTGCATGGTATCTTTACAATAAAATAGATATTTTTAATTTAAAAAAATGAATGGAGGTAATGACAGGTTAAATAAGTTGTGACAAATCACAACTCCTTCATGGATTCCTTTTAGGAAGAATAACTGAAAAATCTTCCATGTTGAATTTCCCTACCAATGCAGAAAGATAAATGAAAATCAGACACAGAACAGACTTGTTTGCTAGGACTGGAAGGTTTGTGGTAAGGAAAAGGCTTAAGATGCAAAACATTGGTAATTTCTGAAAGTTTGCTCAGCAAATATCTGATTACAAATTATACTAATGTCTATGTTACACATCAGAAACCGTTTGGAATCAGGTGACCATGTGCATGTATGCAGAGCAAAATGTGATTTAAAAATAGAAATGACTCATTATTTTTCACTAATTTATACTGAGAATTAAGTACAATATGTATGTTCTATTGATTTCATACATTTATATAACTAGTTAGGAGAAAACAAACTGAGAATCTTGAATTACTCAATCGTGACTCTTGACTTGTTCTAAACAATTTACTCCTTTCAAGTGTAATTTCCTTTTTTGCATGATTGCTTAGATATGTCTTTTTACTGAAATAATATATCTACAAAGTTTTGCTGTTATTACTTAAACTGTACTATATCATAAAATACCTTGGAAATACACTATAGCATTTATTTTGGGAGGTGATGCATAAATGAAAAAAAATTCAAAGGTATCATATAAGGAGGTGTTCAAATGTTTTATATAAAATATAAAGCTATAAGAAAAAAAGAAATGTTTATTATCTAAGCAAATAAAACATGAAATGTTATTTTTTCAGAGAAAATTGTTTATTATCATTTTAGCAAAAATAGAAATATGTGAAGAAGGGTATAAACAAGATTGATGCTTATGTATTTATACATGTCTGTAATATAGAGAATAGGCATGAAAAATACTTTAAATATATTTAACAGGTAAAAAATTAATAAAAATTACACATGTCTGGGTAACTGTGGCTTACCCCTGTAATCCTAGCTACTCAGGAGGCTGAGATTTGAGGATCATGATTTGAAGCCAGCCCAGGCATGAAAGTCCATGAGACTTTTATTTCTAATTAAACACAGAAAAAGCCAAAAGTGGCTCTGTGATTTAAGTGGTAGAGTCCTAGCATTGAGCAAGAAAAGTTCAACAAAAGCACTTAAGCCTGGAGTTCGAGCCCCAGGAATGGAAAAAAAAATCCCACTTGGTTTTGGAACAAGACAAAAATGCCAACTTTATATTGATTATGGTACTTAACCTAGAAAACTATAATATTTCATGCTGATTTGTCAAAATGTAACTGAGATATAAAAATAAATGACACAGAAATAGAGAAAAATTCTCTCTGGTAAGACATTAGTTATTGCCATAATTCATACAATTTCACAAATTCAATATGAGGGGAAATAGCTGATTTATGAATATTTTTCAGTGTTCAGAATGATCCGATAGTATGTCTTTCTAGACCTCTGTAAACATAAATGAAATATTTTTGGATGTAATGAAGAAATCTTCAAAAGAGCATTTATAGTATTCTCCCATAATTTTATAGCTCAAGAAAGAAATATATTTCCATTACCATATTTCCATTTACTCAAATCACATTATGTGTTGATCAATTATGATTTGAAGCTTTACCTCATTTTTTTCTTTGTTTTTTTTTGGGGGGGCAGTTGTGGGGCCTGCACTCTGGGCCTGGGCACTGTCCCTCAGCTCTTCAGTTCAAGGCTGGTGCTCTACCACTTGAGCCACAGTGCCACTTCTGGCTTTTTTCTTTTTGCTTATGAGATGTTGAAGAATCGAACCCAGGGCCTCATGCATGCAAGGCAAGCACTCTATCACTGAGCCACCTTCTCAGCCCCAACTTTACCTCATTTTAATATGAACTGTAACTAGATACATATCGGGTGTGCTTTCCTTTAAGTAAATTGATACTGGCATGAGTTATTCAACTGTGTTGTCCTCTCTTTTCAAGTGACAAACTAATTTTATATATGGAAGGAGTACAGTATATGGACAAACTGATATGGAATTAAGTGGATTTCAAAGTGGAATCTGATATCATAATTGTTTATAAATTTTAAGTTAATTTTGTTTTCTTTCATCGGGAAGGAGTGGAGTATGCCCATTTTATTACATTGGATTTCATATAAGTAATTAAGAATAATTTTAAAACAAGGATTATTGAATAATATATAATATAAATATATCATGTCTTTCAGGCCTTTTCTCATTTCAGAGTACCCATGGACTAGCAAGCCTGCATTGTTCTGAACTTTACTACTTCTGTGTATAAGCTTTTCATCATTTTGTAGTAAGTGCCAGTAATTATCTTGCATACACAATGAGAAAAAGTGCTATGCTTGCAGTACCACATTTGACCACAATGTGGCATTTGAAGCATTAAAAAAAAAATCCCTGGAATGATCATGAATGCCCTTGAGTCCACCAATGTGACAATTCCTCAATAAGAACATAGGATTATAGGATTGGACCTTAGAAAGAGGCCAGTGGTCACCCAAGTTGGAGTCATTTGTGACTGAAGTCCAGTGAGTCCAAAGACTCAGGAACTTCCAGAATCAATACCAGAACTGAATGATCTCACTGTATTAAGAACTTCATTTTTTGGGGGGAGGGGTGGTGGAGTGGAGCTAGAACATCAGCAAATGAGCAAAAGTATCAGAAAGTCTTAGAATATATATATGTATATATAACTCTCCTTCTAAATAGGGCAAGTTTAATGTTTGATGGATGCTTGATATTAATACATAGAAATTTCTCAAAATCTCCAAGAGTAACAAAGACAAGAGAGTTGTAAATTGACAGTAGTCAAAGCAAAACTAGCATGTGGAGACATGGAAGCTGTGATGTTTCCGATCTATTTATCAGCAATTCATAGAAATTCTGTTCCATTTATCTCATATCTGTGCAGCCACCCAAGATATTATTTACTTTAGAATAAAACGTTTTGAGATCGAAGATACATTTCCCAATCAATTTTAATTTTTATTATATCATTAACATTCCCATACAAATTTTAGAATTAGCTTAATAGTTTTCATAATAGATACGACACACACACACACACACACACACACACACATCTGTTTCATTACACTGATTTCATGTTTAGAATGACAGTGCTTGATAAGAAATGTACTCATTATCTTGCCCATGTAATTTTAATCCCTTGAACATACTCAGTATGAAAGAAGGGTTATTTCACTATTTTCGAATACATTGTTTTTGATATCACTGTATGCTACTTATTAAAAGTTTGTTTTTATTTATAAATATTGTGTATTACCAATATTGCTACATTTGTTGATTCTAATGTTTAACCCTAATGGTTAAACCAAAACTTCTGCATTATTTTCATTTTCTTAAATTTATGAAGATTTATTCTGTTTTCTAGTGTTTATCATGAAGAATATTTGATGTATGGTTTAGAAAATTGCACATTGTTTTCTTAATATGTGGAATATTATATAGATGTCATTTAAATCAGATATGCTAATTGCAAAACTCACATTTTCTAAACTGTGCTGATTTTCTGTCAAAATTTTCTGCCACTTAGTGAGTAATGACTTAGTGCCAGTCCTAGTGCTTTCCGCTGAATTATTTATATTTCTTCTCAATTTTTCTCTATCACACTATATATTTTGTGATTTCCTTGTAAATCAGTATTTATAAGTGCTTAACTTTCTAATGAAGTTCTCACTTTGTTATCATAAAATGTCCCCTTGAATCAATAATATTTTCCTTAAAATCGGTTTCATGGGCTATTACCATAGCCACTACAATTATCATAACATACTTTAAATTCATTTAATTTCAATCTATACATGAAAGAATTACTTGGTATGTGCTTACATTCAATTTCAGCAGATGTTTTTTACCCTGCATCAACTAAGATGCTGTAAACACAAAAATATTGCTTCCACTTTTGCAAATCATTTGAATTGTCACTTTAATGACACATTGATAATTTGGGTTGTTAGTCTCATGAATGAGAATTACAAGTTTGTATGGGGGTCCTTTAACAATATTTTAAAATGCATGCTTGTATAGAATTGTCATTCATCTTCCTAGTTATTCTATCATCCTCCAGTAATACAAACTGGACAATCTATTTCTCTCTTAGACTCCCTGATCAATTTCTCTCTTACAGTCCTTGATCAATGAGTTTCTTTGTTATTTTTATCTATACTTGCAATGTATATTATTCATTATTACTTATTGTAAAACATTATCCCTTAATATTGCACTATTGAAAGTTATTTACCCTCTTTATTCTTTTAAAAATATTTTCATTATCGTTAGTTGTAAAAAGAGTTGCCATTAAACAAAGCAATTATGAATACAGTGTGATTAGATCAGTGTCACTGCTTTCAATATTTCCCTTTATTATTTTTACATAATTATTATTATTGTGTGTGTGTGTATTGGTTGTGGGACTTGAACTCTGGGCTTGTGCGATATCCCTGTGTTCTTCAGCTCAAGGCAAGCGCTCTACCGCGTGAGTTGCAGCACCATTTCTGGTTTTCTAGTGGTTAATTGGAGATAAAAGTCTCACGGACTTTTCTGACCAGGCTGGCTTCGAACTGTGATTCTCAGATCTCAGCCTCCTCAGTATCTAGGATACCAGACGTGAGCCACCAGCACCTGGCTACATAATTATTATTATAATATGTATAAAATCAATATTATATTTGATTCTTCTAGCTTTTTTCTTTATTTTATGTATATAATATATAAATTAATATATGCATATATATTCATTCCTATTTTTCAAATTTATATCATTCAACTATTGTCTTGTTAAATTGTCTAACTGAAACATCATTGATTATTTTACATTTTTTCTCATTTGCTTTAAGAAAAAAATATTTAGTACCATATTTTATTTACTTATAAGTTCACAAACAAATATCCTATAATTAAATTTTATTTTTTACCTTAGTTTTTAGAACTTTTCATCTCTATTAAACATGCTTTTTGGATTTTTCTGAATAGATTTATTTATCTCTACAATTCAGCTGTTTTTTAAAAATTTTATTTCTGTAACATTACAAAGAAGCACATAAAACCTCTGCTTTAAAATGTTATCCCTTTTTAAATAAAAATGTACGTTTTATATTTCATTATTTAAGACTGTTTTTGTGTGTTTCCTTTATTATGAATGAAAATTCATGAATTCAGGTCTTTACACTCATGATCAGTTACTCTTCCAGAATCCCTACACTCATCCGCCATTAATGGATTCATCCTGTTATCTGACAGCTTGTTATCCCCACCTTCAATCAATGGGGCTCAATTATTGTAACTATGACAAGTTTAGTAAATATTGTAGCATCTATAGATTGTTATAGGGTGCATATATTGTCTCTAGTTGTGGTACTAAACACATGTCTGGTAAAAATAACATAGGCCTAATGATAATTATTCAAAGCAAGTGAGAGACATGCACTGGAATTGTAGTAGAATGTCTCTTTCAACCCCCAAGCCCCATTGGCAGATTTTCCCTTAATAGAATAAAAACCAGAGATTGACTCTTTATGAAATTCATTTGTCATTTTGCTTTTCAGGATGAATTAGATTTATTCACCTTAACGTAAGGGAAAAGTATCCATTGAATAACAATGTTGAAATTCTCTAATTTATTTTACACTAATAACGCAAATATTGAGACATTTAATGGGTTGAAATTGTTTCTCTTCGGTAGCGCTGCTACACAACAGAAAAAAAAAAGTGAAGAAAAAAAATTAACCACAGACTGAAAAGTATTTTGAAGGGAATTAAACTCAAGGACATACACTTGCCATTAAGGTAGTTCTGGGGTGACAATAAATAAATAAGAAGGAGGCAATTAGATACCTTATTTATGTCTTATTTAGTGCATCAAGATTAAAATTTTAAGTAATGTTTTGAATTAATTATATTTAATTGAAATTCTGAATTACTCTCAGATTTATCACCAAATACATGAAATCCATGAAAATAAGGAATGTCATGATGCATATTACAAAGTTAATTATTATCTTATTAAACTGACCTGGCTTCAAATCTTAATTCATGCCTTATCTTTGAACACTCAGCAGAAAATTTTAAGCTTCCTTTAGCCTTAATTCTTTACTCAGCTTCCTTTGTGATGATCATGATAATTAAATGACTTAACATATGCAAATATCTTACAGGAATATTATAAATACAGTGTGGTTTCAAGAAGGTAAGGTAATTGATTTGTTTAAATATTCAGTCTTGAAAGCGTGTTTTTTAAAATTGTTTCTTTTGTTTTTTGTTTTCTCTTTTATTTTTTTTTTTCATATACTCTCTGATGCTTTTTGAAATCAATTAACTGGTGGATCCTCACCATGGCCATAAGAACCAACGTCAGAGTTTCTATACCAATCACTAAACTCAGGTAATCTATTGAACAGTTTAGTATGAGACTGTAGGTTCACTTTTATGACAGCGGATATCCCCAGAATGGCCTGCTTACTGATAAGTTCTTACCTCTTATGAAACTGAGACAGAGCAGTGATCCCCAGAGATCTCTGAAGGTCAGAGGTCTTGGTTCTTCCTGACAGTATCAGCAGCCCCACAGGAAAGGTGAGAGTGCGCCATGATCGAAAAATGAGTTCACACCCAAGGGCATTGGTGGGAAACGTGTTAAGGAGCTCATTACTGGACAGCAACTACGATTTAAAAAGAGAGATACACCTACTGCCTGGGCAGAATCATCTAAGGAAAACTGAATTCACACCAATTCATCACAGCATTGAATTAAATAAGTGAATGAACACTTGATTTAAATTGTAAGGATACATTTATTCTAAATCAACAACTATAACTTAAAAAACTGGAAAATCTTAGCGAAAACTGCTTTTCACAAACACTGTTCTAGCTTGTAATTTGCTGCATACTTCTCTGTATAATTGCAGACTGTCTGTATAATTGTAGACTGTCTAAAAGAGAAAAATAGAAATAAAAATATGAGGAGATACAAAATAGATAAAATATTTTTATCTGAGTGTTCATTTGTTGCAGTTTCATATAATATAAAAATAATATATCATGTTTTCCTTTTTGAATTATTTTTAACTAAGAGGCCTAAATACCTAAGTATATTTTACTATCATTATTGTAAAATAGATGAAATATTCCTATATGAAATCCATACCTGATCAAATAGAGTAGTAGCATGGAGGAAACCAAATAATTACTTCAAGGGGAATTTAATGCTTAGTTTATCTCTCTCAGACAGAATGAAAATCTATATTGTTGTTGTTTGATTCACTTTGTCATACTTACCCCAAGCTTGTTGCCATAACAACTTAAATCATTTGTTCTTTGACTTTATCTCCTTCAACTCTGTATGCTAAAGCAAAATACTGAACACACATGGAAAATTAATGGCTGTCAAGACATGATTTGATTTGATAAGACTAATTCTAACACTTACTGTGATGTATTACTGCACAGTGAGAAATTAAAGAGCTTCAAGAATCCCAGACAAAATCATGCATACATTAGAGATACTTTCACAACTGTAAGCATCTCTAATATTATCTTTTATGACCGTATCTAAATATAACTCCGTAATTTTGTCTAGCCTTTGAAAGAAAATAAGTGCTTTTATTTTTTAAACATATACCTTCATTTTGTAGTTTCCTTATAAATACATATTAGGTAAAATGGGAGGGTTTCCATGATGGTGGTACTTGACAATTGCTAACAATTATAGCAAGAGTTAAATCATAAGCTAGTAATATCTCATGTACATACATATAGTAATTGATGTATAATATACTGATAATAAAATGTACCATTGTTTCCAAACTCCTGACAATATTATAAGATGCATATGCTTAGAGATATTTAAAACAATACTCCCCTTATATGTTTATTTACTTTTCCCATTCTTTTACAATGAGTCTATTTGTTTTTTTCTTTGTTTTTTTTTTTTTAACATAAATTCTATGTAGACTGATTCAGGTATAAATGTATTATAACAAACCAAAACTTTTGTCATATAATCATTTCGATTGTGTATTTCTTTGTGTGTGTGTGTGTGTGTGTGAGTGTGTGTGTGTGTGCGCGCATATGTGTGTGTGTGTATTTGCAAAGAACTGCACAAACAAAACAAATATATATGTTTAGAAACATATACATTTAAATCTGTTTGTATATAAAGCAACATGAACAAAAATGACTTACATATTTTTAGATGCTGTTTGATACATATATATATATATATACACAAAGAAATTCACAAAAATATATATGTGTATATGTGTGTGTGTGTGTGTGTGTATATATATATATATATATATATATCTTTAAATGCTGTTATGGATAGGAACATAAGTCCAGTGTTGCTATACCTATCAACATTTTCCATTGTGTTATATTGTTATATATAATCATGTATACTCAATATATCAGTTATAAAATTTATGAATATTTATGTTTCTATTTATATTTAGGATCATTTAAACTTGTGATGTGGATTTTATTCTTTCTATAAATCTTTTTTGGATACATATATCTAAGTATTTCTCAAATATATATTTAGGAATATAAATACTTGCATATAGTAGTTTCTCACATATGCTACCAATTTACTACATTATAGATATGTATTTAAAACCTTTCTGCCATATATCTTAACTCCAGTTTGTATTTGTTGCTGGTGGTGGTTGTGTGGCTTGAACTCAGGGTCGGGTGCTCCAGTCCATGAACTCTTTTGCTCAAGGCTAGTGCTGTACCACTTTGAGTTCCAGAGCCATTTTCTGGTGCTTAATTACTGATGTTTTAATGGACTATGTGATTTTTTTTTGTTCTCTTTGTATGTTCTCCCCCCATGGTATAATCCTGTTGTCACCGTATTTGATTTTGGTGCCCTATATCTTGTATATATGTTTATCTAATTTGAGGAAGGAAGAGGAATAACAAAATATTTAGAAACAATCACAAGAAAGAAAGAAAGAAATATAAATATTTAGAAACAATCACAAGAAAGAAAGAAAAAACAAAAATATTTGAATCCTTATCTTGGGATTCATTTTGCCTAACATTAACTTATCTGACCATTTCTGCTTGTTTCAGACATATACTAGTTATTGCAAATAAGGGAAACCATGGAATTTAGGTTTCTTTGGGCCTGGCTTACTTCACTTAATTTTTTTCCAAGTATGTCTATTTCCTGAAAATTGGGGCAATGATGATTTCTTTGTTGCTTTATATGTCCCTCCCTCACAGTATAACCCCTGCTTTCACTGTATTTGATGTTGGTATAATTTGTGGAGGGGAAGGGAATAAAACAAATCGTTTAAATAGGGATGCAGGTGGACCCATTGCAACAATGAGATGTTCAAGACATTATGTCGGAAAACGAACTTTACAACTTTGGCAGGGAGGGGTGGTTGTGCAGGGAGGTGGGGAGAGATAAGAAGGGATGGGAAGGGGAAACAAAGGAGGAGGCAACAATGCTTGATAAGAAATATACTCATACCTTGCTCAAGTAATTGTAACCCCTCTGTACAGTATTTTCACAATAAAAAAATGCTGAAACAAAGACAAAGATGGAGAATTGCAACAAGGAGACTCACAAGACATTAAATTGGAAATGAACTTTACAAATTTGTAGGGGGGAGGAAGGGAGAGTAGGATTAAAACAAAGGAGGGGTAACAACGCTGGGGAAGAAATGTACTCATTATCTTCATCATGTAACTGCAATCCCTGTGTACAGCATCTTAACAATAAAATTTAAAGGTAAGGGTGAGGGGTGGGAAGGGGAGATGGGAGGGGATGGGAAGGGGAAACAAAGGAAGAGGCAACAATGCTTGCCCATGTAATTGTAACTCCTCTGTACACACAATAAAAAAAGAAGAAGAAAAAAAATAAAAAAATAAAAAATATAGAGTCTTAGACTTTCCTTCCCAGATTGACTCAACCTTCGAAGTTGGTAGGATATAAGGAGTGAGGCTCCAGCTTCTGACTCATAAACCTAATTTCAGTGTTTATTATATTTGTCATTGCTTTTGCCAATGTTGATGGTGATACTTTAATGGGGAAATTGTGGGTCACTTTATAAATTAATTGGTTCTGCATATTTCCCTATTCTATAAGCTTCCTGTTTATATTTAATAGGTTTTATTTCCATTTCTTTATTATTGACTTCATATTGTATGTTTTTCTTAGTTACCTGAAAGAAGGGACTAATTTTTCTCATTTCCTCTTTGTAAAATATACATACTTCCTTAAGGAATCATCTAGCAAAAACAGATGCTGGAGGGGATGTTGGTGGGAGTGTAAACCTGTTCAGCCACTCGGAAAATCAGTAGGGAGGTTCTCCCCATAGGGCTCCCTTATGACCCAGCAATTCCACTTTGGGGCATTTACCCAAATGATCATGAACAAGGTCATACCAAAGCCACCAGCGCAAAGATGTTTATTGCAGCATTATTCACCATAGCTATGATATGGAACCAACCCCCATGCCCCTCAGTAGATGAATGGATCAAGAAAATATTATACATAGATAGATAGAAAGATAGATAGATAGAGATAGATAGGTAGAGATAGATATATGAATTCTATGCCTCCATCAGAAAGAATGACAGCAACTCATTTGTTAGGAAATAGATAGACTTGGAAAAAATTACATTAAGTGAAGTAAGCCAGGCCCAAAAAACATAGGTCCCATGGTTTTCCCTGTTTGCACTGACTAGTACATGTCTAGGACAAGCAGAGAAGGTCAAAGGCTATGTACATATGACCACTTGAGATATTAAACAAAATATACCCCAAGACAGGGATACAAGTGTTTTGTTTTGTTTTTCTTTCTTGCAAGTGTTTGCATTGTACTTACAATGCACTATGTGATTCTTTTGTTTCTTTTGTATGTTCTTGTCCCCACTGTATAACCCCTGTTTTCACTGGATTTGATGCCGGTGTTCTGCATCTTGCATATACATTTTTGTAATTTGGGGAAGGGAAGGGATATTGCCGAACATTTAAATGAGGATGAAGGCTGATCCATTGTGATGACAAGATGCACAGGAAACTCTGTTGAAAATGAACTTTGCAATGTCAGGGTAGGGTGTGGGAGGAGTTGGGGAGGGGGGAGGGAAGTGATGGTAGGGGGAAAAAAGAGGAGGTAACAATGCTCTATGAAATGTACTCATTACCTTACTCATGTAACTGTAACCCCTCTGTACAACATGTTTTTACTATATATATAGATAGATAGATAGATAGATAGATAGATAGATAGATAGATAGATAGATAGATAGATACATCTATAAACAAATTTAAAGTAGAAATCATAAAACTAAAGTGTGAAATATTCTGTATTATATGAATGAATTCAATTGATCACTCTTTTTTTTCCCCTTCAACTTCTTTTCCTCCATCTCAACTGTGTTCTCCCAGATTCTGTTGTAGTCTTCACAGTCTGTGGTTCCACAGGAAACACTTATTTTTAAATTAAGCTAAAATTGCTATAGGGAAGTAAAAATGCAAGAAATATTTACAATTTGTAGTACACATGAGACCTCTAATTTACACTTTACTTGATATTGTACTGCTAACTTAAAGTTTTCAAATTAAGATATATTTAAGAGCTGAAAGAAATAAGCAAAGTAGAAGCTAAAATTATCATAGCCTTCCAAATAATAACTTAATGTTATTTAATACCATTTAGAAAATACTATAACTTCTACTTTTACTCTATGTTGATCTGTCTATATGAATGGCATCATCCTTTTCTCTATACATTGGTGCAAGATGTTAGAATATATGTACACAGTGAAATGTGTAATGTAAATTATGAAACATCTGTTCTTATATGGTTGTATTTTAAATTTTTTATCATTTATTTTTAACATGGTTATATTTTCTTGTTGAATGTACTTAATAGTTACTGTCTCAGAAAATACCTATTTATGAAACAATGATACTAGTCGTCATGCAATAAACTTCTAGACATAATTGTCTTACCTCTCTGAAGTGTTGTACTTTTATTCCATTTTTTATCATCCTCTTTCCTGGCCCATCTTTCCCTAGGAAACCACTTTTCTGTTCAGCATTGCTATGTATTGAGTTTTGTTTTGTTTTGGACTTCACATCCAAAAGAGATTATGAATACTCTAATTTTTGTGTGTCTTGCTGTTTTCTCTTGGCAAAGAGCTTTGGAATGTCTCATCAAAATACAAACAAAAGAGAAAATAAATAAGCAGGAATATTTTAAACTAAAATCCTTCTGCACAAGCAAAAAAGACAATCAACAAAATAGAAAAGCAGCTCAGTGACTTAAAGAAAATATTTGCAAAGCTGCTATGTTTTGAGCAGCAGTCTACCATACACATAAAATTGTAAGTGGATCAGTACATTTGAAACCTCATAGATCCAACTGCTTTTCTCTAAGTTTCATTTTTAATACAGGATAGGCAGGTTGATTGAAATTCCTTAGATATTTGTTTTAGATTCTATGATATGAATCAAAATCTATGGGATAAAATGTTAATGATTACGTAACTTCTAGAGAGGGATATTACATTACAAAATTAAATTTTGTATAACACAACATTTTTCTAAATATTGAAATTTCAAAATCTCACTCAAATTTTTAAAGTTTTAAGATATGTATAGGTATTTCCTCTACTTAATATAGATAGATGGAATTAATTTTAACCTTAATTTTATTGAATACTGATGAAACATTTTCCTTCTTTCTTCAGATAGGCACTTTTGCCTTGGGGGTTGATATTCAGTCCTTGCTTAATATATATGTATGCATATATGTGTATATATGTATATGTCCATATATATCATTAGAGTCTTAAGAATTTTAATATTAAAGAAGAACATAGCATTCAAGAGTGACAAGAATCTGAATATTAATATAACATATTTTTATTTTATTTTTTATTATTTTTGTCTGTCGGGGGCTTGAACTCTGGGCTTGGGCGCTGTTCCTGGGCTCTTCAGCTCAAGGCGAATGATCTACCACTTGAGCCACAGCAACATTTCTGGGTTTCTAGTGGTTTTTATTGGAGATAGTCTCACGGGCTTTCCTGCCCAGGCTGGCTTTGAACCATGATCTTCAGATCTCATCCTCCTGAGTAGGTAAGATTACAGGCATGAGCCACTGGCACCCTGCTCGATTCCTGATCTTGATGAGAGGATATGAACTCAGATGAGCTAGACTAATATAAAATCCATGTACAATTTGTCAATTTTTCTGATATTGGTTTTATTTTAAATTTGTTTTAAGAATAGCATTATTCCAAGCAACACCTACTGCTAGGTCTTAGGGGCTATAGTAGTAGACAATAAATCCAATCTACTTGCTCTATTATGAAAACCTACAAGAAGAAATAATTATGAATGGATTAGATAAAGCTCAAAAAATATAGTGCTCAGAAAAATAACTTGAATATTTAACTTAATTCTTTAGTCAGAACCCTAATTCTTGTACACAAATTCCTAAAACAGCAGAGTAAGTGGTTTGTTACCCAGGTGATACAATACAGCTGCACTTGCTTGTCCATTAGTAAGTGGATTCTATTATAAGAAATAGAAATTAAACTGAACATAAAATGAATAATTTCAATAGGCTGTGATTAAACTATTATGAAAAACTTACTGTGCTATTCACAGTATAATTGGTAAAGGTGTTGCCTATATATGATCATAATTTTCATGGTTAGCATTTTACCCATCATTTTTATGTCTCAATAATCAAAAATCATTCAATCAAGATATGAGATTTGCTTTTTTGTGCAGATGTAAATATTTTTGCTATTAGTGATTTCAAATCACCAGCATGAAGTCACTGACCACAGAGTTAAGAAAAATGTGGATGAGGAAGCCCCTGTATAAAAGTAGGACAATAGTTATCTTCAGTACTTACAGTATTCAGCAAGTAATCTTTGAAAATAGAGAATAGCAAATGATCTTAAAGCAATGATACTCATATGTATAACTACAAATTACCTCGATTTTCATACAAAATAATTATTACTTTGTGATATAGTAAATATCATGAAAAGTGCCTGTTATAATGTAGAAAAAGCAGATTCAAAGGGGTAATAACACTCTAAGAAATATAATTCAAAATTTGATAAGTAGACATCAAATAAACTTCCATTCAGATAAGAATTATAAATGTCATCTTGTATTTATCATCTGAGTTGAATTGTTCAGCATACATCCCTATTTTCAAATTTACCAAATATAACAGAAGAGTGTATGTGAAGCCTATTTTGCTAAAATATCACAACAAATAAATGAAACCTTAAGATATATATCTAAGGGTTCATTTTCCTGACATCACATTATCTGACCTTTTCCGCTTGACTCATAGATATACTAGATATTGCAAATAAGGGAAACCATGGGACCTATGTTTCTTTGGGC
>NW_012267217.1:9460924-9465407 GCF_000151885.1 Dipodomys ordii
GGGAAGGAGAAAGATTGGGATTGGGGGGGGAGGGGGGAGGCTGGGAAGGGATGTGAAGGTTAAACAAAAGGAGGAGGCTGCAATGCTTGGTAAGAAATGTACGCATTATCCTGCCCATATAACTGTAACCCTTCTGTACAGTATCTTCACAAATAAAATAAAATATAAAAAATATTCAAAAAAAATAAATTATTGTATTGAAACTATGCATTCATTAATTTTAAAGAGATAAATAGCATAATAAAATAATAATAAAATAAAAAAATAAATGGAACCATTCATATTTAGTAATTTGTTTGGATATATCTTTTGAATTTTCACTTTAAAGACACTGTGATCTTGAAATTTACTTCCTTTGATACAGCTGTTCATATATATATACACATATATACGTATATATATATGTATATATATATGTATATATATATAAACCTTCCCAATATGTGGTTCACATTAGGAATATAAGGTAACCACAGCATCTTTGGTTTCCCTCAGCTATGTGGCAAGAGTGGTATAGCTCATTAAGACTACATTCACCCCCCCAAAAAAGGACTACATTCACCTAGTAGAAACTTTCTAAAACTTTATAGGACCTACTTGCAGTAAATTCACAGCCTATATATAGTTAATAAATCTGCCTAATTTAACATTTGCATAAAATTTGTTTTATCAACCATGAACTGGTAACTTGAAGGAGTACAAAGGGAGAATGTAAAAAAGCTTCTCAGAAATTGAACATAATAAAAACCAGAAGAGTTTCAAGATAGAATCATTGGTCAAAGCATAATAATTTTCTTGATGGTTTTTCCCCCAAGGATGACCTAAGGATTTCTAGAGAGAATTTTGATGACCAATCAGGCCTAGATAATTGATCATGTCTGTGTGTGTGTGTGTGTGTGTGTGTGTGTGTGCATTTTAATCATTCACTCTGTGTACTTGTAACTTTATACACATTTTAGATACTACAAATGAGGGAAACCATACAAACTATTTTTCTTTGGCTCTGAATTGTTTCACTTAATATAATTTTTTCAAGTATTTTCATTACCTTACAAAGGGTACAGTATCATTTTTTCTGATCGATGAGTAGAGTTCTATTGTGTATATATGCCACATTTTCTTTATCTGTTCCTCCACTGAGGGGCATCTGGGTTGTTTCTGTATTATGGCTATGGAAAACAATGGTGCAATGAACATAGTTGTGGTGGTAGCTTTAATGTGACCTTGTTCATGTTCTATTGTATAAATGCCCGAGTGAATTTGCAGTGTCATAAAGAAACTCTATGTTTATTCTTTTGTACTGTAAAGGCGATGTACAGAGGAGATACATTTACATAAGTCAGGAAATGAGTATATTTGTTTTTGAACAATGCTACCCCCTCCTCTCCCAGTTTTTCTTCTTATATCCCTCATCCACCTCCAAGTTACATAGTTCATTACCTACATAGTTTCTAGTAAGTATCACTGCTGAATTGGTTTACCCTTTGTCACACCATTTCTTTGCTTCCCCTTCCATTCCCCAAATTAGATAAACATATACAAGACAAAGGGTACAGAATTTAACAACACTGACAGAGTAGAATAATCCAAAGGGTATGGGGACAAAAACACAAGCAGTACAATCAAAAAGAATGAACACTTGTTTCCATTTCTTGTAGTTCAATTCACTAGGCCTCATTTTATATGATCACATATGCACACAGCTATTATACCCTTGTGATTCTTTCTTCAGAATATCATCCTTTGATTTCACTGTGTGATATTTAGTGTGCTGTGTTTAATTAATTATTCCCAAGTATAATTATTTTTCTTTTACTATCCAGTGGGTTTTACATGTAGATTTACAGGCACATTCTATTTATTACAAGTAAGGCAAACTATAAAGCCTATGTTTCTAAAATCTAAGTTATACTTAGCATTTTAGAGAATGTCCCTAATGCTTTTCAGAGAGGTTGAACAAGTTTACATTCCTACCAACAGTGTAATAAAATACTCTTTCAGCCATGTCTATAGGAATCACACTAAGGCTGACTGAGGATATTCATAGGAATGGTTAAGTAAGCCTTCATAACTATGTGCATATTATCACATAGAATAGTATTTTATAAAATGAACCCCAAGAAAAGGAAACAAGAATTATATTTTTTAGTTATTGCTGCTATTTTTGTTTTTATATCCTTTTGTCTTCTTCCTTGTTTATATTTGGGAGGCACAGAAAAGGTGGAACAAATGGTGAAAAAATACAACAGGTATTTAGTAGACACTGTGGAAACTGAACTGGATATCTTGTGGGTGGGGATGTAAGGGAAAAACCTGAACAGAGTGAGGGAATTAGAGACATGGTTTAAAAAGAATCATATTCGTTATCTTATTCATGTAACTGCAGCCCTTCTGTATATCACCTCTAGAATAACAATAAAAATAAAATAGAATAAAAGAAAACAAGACAAGAATTTCTTCCATTGTCATCTGCCACATTAAGGCAGATAATACTTAATATTCTACAATGCACTTTAACAGTACTTACTTCAGTGCATCTGTATATAATGACAAGGAAGATCTAGTATAACATGTCAATATTACTCAGAAATCTTAGCACTGATCCCTATAATCATCTAGATAGTGTTAATGAGACTAGGAAAGACTCAGAGGTGATCAGATAATGGATAAGCACTATTTGAAAATTAGAAACTAAGAACTATGAAGATGGGTTGAAAATCTTGTGATAAACTAGGCTGCCTATAATAATGATTATGTGGGAAATAGTTTAAAAGCTTATGATACTCAACCTCAATCAATGGTTAAACATAGGAATGTACACCTATTGTCCCAATTACAGGAGAAGAAACATGTATGCATACAGTAGTGAATGGCTATCAACCCAGGGATGTGAAGAAACACAAATAGAAGTATCAAACCCCAGGCAAGCCTAAGTTTTGACAATAACCAATGCAGAAAGCATTAAAAGATAGATTGCGAGCCTAGTTAATGTAAGGCTCTGGTTCAATGTACTCTATTGAAAAAAAATTGCATGATACAAAGAAGACTGTTCAAGAAATTCTAGGAGATACAATACATCCGTAAACACTTTTAGCAAAAAGAGAATAATCAGCCCCATAGGTACAGACAGTAAATTCAGACAGATTCCTCAAATGCTAGAAAATAGACCCTAGATGGGAGAAACCTACATAACTTGTAAACTTGTAGCAACATTTTTTTCTACTCTGTAGGGCATTTTACTTCCAGAGTACAAGTACTTTCAAGAAAAACCAATTTAATAAATTGTGCAAAACCTGCTCATTGTGTAAGAAATTAACCAAGAAGCAACAAATTCTGATTTAACAACAAATATACTTAGCTCAAATAGAATTAACATTGTTCCTTTGCAAATTGATTATTTAATATTTCACTTGTTTAAAAAGTATATTAGTATGATTTGGAAATTCCCTCAAAAAATATTTTGGAGGGGAGGTTTGGAAGGAAAGGATGGTAGGGGAAAAACAAAAAAAGGAGTTAACAATGCTTGATAGGAAATGTAGCCATTATCCTAGTCATGTAACTGTAACCTTTCTCTACATTATTATTACAATAAAATATATATGGAAAAGAAAAAAATTAGTTTGGAGTCATAAGAGTATCTTTATACATTGTTTTATTCATCTTAGCAATGAAAGGCCACTAAACTTAAAAAAATCAGTTGCTAGTAATCTATCTAGTTTCCTTATCTGAATTTATAGTGAATTTTCATAATTCTATGCTTTGTAAATTGAAGGTTCAAGGATTATTTATTTATTTTTTAACTTTTCATGATTATACTTATCAATGAATGGATTCAGCATAATTCCAGTCTAATTATTTTGTAGAAATCCAATTGCTTTCTATTGTGAACAACTTGGTTCTTATACATTGCATGTCAAATTTTTAAAAAGGCCTCAAATATATGTAAGAATATAATATTAAGGATCTCCCTGATTTAGGGCTAATAGGGCTAATAAATTACCCTTTTCATTAATGACGATGCTACAGTGTGAATTACCTATAGCTCCATGTATAATTAGAGTGCAAGACAAATTTTCTCTTGGGCTCATTACTACATGAATCCACTACTTTATAATTACTTAAGTAGTAGTAAGAAATATTTGAGGAAAACAAAAATAGCATGGATTCTTTTAAATCCATGTAGATAATTCAATTCCTGAGACAATTTAAATCCACAATCATCCTGATGTTTAACACCAGGAAAAATGTATATATTAATACGATTTCTAGAATGTTCACATCAAGAGACATACATGGGCTGGGAAGGTGGCTCAGTGGTAGAGCACTTGCCTTGCATGCATGAGGCCCTGGGTTCAGTTCCTCAGCACTACATAAGCAAAAAGAAAACAGCTGGAAGTGACGCTGTGGCTCAAGTGGTAGAGCGCTAGCCTTGAGCTGAAGAGCTGAGGGACAGCACCCAGGCCCAGAGTTCAGGCCCCATGAC
>NW_012267217.1:9468737-9500924 GCF_000151885.1 Dipodomys ordii
ATGGGCAAGGTAATGAGTACATTTCTTATCAAGCATTGTAGCCTCCTCCTTTGTTTCCCCTTCCCATCCCTTCCCATCCTCCCCCCCTCCCCCACCCACTCCTCCCCATCTCCCCACCACCAAAGTTGTAAAGTTCGTTTTTCCACATAACGACTTGTGCATCTCATTGTTGCAATGGGTCCACCAGTATCACTGTTTAAACGATTTGTTTTATTCCCTTCCCCTCCACAAATTATACCAACCTCAAATACAGTGAAAGCAGGGGTTATACCATGGGGGAGGGACATACAAAGCAACAAAGAAATAATCTTATAAATGTGTTAGAAACAATCACCTGGAAGAAAAAAAACATTTGAATATATATCTTAGGGTTCATTTCCCTAACATCTGACCTTTTCTCCTTGTCTCAGACATATACAATAATTGCAAATAAGGGAAACCATGGGACCTATGTTTCTTTGGGCCTGGCTTACTTCACTTAATATATTTTTTTCTTGTTAGAACTGACTTTGAAACAAGTTTTTACAGGTCTTGTCTCAACACACCAGCAGAGATTTCCTAGCAAGTCCTTTCTATTTAGATGTTGAGCAAAGAAGCTTCTCAACAAATCCACTATTGACTAGTCAACATATTCCCAATGTGCAAGATCTTTACTATCAAGTAGACATTATAGATTCCTAAGGATTTAAGAATAAGAAACAAGAAAGGGATAAAATAGAGCTGACAATGTCCATACTGTGAAAAATTTCTCCTTTTGCTTTTCTACTTTGATGCTTGCTAGAATGGGATAAATACACGGATGCCTAATAGATTCAACTTTAATTTTCAATGATAGACTGTGGCTCTAAACACTGGTAGGATCAATCCATTATTTATACCCTCAGTGCTACCATTCTTCAACATATTCCACTTACAATGGAAGAGGCTGTTATGCTATTTGGTGGTTCAGTAGATTTCCTCTTTTGAAAAGTTTCAATCCCATTTTCAGAAGTCAGGGGGAGTAAAACGGTAATAAATACTATATCAGTTTTTTCAGTTAAAACTCATTCTTCTGGGAAAATGAAAGTCTAACATTTCCTTGAATTAAATGACAGATTTTTATGAGTGTGATGGAGTACATTAATGACCTTGACATATATCCACAGGCAATCTACAATCAACTGTTACTTTCTCAGACATAGCTGTGAATAAAATCACTCTGTTGGTTTGTGCATCGATTGGCTCTTATGATAGTCAAATTCATTCATTTTTCTTTAATTTTAAAGACCATTGAATTTACTCTTCTCCAGAAGAATATACGGGGCTATCACTGGATATATAAGGTCAAACTGACCCAAGTGGGGTACTTTCTTGATGATAGTTTCTATTTCTCTTCTGTAACATCAAGGTTCTCCTTGCCTTTCCTCATATCTGCACATCAGAGATGACTCTAAAGGAATTAACTGTAAAGTAGTAGTTCATCTTCTGAAAACAGCATTTGCTTAGTTTCCCTCCAAATGCATGAGGCAGTTTCTAGGAAGGTTTTTCTAATAATTTTGTGTTCTTTCATTATAAAAGCCTAATGTGCTGCAGATAGGTAATAAAAACTGAGCAATGTTTCTGATTATTACTGTAGGTCACTTTCTTCAAGTTCTGAACTCATCCTTAGGTGTATTTGTTTGTTTACTATTTATTTAATGTGCTAGTATTGGGACTTGAACTCAGGGATTTGCACTGTCACTTGCCTTATTTTGCTCACAATTGGCACTCTGCCACCTGAGCCATGCCAGGTAATTGAATTTAAGACTCTCTTTGATTGAAATGCCAGGTTTGGTTCCCAGACCCAATCCTCAGATTCTAGTTTTAAGAATAACTAGGATTATAGGCATGAGCTACAGGTGCTTGTTTCAGCCAAGCACTTTTATTGGTGAACTGAGATAGAGTTTCATGGACTTTTGTGCCTAGGGTGCCTTCTAAACACTATCCTTGGATATCAGTCTCCTGATTAGCTAAGATTATAGGTGTAAAGCCAATAACAACCAAGTAATTTATTATATTAAATGTATACAAACAAATTACTAAGTTATTAGAGCTATTTTCCAATTTGTTTATTTTTTCTCTTTTAGATTTGTCCATTTAGAACATAAAATATACACACTCTTTACATCTTTAGGGAATGTTGACAATGAGGGCCTGAAGGTTCTTCTCTACAGATACACTGTTTAGAAAATAAAGCTTCCACTGTTAATAAACAAAGCTATATTCCCTCAGAGACCACATAGTACAAGTCCCTGGGGATACATTTCAGTATGAATGGTAGAGAGAGTAAATATGAGACAGATAACTCTAGGCAACTCTTCTGATTCAGTAACTCTCATTGTTTCATTTAAGAAGTCTAGGAGGAGCAAATTTAGAACTGTTCCAAATTATCTAGCTGAATCTAAAAGATATGTATGTTATCAGTGAAATCTATAATACGAATAGATGTCATGCCAACTAGAACAAAATTATCATGCAACATTAAAAAATAATATTGTGAATTCATGGGTGAAATGTTTTTTTGGGGAAAATATACTGGTGGATCAAATGGAAATACTGGAGAAAAACAAAACAAAACAGGAAAAATAGAGAAGAGCAAAGCTACTAGACAACATGATCTCCACCATTACCTTTGTAGTGTCAAAGCAGGGAAATTATAAAAGTTTTGTTGAGACTGGATCTGGAGATTTTGAAGAAAGATACAAGTTTAGCATTTTTTATTATTCCCTTTCTCTAAATTTTTTTACATCAGGTTTACATTTATGAAGGCAAGAGAAGATGTAACAATACATAAAAATATGTAGACATATCCACTTGAAATGAATCCAGTCGGGCTGGGAAGGTGGCTCAGTGGTAGAGCACTTGCCTTGCATGCATGAGTCCCTGGATTTGATTCCTCAGTACCACATAAGCAAAAAGAAAAAAGCCATAAGTGGCTTTGTGGCTCAAGTGGTAGAGCGCTAGCCTTGAGCTGAAGAGCTGAGGGACAGCACCCAGGCCCAGAGTTCAGGCCCCATGACAGGACCCCCCCCAAAAAAAAAAGAAATTAATCCAGTCTTTTTCCACTTTTTTCTAAGATACTTAAGTTGGTGTTTTACTAAAATGACATAAATGTGGTAATATTTTAATTAGGTAACAATGGAGAGATAATACAATATTTGTTGTTGTTTAAGAAACTGATTCTAAGATATTCTCTTTTTTATGATGTAGTTATTGAAAAATTAAGGAAAGTGAATAGAAAAAAGATTGACTCCTTGGAAAAAATTGTCTCTTCAAGCAAAAGCATCAAAAATATACAAGAGCAATAGACCTAATAAAGAGCCCACTCATTGTATCAGCAGACTATCTATTTTTCTACTAGTATTTAATGGGGAAGATCAGCACTTTTCAAGTATCCTGGAAGGACTGCCAGAAAAAAAGTCAGAAACCAAAGTAAGAAGCAAATAAAACAACAATGACAACCAAATTATCAGTTTAAAGATAGAATGAAATCTTTAACATTACAGTGGATAATAAAGGAAGAAAAAACTTCATATTTTATTTATCATAACACATTGATTTCTACAGAGCATAAATGCTACAGACTGTGTCCATAGAGCCAGCTTCATTGTCCAGTCAGTAAATCACAAAGAGACAATGTTGATTTCTTGTAGCACAAGAAGAAAATTGTTGCTTTGGCAATTAAGCTACTGCTATACAGCTGTAATCACAACAGCCTGAGCAAGGATCACACTAACTCCCATACTTGTATAAAACTCTCCTGTGCAAAATGTGAAAAAACACCTAAAAGTCCATATTTAATAATTCATAGGCTACACTTTGCCTCATATTAGTATAAGCTTTAACTCATCAAGAATGAATACCATAACCTGAAACCATTGTACTCATAAACTCTGTTATTGAAGTGAAGTATGTGTTATAGTTTTAAAATCAATACACTGATTTGAGCTTAAATGGCTGTCCTGGGGAAGGAAGTCAAAAAATGAAAAACCAAAATAAAATAATTGAATACCTCTGCAAATGTCACTTTATCTTCACTTTGAATTTATACTTTCCTTTTAATTACAGAATTTTCACTAAATATGGCCTTTATTTACCATATCTAAGATATGAATCCAACCCAGATGCCCCTCAGTAGAAAAATGGATAAAAAATGTCATACACAAACACACACACACACACAATGGAAAGCTATGCTTTAATCATGAAGAATGGCATTGTCTGATTCCTAAGGAAATGGAAATACTTGGGAAAAATTCATATTAATGAAGTAAACCAGACCCAAAGAAACATACATCCCATGATTTTCCTCATTTGTAGTAATTAGTATATGTCTAGGATAGTCCTAGCAGATGAGCAGAACGGCTCAATAGCTATGTACATACAACCGTATAAGATGATGGTAAGTGAAATGAACTTCAAGACATGGACACAAGAGGATTTTCTTTGTTGTTGTGTTTTTAATGTACTATGTGATTTTTTTGTTTCCTTTGTATGTTCTTCCCCCTATGGTATGTCCCGTTGTCGGTGTATTTGATTTAGGTAGCCAGGGTACGTATGTTTATCTGAATTAAGGAAGGGAAGAGGAACAATAAAATGATGAGACAAAAGACAAATAAGGAACCTATGCAAAAGCAATACCCACATGAAAATATGTTGCAAATGATCTGTACAACTTGTGGGAGGATGGGGAAGTAAGGGAAAGTGGGAGAAAAATGAGGGATGGGGTAACAAGTTTGACAAGAAATGTATTCACTACTTTATGTATGTAACTGTAACTTCTCTGTAAATCACCTTGATAAAATTAAATTAAAAAAAAGAATTTTCATATTCTCTATGAAGATATAAAAATCCTTAGTTTTATTTTAATATGAAATATTGCAATATTCCAATAATGTTTAAATTTGAAACATAGCCCAATGATATTTATCATAACATTGTAATAATTTTAGAAATAAATATTAAGTAAATAAGTTTCTAGGAAGAAAGAATAATTATAGTGTATGACAAATAAAAAAGGATATTTATAGAAACCTCAAAGTTGACACACACCGGATTCAATAATGTTTCTCATGGTTATGGACAACTTTGTCCTTCATGTATGCCTTAAGTTACTTTTATGCTAAATGCCTGTGTATGATATATATATATATGATATTTAAGTATATATGTACTGTACCTATATAAACATACATATATTAGTGATGATTCCATATATTTGAAAAATTCCAATATAATCACTTTCATTTTATGATTAGTTAATATATGCACATGTATTACTAATTTTAAATGGCCATATTATTTCTTTACATAAGCAAAATATCTCATTTAAGAAGAGATAATTCTGACAAGAACATAATAATTCTTGCTGATTTTTTTTAAATTTAATTTTATTTTTTGGGAACATACTGTACAGAAGGGTTACAATTACATGAGCAGGATAATGCATACATTTCTTATCAAGCATTGCAGCCTCCTCCTTTGTTTACCCTTCACATCCCTTCCCAGCATCCCTCCCACCCCCCACCCAATCCCCCCCCACCCCGCATCAACGTTGTAAAGCTAGTTTTCGACATGACAACTTGTACTTCTCATTGTTGCAACAGGTCCACCTGTATCCTTAAACGATTTGTTTTTCTCCATCTCCTCCACAGTTATACTGACATTAAATATAGTGAAGGCTTGCTGATTTTTTTATATTGGTATAAAACAAAACAATTGGTATAGGATAAAACTATAGAGAGATATTTATGGGTATATGCCCACATATAATATATATTAATATACCCATATATATACCACATATCTATGTGTTTATATACATATATATTTTTCAGGGAGAGAGAAAGAGATAGAGAAAGAAAGAGAGAGAAAGAGTGCTATGGAAAGAGCCTTTTCTATACACTCAATAGTCTGTATTCTGTAGTAGTGTCTTCTGTAACTTTTACTTAAAATTTCAAGCCTTCTCATCAGTGTGCTGTATATGTGAAGACACTTTCAATCAGCCCATTACAATTTACATCATGTATTCACATTGACCATCAATCACTATATCCTATTCATGTGTGTGATAGCCATTTATCAAAGTATTTATTTATTCTGTGTTCATACCAGAACATTAGAAACTTCCTCAACCTTGCAAAAATTCTATTTGTTACATCTGCTAAATTTTAGTTTCTATGAAACAAGTCCTTTAATTTCAAACTATCTAATTAATCTGTGCTGATTTCATACATTTATTGCCCATATTTTTTATTATCTTTGGAATACCCTCTTCATCTTTAATTTTAATATTTCTTTTTAGTGTATGCTTCACTGAACACATATAATTAGTTAAAAACAGTAACCTTTGTACCTGCTTTGCTTATTTCCCGTCACCTGCACCTCCATGATAAATAAGACTCTTTATTGTGTATGTTTTCCAGTGAATCTGACTTCTGTTGTAGGCATTTCTTGTTTCATGTAATGCACTACAGCAGGAAGAACAGCATACCCTGTTATTCTTCTCATTTCCTCAGTGTCTCACTTTACACTGCTTTCTATGTTGGAAAGTTATTCTATCTGCTTATTTTCACCTCTTTAATTTCTAATTTCCAAGTGCTTTCTATTGGTCTTCCCTGTGTTTTCTCTCAGATTGATTAAGTCCTTACTTTTGTATTCCCAGTATAGTCAGTTATGCATTAACGTGGAGCTATGAAATTTTAATTAAATATTCATTCACTTGAATTTTAACTAAAATATGTCATAATCCTAGGTGCTTCAAAACTCATTAAACAACAATAAACACTTTTGACCTACATAGTTGTGTTCACAATACCTACGAATGTAAACTTGTGATATTACATAATGTAATCTTTGTTGTTTGTGAACTTACAATTAAATAAAATATTTAAAAAGTCTTAAAGGCGATATTTAAATTGAATATTTATGTTTCAGATTTGCTTATTTGGTTGATGTCTTCTGGAGCTATATTAAAGAACTTCCCAAGGGATGACAGTCTTGTCAGTAATAGTTTCACATACAGGGGGAACAGGTTGTTTAATTTCCTTAGGAGATAGAATTATTCTTACCCTAGATAGCTGTACAGATTTGAAAATTGTGAGTAATCACCTGGAACTGTGGTCTAACACATTATGCCAATCCTGATAAAGCACAAGGTCATAAGTTCAAATCCTTAGTATTGGAGAAAAGAGACAAGGAAGGAAGGGAGGAAGGAAGGAAGGAAGGAAAAAGAAAGGAAGGAAGGAAGGAAGAGGAAGGAAGAGAGCAAAAAAGAAAGAATGAGATGGAGAAAAAGAAAGAAAAAAAATTATACAATCTTGTCTGTCGTATTATGACAATAAGATGACATTAAGCATTTTGTTTTATCTGTATACTGATTCTTCCTGGATTACTTCTTCATGATTACTTCTTTGTCACTGCTTTTACTTCACTCATATATAGACATTTTTCTTAATGTGGAAACAAATTTTCCTTAGCCAATTTTTTGTTGTTGTCATTAAAATAGATGGCACTTCTGCATCCTTTCATATCTTTGCCTAGGATATGTAATACATGTGAAGGGCAAAGAACATGACTTTTCCTTTTTTGACTTTCTTAATACCTATCACATTGCAGACACATAATAGTGCTCCATAAAACTCACTGAATAATTAAATGCAATGGATTATTTGACTGCCTCAGTATTGTTTAACAAAGCACTTATTTTGTAAAACCTGACAGGAAAAATGAAGATGAAAATATGTTTGGGATTTTACTACTAGTTTAAAAAAGACTATAATAAAATATCTTAATGAAAACTTAGTTGCTTTAGATTTGGTACTCAAAGTTAAATTTAGTGTTATCTTACAGGAATTTGGTTATAGGTGATATTTCAAAATCTCCCTGCCATTATAGAAAGCTTTATCAATGTTCTATATTGAATTTTGAAATTTTATCAATAGTTTGTTAAACAAGTTAATGAAGATGATTGAATGTATTAGGTAAAATTTCACTATAATATGATAGTATGTGTGTGAAACAAAAATACTTGTATATCTAATAACTTTGAATGATACCATAGTTGTCATGGCAAATATCTAAATATATATATTAATATTCACAAAATCAACTTGGATTTTATTTATTTTCATTGGTAAAGAATGTAAAACTGTAAAATATCTGTTCAGGAAAGGATTCATTAAAGAATATGAAAATAAAAATATTTCATTTAGTTAATTTTTTATTCTCTCTGTACATAAATATACTTATACAAATATATTATATATTATGTATATTATATAAATATATATACCTATATAAAGAGAAAGAGTGAGAGAGAGAAAGAGAAAGAGACAGAGACAGACAGAGAAGAGGTCATGGGGCTTGAACTCTGGGCTTGGGCACTCTCCCTGAGCACTTCAGCTCAAGGAGAATACACTACCATGTGAGCCACAGGGTCACATCTACAATGAATATATTTTAAAATATTTCTTCATGATTTTGAATCTACATTGATGACAGAACATGAGAACTCTGGATATAGACTCTGCTATTATAAATATAAAGGTTTATTAGGAAATAAACATGTTATCAAACAATTACTCAAATGATTGATCAATTAGAAATACACAATTTGAGCTAGAAGGACATTATACCTAAATATATTTTTACCTTAGTTAAAGGTAACTCAGGTACTAGGCAGATAATTATGCAGGAGGTGGGGAGGCTAGGGCCTGGGGCAGACTTTACATATAGAGGCAAACTTTAACACTTATTTTATTAAATAAAAACTTTCCTTGTTATATATGTTTAAATAAATTATCCAATATTATAACTTTCCTTGGTATAAACATCACAGAGAATTAAGATATGACTATCTTATCCTCTTTAGTAATTTACCCTTAGACACTAAAATGAAAAGACTCTTCTGAATGAAATTACAGCTTTAAGTGGTAATTGCTTGATAATTCGGTAACTATAATTTTCTTAGTATTTTATGTAGCTCACACCAATGTGGATATCTACATGCACCGTTATACTCTATTTCAATATGTTTCTTTTTTCCTCCAACACTAATTTTGTAAGTAACATCATGTGGAATTCATTTTTTTGTGCCATTTCTCTCACATCATGTAATGTCCTATAGAACCCAAGCATCACTAAGGACATGACTTGCAAATTTGAAAAGGCTAAATATATAAAATAATCTGCATACTGAAAAGAACCCAAAAGATAAGGAAATGAATGCCCTCTTCTGAGTTTGTACTACCATTTTTAGATGACTCTGTGTTCTTTACCTCATATAAGGTAATTACACTTGTCCAGATGAGGGAAGGTGGGAGTAGAGTGCAGAATAAGTGAAAATCTGGTGAAAAAATATAGCAGAGGGGCCCAGCAGCTGCACTGGACATTGATGAAAGTGAACTAAGCAACTCAAGGGTGATAATGGGAGGGAGGGAACGAGAGAGAAAGAGGGATACTAAGCGAAAGGAAAGAAATGTATGTATCACCCAATTTGTAAAGAAATAGTTTTATTGTTAAAGGTGATAGAGTTCATAAGCAATGTAGATTAGGATAATGATGACTATCATTGTTAGGATTAAAAGATGTTTGTGACTGCGAAAAAGTAAAAAAGGCTGAATCGCATTCCAAAATGTGTAGCATTCCTTTGGGTGTGTACAATCCACATTTTCTTAGAAAAGAAGTGTATGTCTTGCCTATTGTGAATAGTGCTATAATGAACAATGAACAAATAGGTTTCTCTGATGTACTGAATTCCTTTCCTCCAGCTGTATACACAGAAGTGAGATTCATGAGTAAAATAGTAGGGAACTTTATTTCTAACACTAGTGGGAAAAATCAAAATATTTTTAGCTGCTATTCACTTATTTTACTCAGTAACAGTACTTGCCTTTTAATGGAAGAGCTACAGATCAGGTAGATTACTATCTCCACTCTTTCTTTTTTTTAAATTTATGTTCTTGTATAATTTTCTTGTAAAATTCATTTTCATCAATAAGGTAATTACTACATTTCTTGTCAAACATTGTTACCCCCTCCTTTGTTTTTCTTCTACTATACCTTTTCTTCTACACCTCTACCACTCCCTGCTCCAAAGTTGTAAAGTTCATTTCTCATAGTGTCTTGTGAGTATCATTGTTCCAATGGATCATTCTGTGTCCTTGTTTAAGCATTTTGTTATTCCTCTTCCCCTCCACAAATTAGATAAATGTATATATAAGATACAAGGTACCAAAATCCAACACAGTGGTAACAGGGATATACCATAGAAGGAACATACAAAAAAAAGAAAAAAAATCACATAATACAGTAAAAAACAACAACAACAAAAAATAAAAACCTCTTGTGTCCATATCTTGGGATTAATTTTGATAAACATCATCTTATATGGTTATATGCACATAGCTTTTCTGCTCATCTGCTAAGATTATCCTAGACATATACTAATTATTGCAAAGAAGGGAAACCATGCAACCTCTTTCTGAGGTTATCCTTAATTTATTGCAAACCAATGTATGGCTTAGACACTGGCAGTATCCCATAACTATAATCCAAGCTGTTCAGGAGGCTGAGATCCAGAACATCGTGATCCAACACTAGCCTGGGGGAAAAAAAAGTCAGCAACATCTCTCCTCAGAAAACTAGAAAAGACAGAACTGTGCTAAAGATGTGTAGCATCATCTAAGCATCCAAGTAAGTCAAGTGAGTCTATGTCTTTGAAGGTTCCTCCCAGTACTACTGAAGTAAATTTAATTAACTAATTAAAAAGAGACAAGACAAAAATAAAACAAAACAAAATAAGAATATGAGTAGACCGCATCCTCTAAATCTTGTTCTAGTAAGATCTGATTATACCAAAGCACTATTTATTTATAGCAGGGAATTCAAGAACAGGTTTGGTTTGGAATGTACGATCATCCCTTAGGATTTTTTTTGTCCAAACAATTTTAATGCTATTCTGGGATCTTAAACTGTTTAGGAGAAGAAGTCTATATAAATAGCTCGTTAATATATCATGCTCAATGTCTCATGGAACTTGAAGGGCACCTAAGTTTAAATGTGAAGTAGAGAAGACATGAAAAGTTCGTTTTGCAAGCTCAGTAGGAGGTAACATTATAGCCTTAGGCAGTCACCAGCAAAGAGAATGAAATCCAGAAGCAATAAATGATTGCTTTAAGTCCATACTAGGACAGGCAAGACTTACACAAAGCTTTCCTTGTAAACAATGTAGACAATATTTCAAAAGACAAATTAACGAGATTCAGAGCATGAATTAATTTGAGAGCAAGTTCATTTTCTTATTAAGTAATTCTATGTCGCATGTTCCACAGTCAATGTTCTGAGATATTATAATGTAAGCAGATGTGTAGCTAATACATAATGTTAAATAGAATGAATGCACACACTGAAGTTCAAATGTTCTAAAATGTACAAATGAGAAATATCCAGAATAATAGTACAAAAATGGTATTATTGCATGATTATACATTCATGAGATTAATGAAAGTGGTGCACATGTTTGAGACTGAAGATATATTTGTAATTGGTTTTCTTTGAAGATGGTATTTGTAAAAGCACAATATAAATAGAGCTCTTTGATGTTTTAGTGGAAACTTTACACTCATTTTCTGTCTCTGTAACATTGCACAGGAAATGTCACAAGATATATATAGAGAGCTCCAACTTCTCAGAGATCCTATGCTTACTTCCTGGCTTTAATGACAATTTCACTTTCAAATGGATTTATTGAGAGAAATAAGTACACTCTAAACAGATGGTTGTCAGAAATCTGCTTACTTCAATAAAATAATTGAGAGTTAACAAACATTTGCAGCTTGGTGCAGTATGAAGTATTCCTGCATTAAATTGCCATAAGGAATCCAACACACAGACCATTTTAGAAAGATAACTCATGTTTATGTAGTTTTGATTTCAGTTATATTAAACACATAAAGTGTATGTGCAAATGACTAAACAGAAACTATAAATAATATTCACTAAAAAATAAACATAATGTGCAGATCTTTCATAAACTTTGCTAAATCTCCCATAAAAATAAGATCAGGTGCCACCAAAATGGAGGAAGATTAATTGTAGCTTTTACTATGAAAAATAATAAGCCAAATGTTTGAATATTTATGATTGTTTTCCTAGAAACTTTCTCTCTAAATCTTCTATATCATAAAATAAATAACTTTAAGAATATCCAAAAATGCATCAAGTGCAATAAAAAAGTGTCAGATAAAATGTAGTATTAATCTTTGTATACCATGTTAAAATTCTGTGTAGGTTGTACTCTGTCGTTGCAACATCAGAAGGCCAGGTGTCATGATGAAGATAAAGCAGAGCTAAACACACTAAATGTTTAGCTAGGGACAGTGTTTAAAGTCAGAGATTTTTGTTTCAAGTACTGTAGAAAAATCAAAGGGTATGCTAAGAAAAGCCACATCAAATAAATGTGCTGTACATTAAACCAAGTAATATAAGAACACCTGTAAATATTTTGAAAATTATATTTTAATTATAATGGATTCCGGTAAAATTAATTATTCCACTTAAACTCAAAAGTCTTTCATTTTATAATGTTATAATGTTAACCATTGTCAAAATTCTTAAAGAATTATTTGCCAATGCAAGTGACCTATTAAGAGAAAATATTAAATTTAGGCCAGGTGCCAGTGGCTCACATGTAATCTCAGGAGGCTGAGATTTGAAGATAGCAGTTCAAAGCCATCCCGGGCAGGAAAGTCCATGACACTCTTATCTCCAATTAACCACAAGAAAACCCTGTGGCCCTGTGGCTCAAGTGGTAGAGCCCTCACCTTGAGCTGAAGAGCTGAGGGACAGTGCCTGGTCCACAGCTGACCAAAAAAAAAAAAACAAAACAAAACGACAACAACAAAAATGTAATTTTACTAAATTGTTTTAGCTAGAAAAAGCAAATTATTGAATACATATTTTGCATATTGTGTTTATCCATGGTCTTTCTATTCAGTGTAGGATTTGGAGCTTAATTATTCTCTTATGAAAACAGAACTAAGCTTAATGACACACATCAAATATATGTACAAATGAATACCCATGTTTCACACCTAGACACACAAAACAGAAAATCTATGAATTTGATAGAAATATTCTCAATAAGGTTTTTGTTAGTATCACTAGTAAAATTCAAAATTCAAATTTACACCTTGTTCCCATTTGTATAATTTAAGGAGAAAAGCATTTAATCTGTGAAAGAAAAGCCTTTTGTCATACAAAAATATTTTAGCAATTCTCAAAGAGAAGTTATTTATTTTCTTAGTGATTATTTATTTATTTATTTATTTTTATTTTTGCTGATCCTGTGGCTTGAAGTCAGGGACTGGGTTGTATCACTAAGCATCGCTGTACTCAAGGGTACTGCTCTACTACTTGAGACACAGCACCACTTCTAGCTTTTTCTGTTTATGTACTACTGAGGGATGGAACCCAGAACTTCATGCATGCTAGCCAAGCACTCTACCACTCTCAGCCCTCAAAGAAAAGTAAGTAAACAAAACAAACCAACACCACCCAAAAAATTCTGTTATATATAAAACAGATAATCTAATAGATTATTTTTGTATCCATAAAACATGAGACTCTTTGATTAGATAGTAAATTCTGATAAACAATGCAGGTCATTTTACTTTTGGTAACATGCAAATAAAATACATATAAAATATAGATTCTTTTAGGTGCTGGTGGTTCATACCTGTTATCCTAGCTCCTCTGGAAGCTGATGTCTGGGAATGGTCATCCAAAATCAACCAGGTGGGAAAAGTCTGTGAGACTCTTATCTTCAGTGAATTGCCTCAAAACTTGAAGCAGTAGAGCGTTGAGCACAAAGGCACATGGACAGAGCGCAGCTCTGAGTTCCAGCCTCATCACACCATGGAAGAAAATTAAAAAAAAAAAAAGGGAAAGAAAGTCAAGGAAGAAAGGAAAAGAGAGAGACGTGGGGAAGAAAAGAATGAAGGAAGAAAGGAAGAAAGAAAGAAAGAAAGAAAGAAAGAAAGAAAGAAAGAAAGAAAGAAAGAAAGAAAGAAAGGAAGGAAGGAAGGAAGGAAAGAAGGAAGGAAGGAAGGAAGGAAGGAAGGAAGGAAGAAAGGAAGAAAGGAAGAAGGAAGGAAGGAAGGAAAGAAGGAAGGAAGGAAGGAAGGAAGGAAGGAAGGAAGGAAGGAAGGAAGAAAGGAAGAAAGGAAGAAAGAAAGAAAGAAAGAAAGTAAAGGAAGGAAGAAAGAAAAGGAAGGAAGAAGGGAGGGAGGGAGGGAAGGAAAGAAGAAGGAAGGAAGGAAGGAAGATTATAGCTTCATTATGGTATTGTACCCATATTATTAGTTCCCAAAATATACCTTGACTATGTGTTCTTTGACTAAGCTTGTTGAGGCATTGTTAGTCTTTGATAGTCTTGGTAGAATTTTCAGGAAATTTAAAGACATTTCAAAAAGAAATTTAAAATAAAGCCTATTGATTTAAAAGAAGAATGTCCTTTGATCTTGTAAAAACATACCTGTATTCTAGCAGATTAATGATGAGTCATATTGGCATTAGTATATTTTAAATTTCTTATCTTTCAAACAATTGTTCATTTTTGGAAACTTGAACCTTTTAAATTTGTTTTAATATAAAAGTTCCAACCTCTATTCTTTGAACATTAACAATTTTTATTGTGAATTTATTAGAGTTTTTCCTAGTTTTCAAAGTTGCATATGAACAAAATTATATTGAACAGTCATTTATAGTCATCATTCATGAACTTCAAAGTTTAGTATTGATGGTGTTTCAGTGTTATATAGTGCACATTTGGAAACAATGGAAGTGAAGGTTAAAGCATAAATATTACTCAGGGAAAGAATTATAAGAGTCATGACATGATTACAGTGGTGTAATTTGAGAGTGCATAGGTTATACTTTGGGGAACAGAGAGAAATTAGGGAAATGTGAACACAATACATTCATTCAAGATTATTGTATGTATATCTACCAGAATCATTCATGTAATTTTAATAATATTGCCTTCATTTTAAGTTTCGTAAACAATCTTGAAGATAGTTTGTCCATTTTTGAAGTTAGAATGCTACAAATGTTTATTCATGTATATATATATGCTCATATATACTTATATACATGTGTTACATTTGCATAAACATATATGTTACTATCACATATGGTGTATTAATTTAGGTGTGCATGATAATTTTCAATTTTCATATTGATGAAATGTGTAAAATGATACTTAATTTGCAAAAATCTTAGGTGTGTGTTTCTAGAGTTATTGACACCAGGAAGTTCTGCCAAAGTAAAAGACAATGGATGGCCAAGTCACCACTCAGCATTAAGCATTCCTGCCACTCTCCAAGTTCCATGAAGAGGACTGGTTCTTTCCCTCCCCTTAGAACCATCTTCTGTACCTCAATAGTGTAAGATAGATACTTTTTGCTCCCCCTGCACAACTTCTTGAATAAGACTAAATGTCTTAGAGGTGCTTGATAGGAGTACTTCCTATCAAGCATTGAATATACAGACATAGATCCTGTACCATAAACAAGCCTCCTTATCTGCAAGGCTGAACACAAACCCTTGTCTCTATTATTGCTATCTCACATAGCAGAATGTAAGCAATAGCTTATAGAATAACGAACAGAGATGTGTATGACACTCATGGTGTCAAGCAGTCCCATTGTACTCTATAGCTTTGAATCAATCATATTGCAAAATAAAAAAAAATCAATAGTGAATTCAATGAGCAGTTTTATTGCTATACAATATTAGGAAAATCTGATAAGTTGATCTAAATTTACATATTGGATTATTTATTTATTTAGTCAGTCATGGGGCTTGAACTCAAGGTCTGGATGCTGTTCCTGAGCATTTTTGCACAAGGCTAGTGCCCTACTACTTTTTAACAATCAGCTCCGCTTCCTGTTTTTGAGTAGTTGATTGGAGATAAGAGGCTAATAGTGTCTTTGCTGACTGGACTGGATTTGAACTGTGATCCTCAGATTTCAACCTACACAGTAGCTAAGCTCAGCCTGCTTTTTTGTTTTTTCCTGTTGGTTGTGGGGCTTGAACTCTGGGCCTGGGCACTGTCCCTGAGCTCTTCAGCTTATGGCAAGTGCTCTACCACTTGAACCACAGCACCACTTCCAGTTATTAGGTGGTTTATTGAAGAGAAGAACTCATGGACTTTGCGGTCCTGGCTGGCTTTGTACCATGATCCTCAGATCTCAGCCTCCTGAGTAGCTAGGATTACAGGTCTGAGCCTCTGGTGCCTGGGAGCCTGCTTTACCAGCTAAAAATTCCAAGATTACCCAAATAGGAATTGATAGGTTGGGGACTCAAATCTATATGCTCCCTCAGTATTCATGTCTAATGCCATAATTTTCTATCTCTTTCAGTAGAAGACATCTTCATGGAGACCGAACAATGAGTGAAGAAGGTAGCTATTTATGGGAAAGTTGATTTCCTGGGAGGATGAAGAGAACTGATATTTTTCCCACTTTGTTAAACATCATGACGTCTGTATTTGTCTATTTACTCATAATACTCATTTACCCTGAATGAGATTTCAGGTACAAACTATTCATGTTAGGATGATATTGTTCTGTTACTCCTTTAAAAAACTCAAACTTGAAAACATATGTTTCTTTATTTTACTTGCCACTGGATTTAGTGCTACAGAGTCACATTATTTTTTTCTATCACATTAGTTTTTATTTTTATTGTAAAGATGCTGTACAGAGGGGTTACAATTATATGAGTAAGGTAATGAAGAAATATTTCCTATGGACCACTCCCTTGTTTTTTTGCCACTTCCCCTCCCCTCAATGCCATCCCCCAAGTTGTAAATGTAACATATTTTCTTGTGAGTATTGCTGTTGCATTGGTTTGCCCTTTGTTCTTTGTCTCACCATTTTGTTGTTCCCTTTCCCATCCCTAATTTAGATAAATGCATTTTACAAGGTAACAGAATCAAATAGAGGGACAATAAAGGGATAAATCATGGGGGGGGAGAAAAAAATGAAAGAAAAAAAGAAATAACTTCACATAGTACATTTAAAACAAAACAACAAAGAAAAGCCCCATATCTCTACCTTGGGGTTCATCTTGCTTCGCATCATTTTATATGGTCATATGTGCATACCTATTAGCTACTGTGATCCTCTTCTAGGTGGTACTTATACAAAATGGAACTCTGTGCTTTCAAAAGGAAGAAAGACATAGCCTCATTCATAAAGAAATGGATACACTTGGAAAAAGTCATATTAAATGAAGTAAGCCAGACTCAAAGAAACATAGACTCCATGGGTTCTCTCATTTTTAATAATTAGTATAGAGTTACATTTTTAAAAAACAATATTTACTATGCTTTTTAGAGGGTATGTGTGTGAAAATATGATATTGGATGTGATTAATGCATGCAATCAACCCATATTAGTCAAAAATAAATGCCATGAAATTTTAACATAAAATAAGTAAAAATATTAGCTTTCTGAAATATTGTAGTCTTCTTTTTCTATATTTGAGGTAGATTTGCAAACTAACACCCACAAGTGGCCCTGAGTTTCACACATAGAAAAACATATTTCACTCTGGCATAGAGTGAGGAGACTGAGCTTCGCTTAAAAGATACAGCAAAGAACTTTCCGCCTGTTAATTTAAGAAATCCGATAACTGTCCGGCCTCCTGCAAGGTGAAGGACATTTCAGAAACCTTAATGAACATCCTTCTGAATACCAGCTACAAGCTTAACTGCTCACCATGGAAGACTGATTAAGTTCGGGAGGATATTACCTTTTTATCCAGTCTTTCCTCTCACATACTTTGCTGTTGAGATTGAGCTAGCCAGAGTCTGCAGCTGGAAGATATCATTGCTCAAAGCGCACATGTCCTGTAAAATCCAGATAGAATCATTTATCCTAAAGCTCTTTATCAAAGTTCCTGCCAATGATTATATAGTTGTCCCATACATACAAGTGAATATTATAACATGTTTAATTCAATACAGAAATGGATGGGTATTAATCTTGGATAAAAATGTTTTATATAAGGAAGGAAAGATTTTTATATTTGGCTATATTTCCTTGTGTTTTTTTATTTCTCATTAATACAAACAGGATTATATTATTTTTAGAAAAAGCTAACTCCACTGTCCTTACAAAACTTAATTACATATCAAAGTTTTTCTATGTAATATCTTTTGTATGTGAATCTACATTGACATACAAAGGAGCATTACAAAATTATAAAAGGATATTACAAAACAATAAATATATGATCCCTGTAGAACATCAGAGATTGAAATGTCTGATTTAATTTCAATTATAGGATATGTTCATCTTTATCATACCTATTTGCAAATATTCCTCTGCTGTTTTTACACAGACCAAAAATAGATTAATCCTTGAATTTACTGAGGAACTCCAAGGTAATAACCAAACAAAAATATTTCTATACTGAAATTTAAAATCAATCATTTTATTCTGGAAAAACCACTGTTCATATGTTCATCTGCAAAGAAAAACAATCATCTAGTACCTGAACGTAGAAGTTATCTCTTATTATTTCCTGTTGTAAATAGTAAAATTAGTGAGGCAAAATATATTGCTTGATTTCTAGGTTTTCCTGGAGTTTTTTGTTTGTTTATTTTCATTTTTTGAATGAGACTGATTATGTCAACTGGTTTTGGGACTCACTGTTGAATTTAATTGTTGTTTATGTGGACAGCAAAAATAATAACCAAAAATTTGTGAGAGTATACATTCATGGCACACAGACTAACAGACTACAAAATAAAAGGGAGTCATCCTCATTAAGTAAGAGAAAGAAGCTTATTTTTAGAAACAAAATTAAATTGCAATTGATTAAATAAGAAATAAGAAGCAAGAAGAAACAATCCAAAAAATACACAGCATAGAATGGTCTAAAGCTATTGTTCTTTAGATAAAATAACAAAGAAACTCTCATCGAGGACATGTGTAAAGATGCTGATGAAGTAATATGCTAAACTTGTATAAAAACCTGCCAAATATCTGGAGATTTTACCAAGTGTTTATCCATATATGAGCTATGCATATGGTTAAACACCCATCAAGTGACAGAAGCAACAAGAATGAGCAAGGGACAAGAGGAAATGCAACTCAGGTGGCACAGAACCTAAGCTAGGTTGGGTTTGAAACCTGGTATGCATTTTCCTTCCTCTGCAGTGTGTAGGCCTTCATTTGTGACTAGCTCTGGGAAGCCTGGGGAAGGCTGTGGAGGCCTGGAGGAATCGAGGGCAGTGGCAAAGTTCCCGCTTGGTGGACTTACTTCCTCAGGAGGTAGGCAGATCCAGTTGTATAGATATTTGGGTGTCTTGTCCTCATGCTTTCCTAACCAAAAGCTTCTGTTGTAGTTTAATTATTTGTTTGAGATTTTATTTTTCCCTCACATGGGAAATGGTTGTGTGATCTTACATCATTCTTACGTAACTTCTTCCTCTGTCTTGAATTCAGTCAGGATATTGTTGGAAACAGATGTTTATAATTGGATCTTTATGATATCCTAATTTTTACAAGCTCTTGGTAAATCTCAGCTGAGTTTAATAGCATAGTTCTACTTCTGTTCTGAGTGTTTCTTTACTCCCATGCTACTAGTAAACTTAGAGATGCTTCAACAGTATCTCTGATTTTATGCTGAAGAGTCTAAGTTGTTTAAATTTCGATTACGTGATGTCATTTTTGAACATGCAATTTCAGCAGTTGATTTTACTTTCTACTTATGTGAATATAAGGCAAATAGCAATGGGAATTTTTAGAAACATTTTTAGTGTCTTAAAAATGCTTCTTTGGAATTCCTATAAGTGAGAAAATTTGCCCATTTGCTTTTATTGGTTTTTATCCCTCAATAAGAACTGCATGTTTTATTCTTATACACTGGTTGTTTCTGTATTATCTATATATTGTGATTTATTGACATAGTAGGTAAAAAGACACTTAGTTGAGGCTTATACTACATATTTTAAAATATTTTATCAATTATTAATTTACATCTCATTACAAATATATCAATTTTCAACTACTGCTTTGGAAGCAGCAAGAATGCTTTTGATGGTTATAAAAATGCTCAGTGTTACCTAACAAATGGCATTAGCTTAAGAAATTAAAGTAAAACATTTTGAGGAAATAAAATGTACTTATTTTAAAAAACACATGTTGGAAAATCTATAATGAAGAGAACAATGTTACATTCTTAATGTAAAAACTCATTTTTTGCATTATTGTTTAATATTATGCCATTCTCCTAATAGGAACTATACTAATCTTATAAATATAATGATTGTGATTAACTGGTTGATAACTACCTTACATCACCAACCTCACATGTCATAGAACCTTATTTCTTCAGATTAGAAGATTCATGTATGTATTTTCTTAGAATTTTTGGTCATTCAGTGAAGTTAACTGATCAGTTCACCTTTGTCTTTCAACTTTACTTTGCCTGCAATAGCAGAAATAAAAAGAAGAACCACATTATAAATCCATATGTGAAAGTAATTCTAGATAAATTATATTTCTACATACAATCAATTTCTCTTCAATTTACAATTGTTTGTGTCTAGAAGTATATCAAGTTACATATATTATAAAAATTGATAGGTTATATATGTAGAAAACAAAGTATACTATGATATTTAAACATGAGACCATATGTTCTCATCACAAATAATAAAATATTGCATTGAAAAGCCTTTACTACCAAAAAATTCACAAATTAATCAAATATTTTTTGGGGGGGTCTAGTCGTGGGGCCTGAACTCTGGGCCTGGGTGCTGTCCCTCAGCTCTTCAGCTCAAGGCTAGCGCTCTACCACTTGTGCCACAGCACCACTTCCGGCTTTTTTCTTTTTGCTTATGTGGTGCTGAGGAATCGAACCCAGGGCCTCAGGCATTCAAGGCAAGCGCTCTACCACTGAGCCAAGGTAAAAGTTAAACACAAAGGAACCCTACTCTATGACAATGAATTTCATGTTTATAAGCTACAGGTGACATTTTCAAAGTTTGACACTTTCATAAAGCTAAGTAAATTAAATGTAAATCACAATATTGATAACTCATAAGTTTTTTATAGCTAATGACTCACTATGTTTCTAGAAATATCCTACTTTGAATCTTTCTGTTTTATGTTATAACTAACACGTTCACTATGATTGGACACCTGTGTAATTTATTCAAAGAATTATGGTGACAAATACCACTTATCAAGTGATTGTGGCTTTTGTGAATATATTGAAATATGTAAAGAGTAATATCTTTTGATATTGTTGACAGCAGCTCATTTAGTACATGTTTCATTTGAATGCTCACAGAAATCAAACCATGTTTATCTGAAGTGAAATATGAGGCCAGCTGGCAAGGTTGGGGAATTATAATTAGGCTTTTAATTGCTTAAACAGACCTATTTTGGGCAACAACATAAATTAATACAGTTTAACAAAGTAAAGCTTTAAAGTTTGTAAAAGTAGATGATCTCATATTTGATTACAGTCTAAAATCATCTAAGTAAATATGTTAATGAATGAGAAAAATAATCAACAAAAGTGTAATTTTGTTAATATGAGTTTATTTCTTCTACACACATGAAAATGGGGTGTCAAGTGGTATTTGATATATGAGTCTAGTGAAGACTACATAAAGCAAGCTGGAAAACATTTGTGTCATTCCCTCACTTAGGATTTTCTTCAGACAAAACAGTTAAAATTTCTTCTCTCTTACTATGTTTAGTATATATAATGCATTACTTTTGATTATATTCACCCTACTCTGCAATAGATCTAAAATGTATTCCTTCTGACAATGTGTATCCTACTATCAACCATTACATATTCCTTCCTACTTTCCTCCCCAACCCATGATAAAAGCCCTTTCAGTCTCTACTCCTATGAATTGGATTCTAATATAGGTTCCATAACTTAGATTACACAGTATCTGTTTTTCCATTAGCATAGCATTATTTGTAAGTTTATAATATTTATTGTATAATATTACAGAGTAGCTTTGTAATGTTCCCTTTTGCTTGATTAGTAGAGACATGAACAATAATCTGTACATTGCAATAAAATGTTTAAATCCAGTTATTGTTTGCTGGGAAAATACCTTTAATAATCTAAGGAAAAGGTATTGTCAATCAACAAGTTAATGATCCCAATCAAATGTCAGGAGGCAACAAAATAGGGTGACTTTTCTTCTCAGATACTAATAGATTCTCAATAATTCCTTTTTTTAGGTGTTTTATCACTAATCTTTAACTTGATTATTGAATTTTTAGTTAGAATTCTAAATCTTAATTCAAGTTTGGATTATTTTTACAATACAACTAAATATACTCAAATTAAATGAATAATTTTGAGATTAAAAATTATTTAATTTTATATAGCCATAACTGGCTTACTACTCCCAGAGGAGAAAATGCAGTACAAAACCTCATATAGAAGCATCTAGAACAATTCAACTAGGTACAGACAAGTAGTTTATCACTTCCTGGCTAGGAGACATATACAACCGAGAAGCTTACTGAGCACTATTGTGGCCAGGTTTCCTCAACTATACACTGATAGCAGAGTAGTATATACTGCATAGAACTGTTTGTGAACACTGAATTAACACTCATTTCCTGGTGTACTATATACGCCACAGAGCCAATCCTTTGCAGGACAAAATAAGCCAGGTTTAGCTACTCATGAATTAATATGGCCTGAAGATGGTAATCTGTATCCTGCTCCCTGTATAGTAAAGGCATTTGACTCAGGATATGGTATTAGGCTTCCTATTTTATTGACTGTTTTATATGAAATAAATATATGATCACAAGACAGAAACCCAGAGGGATGTTTAAATGAAGTATGTCTATGTATGCATGTGTCAATAAAGATAAATATGGGAACAAAGATAGATCATTACTTTAAAGTTTATCGCATTAAACATTGCTTAATGACCCATGCATTGAAATAAATCAATTTTGAACCAAGAATAATGTTGAGTCTTTGTGACACTGGAGAAATTACTACTCTAAAATATTTTTACATCATATTGAATTTTAATGTGTGTTTGTAACAAAAATTTACCACTGTAGAAACATTTTGAAGGTTACCGTAGGTTATTTTAATGCAGATGTAACTGATGCTCCATTCTTCACCTATTTCCTTTAAAATGTGTTTTAAATATAATCTTTAATAGTATAATTTAAATACACATACATATCTAGCACAAGCACATGTGTATACACAGATACGTAGCTATATATGTGTGTGTGTGTGTATATGTATGTATGTGTTGAACAGACTTATTGATTTGACCACTAAATTCACTTGATAACCTCAGTGTTCTTATATTTGTTTAGAAAGTAGTCAAATCAATTTACTTGTATTATTATCTAAAATACCATATAGAAGGGATAAGTCTGATATTGTCAAATTAAATGACATTCCTAAATTAAGTCAACTGGATTTTGTTTTCCTCTCTCCATAAACTGTATGTTAATATGAGCCATTTTAATTATTCACTGGTCATTAGTACATAGTGAAACAAACCCTCATGTCTTTTTTACTAATGTGTCCTGGACAATGATTCCAATTAGGATAGAATTTGGATTTAAAGGTAAATCAAGAAGAAAATGCAAGTTTCAATACTGTTTAGCATTATATGACAAGAAAAAAATGTATGTATCTATTTGTATACTTGTATAATAATAATAATTTTTTCCATCAATTTAATGTGTAGTTCATTGGTGATATGCCACCTTGTAAAAGACTATAGAAAGAACATTCCCAAGCAATCTAGATTGAAAAATTTTAAACTATAATTTAAAGAAAGATAAAGATAGACACTAGTTGCTTGTACCTCTTAATCTTAGCTAATCAGGAGGCTAAGATCTAAGGATTGTAATTCAAAGTCAGCCAGGGCAGAAATGTCTGTGAGATTCTTATCTCCAATAAAGTACCACCAGTGAATCTCTGGCTCAAGTGTCATCATGCTAGTCTTGAACAAAAGAAACTCAGGGACAAAAGACAGTCCCTGTGAGTTCAAGCCCCAGAACCAGTACAAATAAAACGTGAAAGAAAGGATGGAAGAAAGAAGGAAAAAGAAAGAAAGAACGAAAGAAAGAAAGAAAGGAAGGAAGGAAGGAAGGAAGGAAGGAAGGAAGGAAGGAAGAAAGAAAAAAGGAAGAGAGGAAGAAAGAAAGAAGGGAGGAAGAAAAGAAAAAGAATGATTAACAAAAACTCCACTTAGAGACTAAACCATTTTCCTATTTTTTTTTTTTTTTTGTCGGTCGTGGGGCTTGAACTCTGGATCTGGGCGCTGGCCCTCAGCTCTTCAGCTCAAGGCAAGCGCTCTACCACTTGAGCTACCGCACCACTTCCGGTTTTCTGGTGGTTTATTGGACATAGGAGTCTCACGGTCTCTCCTGCCCGGGCTGGCTTTGGACCGTGATCCTCAGATCTCAGCCTCCTGAGTAGCTATGATTACAGGTGTGAGCCACCAGCGCCCGGCTATTTTTCCTATTTTTTTCTAGCTGTACATTTATAAGACATAATTGCCATATATGTATTTTAAACTTTATTATTCATTATAATAATACCACCATTTATGAAAATTTGTAATACATGGACTGAAGGAAATTATTGCTTACTCTAAAATTTAAAACAACAGCAAGTTGTGTAACCCTTTGTTGATTAGTAAATATGACAAAGTATACTCAGACTCATAAGGCTAAGCTTAAGCATCCGAATATATTCTGATCTTTGTGAAGTGATAACATTGCTATTATTTTTACAGTTTAATCACATGATTTCTGTTAGTATCTTATGAATATCAAGCAATTAACAAACATGTAGCAAAGACACTAACAAATAGCATGAAAAAAATGAGTTCTATTTTACGTTGCACTTATCATTCTTAAATAAAACAGAATAATTCAGGTCACATTCATTTTTTAATGTCAGGAAAGGTAAGTTATCCAACACAGGAAAAGGTCTATTATAGCTTTCACAAAGTGTTGATTTTATTTTTCCTTGCCAGTCCTGGGGTTTGAACTCTTCTGAGCGTGAGTTTCTTTTGCTCAAGGTTAGCACTCTACCACTTGAGCCACAACACCACTTCTGGCTTTTTCCATTTATGTGGTACTGAGGAATCAACACCAGGGTTTCATGCATGCTAGGCAAGCACAAGCACTCTACCACTAAGCCACATACCCAGTCCATTTCTTCGTTATTTTTTTATTGTTTATTGTTATTGTAAAGTTGATTTATAGTTATACAAGTTAGGTAATAAGTGCATTTTATCTATCTATCTGTCCTATCTATCTCTCTATCTATCTATCTGTCTGTCTGTCTGTCTGTCTGTCTGTCTGTCTATTTATTTTGTCGGTTGAAAGGCTTGAACTCTGGGCTTGGAGGCTGTCCCTCAGCTCTTCAGCTCGAGGTTAGCTCTCTACCACATGAACCACAGTACCACTTCCGGTTTTATGGTGGTTAATTGGAAATACGTTTCTTAGGGACACTCTTGCCCCACGTCTCAGCCTCTTGAGTAGCTAGGGTTACAGGTGTGAGCTACCGGCACTGGCTTGAATTATTTTGATAAAAGAAATAATTTAGCATGTCTTTTATACAAATGTATGCATGAAAATTTGGTCATATATCAATATATGTACTAACTTGAGATACTTGCTTATTTCATTGTGCCTATGTAACATTAGATAGCATACTATGTAACATATTAGATAACAGTATCAGTCAAATAATTGAATTTTAAACAAGCATATCAAATATAATTGAGAACACTGAAAAATATTCTTAAAATAAGTCAGATTGCCAAGTGATAAAATCTTGATATAAAAGTGATTCATTGTAACCAATATATATTTAAATCTATGATTATTCATGGGTACTAATAAAAATTCTGATTTAGGCATTCTGAACGTTGAATATCAATAATCAGTTGACTGTTAGGAAACAAAAGCAATCATATTAAATGATGTCCAGCATTTAACTTATTACTTTTCTTATAGTAATAATTTCTAAATATTTCTTGAAGTAATTATCTTAACCTATAATAACCTTTAGTCTATTGAAAAATATCAGTTATTTTTCTAAAGTCAAGCCTTACTAAGAATCTTTGTAGTACACTTTGTATTACCTACATAGTAGTTAATACTGGGATTTTAAGATTTTAGTATTTTAATGAACACATCTGAAAGGACTGGTCTCAGATTTAGTGGGATTTTGTACTTGAGTTAATGTATGGTGGTATAATGCTTATGACATTTTGTATTTATCATAATTATCAGAACACAAAGCCATTGTGTAGCAATTTTAAATGAAGTATAGTGCCTCTCTTTTCTTCCTTCTTGCTTCTTTGTTTCCTCCATCCCTTCCAGTCCCTTCCTTTCTTTACTTTTCCTCATGCTCACTCTTCCTTACCTCCTGCTATTCTTTCCTCTCTTCTTGTCCTTTATATATCCCTGAGCTTATTGCATAATCATAATTTATACATGTCCTTTTATAAGTACATATATCAAGCTCAATGTACTACAGTGATCCTATCGTAATAGACAACCTTCTTTGTCAAAAGTGTCCATAAAATAACTTGCCAATGTAAACATTGCAGTTTCATTTTCTTGTCCTCAGTGCTGAAATATTATTTTATCCAATAAAAATAAATAAAATCAGAGGTATTACCACTCCATATTGGGAGTATTTCTAATAAACCTGATAATAAAACAAATATAGACTTTCAACACCACAATCACAATGACCTGATACAAACCATTTTTAGCACATTGCTCTCTCCTCTTGACAGCTTTCCAGTGAGATCCTACCTCATAGCATATGCTGGAGTTCCATTGGGTATGTGCAGGGGACCCTTTACCTCACACCTTGCTCCTGGCTCTCCAGTTACTTTTCAAGGTCTTGATTTTATTTTTTCCCCTCTGAATTGCTTTTTACTTCAGACATTCACATAGATCTCCATTGCCTCTCCCCCTGTATTCTAGGTTTTGTTCCTTTGTTACTTTGTTTATAAAGTATGGATAATATTTTTCTTCCAGGATGATTTTTCCTGACCACAGTATTTAAAATTACAGCCTCCCTGTTCCTTTTCTTCCCCTCTTCTCTGCTTTATGCTTCCTACCATCTTACCTATACAACTTATTTACCTTATTCAGTGTATTCTGTCTCACGCAATGTAATCTCTGCAAAGGCAGCAAATATTCTTCATTAGGTTCTCTACCATATCTTCCAGCTGTAATATTCTCCCTGAGTCTTATATCTAGAAATTAATTATAGTTGATTTATTAAATCTATACACACAAACTGTCTGCTTTTGTAAGAAAGCAGACATTATCATTTCTTGATAATACCAATATAACTTTTACAGATTTTATTGTTCTTTCTTTTAATATACAAGTAGCTCATTATCCTCAAGTACATTGTACATTTATTGATTAAACATGTATAACCTCTAAAAGTTAAATATGGTCAGGTATCTCAAATTATAATAAAAATGACGTAATGGGTACAAACAATTATATGTGACTCATTTGCAATTATTTAATATAGTGCAAGCACAGAAAATGTCAATTCTTCATGACAATTTATTAATGAAGTTCTTTGAAATGCAATCTGTACTTTAGTGATGGTGTTTTTCAAGGAAATCAGATTAAAAATTAATATAAACAACTACCTGTACTATTATATTTTAAATATGCCAATGACATTAGGTACAATTTAGTTCTGAATAATTTAAATAGAATAAGTTACTAACACTTATGTTAAAATACATCATTTAGAGTCCAAATTATTATTTTCACTACTTGTAAAAACATAGTTAATAGTCATATTGTGGATGAAACAATATAACAGAAATTATCATTTTGAATAATTCTAAATGTGTATTCACTTTCAGTAGTGATTATTACCTATTATCTTCAATGTTGGTTTTAAATCTAATAAATTCCTTTAAAATTGTGTTTTATTATCTTGAGAAACAGTAAATGAAGAGCCTGATTGAATTTTGTTATTTCTCTATACAAATAATATTACTAAATATATTAACTAATAGCCTATGAAGGGAAAAGTGGAAACTCAATAAATTCTCATCTTTTCGGTATTAGAAATGTTTAGACTCTCACAACTGAAATCTTTCATCATTTTAATTGCCATATTTTTAAGCTAGTAGCATCTAGGAGAAATTATTTCCCTTGAATTGTATGCCATTTTCATAGCTACTTATGAATTGCTGTAACATAGTGATCATATGCATTTTGATTTTTTCTGTATATTAGAGTTGGAGTGAGGAATGACAGAGCATTTACAGTCTGTGGTTTTCTATTGTTCTTCGTTCTTTTGCTTTTTAGTTGTTGTTGTGAGTCATGAGACTTTAATTTGGAGCCTGGGAGAAGTCTGTGATTTTAATTGTCTTTGCAAAATACAGCCAATACATGTTGCATACTTACACCAGACATAGTTTTCCATGGTTTTCTGTAATGTGGCATATAGCATTTTGCTATCAATTCTTCAATCTATTGTTGCTTTGGAATGCTAAGCTTCTTGGATTATGCCCATGAACTTTGTTATATCTTACTTCCAATTGAATTCAGTTAATGAAAAAAAGTATGGCATCATATTTTTCTTACGGGAGTATGAACACCGATTCCCAATACCTGTATTCTGTGTGCCCATTTGGGACTTGTTCTCTCCTCTTCTTCACATAACCTTATCCATGTGACTATGGAAAATTTTAGTCATTGTACATTTCCCAACTCCTCTCAGTGTGGGAATGGCCAAATCATTTCTATTGCTTGACTTTATAAACTAATTAATGTTCATGATGTTCCTTACTCTTTATGTTTATGTAACTACTATATTCACTTTCCTCATTTAGTTTGACTATATGAAGTAATTTGTTCTGGATTAATACAGCCAAATCGAAAATAATAACTTCACTTTTGCTAATAGTCATTTCAGGAAACTTTTAAATACCTATTTATCAGGTAAGTGTTGAGATGGACAGGTTTTGAATCATTCTCCCATACATAGTGCAAATTGTGATTTGAGTCAGTCTGGTATGAAATAAGATTTAATCAACCCACACATACAACTCTCTCTCTCCCACCTTCTCTCCCTGTCTCTCTGTCTCTGTCTGTCCCCACCCCACTCATTCATCTCCAAATTACAGAATTGTAATCATGTCATCTGTTTAATACTGCATAGGTAACATGTTAATGTGATGAAATTTGTCAAGGGAACATAATACTTTAAGGTGTCCTAATGACATTGATAATAAACTCCCATGGGCCTCATTAACAGAATCACTGCTTTACTCTTTAGTTGACCAGAGCAGAGAGTGGGAAAGGATTTAAGTGCTGGAGAGAGAAAGTCCATGCCTTGATGATACTCACAACTGAGCTCCTGTGCTAGGGGACTATCTCTTTGCACATGGGACTCTTGAAATTCTGCTGAAGGCATTCAGTAGGTACATAATTTGTATCCAGGAGCTTAGATTTCCTCAGGATTTACTAATAATTAAACCTAATATGACTAATTTTTCAAAAGGATAAATCCTATTAGATACTATGCATGACTACACTGAAGAAAAGCAAAATGTTCTGACCAATATCCATCTGTATCTTGACAACCAATAATTAATTGAAAGTAAAATTGCACTCAATCTTTATATGTGTAATCTCTCTGCTTGCTTCTCTATAGTCATCCTGATAAAACCATTGCTTTCTTGGCTGTCCAGACATTCTCTAGTGGCTGATTGCTGTCATCACTGCCCTTTGGGGTGAAGAAACACAGCCTTCCTTAATACCTCAGACCCTTATCCTCTTTTTCTTTTGTGAGACTTACTGAAAGTTCACTGAAACTGATGAGTGATTGATTATATCTCAGTTGATAGTTTTTATCCACCTTGGTCTTCTTAACATATATAGTCCAAGGATTTTGACACTTCATGGTTATATAGTTTTACTGATAAAACTATGTTTGAAACAAATTGTTCAAAACACATTTTCTCTATGCATCCAGAAACCCTTCAGTACTTTTGAGAATTATTTATACATTGATATTTTATGAGATGACTTGAGGTCCCACGTGTATCTCAGCTGAAATTTCTATTTTTTTTGGGGTCCGGTCGTGGGGCCTGAACTCTGGGCCTGGGTGACCTCACACTGTCCCTCAGCTCTTCAGCTCAAGGCTAGCGCTCTACCACTTGAGCCACAGCGCCATTTCCGGCTTTTTTTCTTTTTGCTTATGTGGTGCTGGGGAATCGAACCCAGGGCCTCATGCATGCAAGGCAAGCGATCTACCACTGAGCCACCTTCCCAGCCTCAGCTGAAATTTCTAATTTAATCTTTATTTCTTTTGCTTTTGTTAGTGAAAGCATTGAACTTTGAGCTTAGTTCCTTATACGTGCTACGTAGGCATTCTAGCCAATTCAGCCTAACTTTCAAGGTTTCTCACTATCTACAGTTTTCAAAATGATTATCAACCTCCAAAAACTAATTTTCTTCTCTGTTTTCTTACTTGTATTTCATTAAATATTCTTCTGTAATTATTCACTTTATAAAAGATATCAGTTCATTAACAAAGTAAATACCAGAGTTGAATAGATATATTTTGAATATATAATAGAATTGTGTTTGCCTAAAGAATACACAGTTTTATAGTTGGCATGTCAAAATAAAATATTAAACCAGCTCCTGGTGGCTCATGCCTGTTATCCTAGCTACTCAGGAGACTGATATTTCAGTACCAAAATTGAAAGCCAGTCCTGGCAGAAAAGTCTGTGTGACCCTCATCTTCAATTAACCACTCAAAACCAGGAAGTGAAGCTGTGGGTCAAAAGCAGTAGAGCACTAGCCTTCAGCAAAGGACCTCAGCAACAGTGCATCACAACTAATCAAAAATAAATACATAAATATAATATAAAATAAGTAAATCACAGTTCAAAATTAACAGTGGTTGTGCTAATCTGTAAGCACTGAAATTTTGATAGGTCCTTCATCTATAAATAAAATCTCACAGAAATTTGAATTTGTACTTCAAGAAACTCATTTCCATCTGTTCATAATCACAAGACATGAAGTATCATGACTTTTATGCAGCTTTTATACAAATTTATTATATGAATTATGAAAATCAAGTACAGATCACATTATGCCTTCATGAAAAACAAAAAGAAATGAATTTTCACCAGGTTTTGAAAAAGGATTATCACTGTGCCTTTTTTTTGTCACTTTTTTTTAATTGTGAAAATACTGTACAGAGAGGTTACAATAACATGGGCAAGGTAATGAGTACATTTCTTATCAACCATTGTAGCCTCCTCCTTTGTTTCACCTTACCATGCCTTCCCATTTCCCTCCTCCCCATCCGCACCAAAGTTTTAAAGTTTGGCATAACATCTTGTACATCTCATTGTTGCAATGGGTCAAACTTCTCCTCCACAAATTATACCTACATCAAATGCAGTGAAAACAGGGGTTATACCTTTTAGAAACTTTTCCTACAGAGCTTCCAAAATTGCATTAGCAATAAAATTGTTTGTATATTTTTTTATACCAGGCAAAGACAATCTATTCAAAACATAATGAGAACTATGCAATTTCCTTTAATTATACTTTCCAAATAAGTTATTGTATTCATATAGTCATTAATATCTAGATTTAATTTCTGTTGAATTAGACAGGGGCTAAAATGTGTTCTCAGTTTAAAGAAACAGCTTCTAGTTTCACAGTTTCCTACCTCCTATCTCTGAGACTTCCATTAAATAATTTCACTGGGAAAAACTTCAGTTTTTTTTTTTTTTAACAGGTAATTGCAGGGAGAATAAGTACCATGAGGTTTGTAAATGTGTAGCCCATCCTACAGTGGCATATTACTGGTTCAGTAATTTTTTTTGGGGGGGGGAGGGGTGATGGTCCGATCGTGGGGTCTGAACTCGGCCTGCCGCTGTCCCTCAGCTCTTCAGTTCAAGGCTAGTGCTCTACCATTTGAGCCACAGCGCCACTTCTGGCTTTTTTCTTTTTGCTTATGTGGTGCTGAGGAATCGAACCCAGGGCCTCAGGCATGCAAAGCAAGCGCTCTACCACTGAGCCAACTTCCCAG
>NW_012267217.1:9503147-9520859 GCF_000151885.1 Dipodomys ordii
CAGTCCCCCTCCCCACCTCAGTCTGCCAAAGTTGTAAAGTTCGTTTTTCGACATAACGTCTTGCACATCTCACCCTACGGTATAACCCCTGTTTTCGTTGTATTTGATTGTTGGTATAATTTGTGGAGGGGAAAAGGGGAAAAGCAAATTGTTTAAATAGGATACAGGTGGACCCATCGCAACAATGAGATGTATAAGATGTTATGTCGGAAAACGAACTTTTTTCTTCTTTCTCTTCATCTTCTCTTCTGTTTCTTTCTCACTTTTAATTAATTCCTCTGTTCCTTACCATTTCTTTATCTCCTTGTTCCTCCAAACAAACATTGAAATAGCTATAATTTTGATAATGAATGCTAATTAATTTGAATTTTTTTCTTCAACTATATGCTATCCATTCCTAATGTATCCATGCCTTTAAAAATATTCTTAAGGGACAACCACTGTGGGAAATAGTTTTAAAATATATTTGAGTATCAAAAGTGAAAACTTTACATACTAAAAGAAATACACATTGACATGTATCTAAAATGTGTTTCAAAAACTAATTGGCAGTTATAGAAGGTATCCAAAAATATACTAATGATTGTTTCATATCAAAATGTTAATTTGTGCAGATATATGTAATTGCTCTCTATACAGATTCTTATCAAAAGATGAGGAAGAATATAAATGTGAAAAATTATATAAAACATTATTATAGATGCTTTCTCTCTCCATAGTTGAATACAAAACTATGGGAGGTTCATTTTCGGAGTGAGCATCTTGCTGTTCTCAGGCTGAGTCATGACCTCTGATGTTCACATCAAAAGCAGTTGTGACTCATAGTGGACAGGCTCAGGCACCTCAGACACCCACCTCTGTGATGTATCAGAGGTGATGGAAGTGATTACCCAAAGGAAATCACTACAATTATAGAAGAGACATGTTATGCAGCTATTTTGTCAGACACTCATCATGACGTTACGCTATAACTGATTGCAGAGGGATGTGTCAAATATTTCTTTTTCTCCTTGACACCAATATTTTAAGGTTGGATTTAGAAGAGAGGTCAGAAAAAGAGGTGGGGTAAACTATAGAGAGGACAATAACTCTTCAGAGAGTGGGGTAGATTTAATCATTTTAATAAACAGAATCTGCAGTAGAACTTTTAAAATTCAATTATCTAAAATAAATAAAATATTTTATTTTATTTTTTTATTTTAATTTTTGTATTGTGAAAATACTGTACAGAGGGGTTACAATTAGATGGGCAAGATAATGAGTACGTTTCTAATCAAGCATTGTAGCCTCCTCCTTTGTTTCCCCTTCCCATCCCTTCCCATCCTCCCCCTGCGCCCCCATCATCCCCGCCCCCCCCCACCAAAGTTGTAAAGTTCGTTTTCGACATAACGACTTGTACTTCTCATTGTTGCAATGGGTCCACCTGTATCCCTATTTAAACGACTTGTGGAGGGGAAGGGGAAAAATATTTTCTTTAAAATGTATCTTATTAGGTTTTACCAGACAAGCAGAAACAGGTATAAAGCTAGGTACATATGACCATAAAATATCATGCTAAGCAAAATGAACCCCAAGATAGGGACACGAGAGTTTTTATTTGTCTGTCACTATTGTTTTTAATGTACTATGTGATATTTTTGTTTCTTATGTGCATTCTTCATCTATGATATAAACTCTGTTGTCACTATATTTGATTCTGATGCCCTTCATCTTGTATATAGATTTCCTAATTTGGGAAGGGGAAGGGAAATAACAAAATGCTAAAACAAGGATACAGTTTGACCCATTATAATGATGAGATGTATAAGCATTATGTTGAAAATGAAATTTACAACTTGGGTAGGAAGGGAGGAGTTGGGAGGGGTGGAGAGAGAAGGGGTGATAGGAGGAAAACAAAGGAGGAGGTAACAATGCTCTACAGGAAATGTACTCGTTACCTTACTCATGTAACTGTACAGTATTTTTACAATAAAACCAATTTAAAAAGGAAAAAAAATGTATCTTACTCCATTTTGATTTTAGAAATCACAATCTTGCCACAAGTAGTAATAGTAATAAATAGTAATCATGATGATTGTTACTAGAAATTATAGAATTTCAAATAAAATTTCTTGGAAAGATAAAAATAAATGAGATTTAGATATGAAGCTATAAAATATACATATTGAATATACAGAATATACACACATAAATATACATACAAATACTTGATGATGGCAGCATATGTAGGATTATGGAAATTGCTAAGCACTGTTTATTACTTTATTCAAGGAAGAGATTTAAAGGTGCAAAGAAGAAGCAATCTTGAGTTGCATATTCTCTTGTAATTTAAGATCTATTCCTAATGAACAAAGAATCAATTCTTCCTACTTCCAGGGATTTTTGTTATTTATTGTTTGGGGATGATTATGTATCACAAGCAGCTCCTAAAAATATGTCTAATTTCTCAGAATAGGCTATATTATATGACTTACTGATATGGAGGTGTAAAGGTTTTATATCCTTTACTCCATTTGGAGTATCTCAGATACTTCAAAATAACCTTTAGGACAAGTTTTAAATACTTTTGGAGGATGATTGTGAGAAATTTATCAAACAGTTCAGTGTATTCTATTATAGGCTAATATAGGCTAATATCCCATAATCAGTTCTAATTTAATACTATCTTGTTTATTGTTTTTGCTTTAATTGTCATTGTGTCTCTAACTGTGGTCTTTATACTTCCACAGGTTCCTAGCCTTTTGGTTTTGTTTGCTAACTTACATTCTGATATACCAAGATACTTCAAGATTATCTTGTATATTTGTTGTTAAAACTTAAAAATTAGCCATTTCTCCAAGGAACTCTAATTCTTTCTATGGATGAATGCTACTAGAAACCTCCTAGCAAGTACAAGATAAGTTAATTAATACTATTGGTCAATAAACAGTGCTTTGCGTTTTTCATAATCCCACATATGCTGCCATCATCAATTATTTGTGTGTATTCTGTACTCGTTTATGTCACAGGAGTTCACTTGTTGCCTAAAACTCTAACCAGCATCATACATTATATAGTATATTATACACTTTACATATTAAATATGGCATATTATCATATTATAGATACATTATCCCTTATTCCTTTAGTAGCAGTCTTACTCATGATGATTGTGCACTAACATGTTTCACAACTTATTCATGAGTAAAAAGGCATTTTTACAATTACCATCAAGATACTTTTGAGAAAATGCTTATGTATAGGACATTTTGTCTTCTGCATTACAGTTTCTTGTAATACTTTACATGCTTAGTTTCACTTTCCTCTTATACATATTCTAAGATTATTTTGTTCTTGCTCTCAAGTGAAATGATGATGTACATTGTAATAAAGAGGTTCATTTGTAATTTGTAATGTCATCCTGTGATTCTTGACATACATTTTTATTATTTTGTGTAAAGCTATGTGAGTTTTGATAGATAAAAACTGTCACTTTTCCACCAGAGAAATCACATACACATGAGATCCATTGTTTGAAAGCATGCTCTGTTCTTCTGTTAGTAGAACACTACTTTTGTCATGACATGCTCTAAACTCTCAATTGCTTCCCATTCCTACAATTTTGCCTATTGTACATTACATGTCATACAACTGGCACTTTTGTATGTAATCCATTAGGTCATCTTTAACTAACAAAATGTGTTTTATTTAGTGGTTTATTTATTTTTATAAATCAGTAACAGGCCATTGTGTAAGTATACCATGGCTTTTCCGTTTATTATTGTTGATTACAAATAAAGCTGTAAATATTTATGTACAGATTTTTTTTTCCTTTTGTCAATTGTGGGTCTTGAACTCTGTGCCTGGGCGCTGTCCCTGAGCTCTTCATCTCAAGGAGAGTGATCTACCACTCGAGCCAAAGTTCCACTTCCCGTTTTCTGGTGGTTAATTGGAGATAAGAGTCTCGTGAACTTTCCTACTTGGTCTGGCTTTGAACCATGACCTCAGTTCTCAAACTACTGAGTAGCTAACATTACAGGCATGAGCCACCGGCGCCCGCTTATTATAGATATGTGGCAAAGAGTCTTCAAATTGGCTGGTTGACTAAGCAGTCATGTCACCAATGGCACACAAGGGGAAGCTGTTTCATTTGACAAAACAACTTTCACACTGCCTTTCAGAGTTGCTGTAACCAGTTTATGATTCTAATTGAAAATGAATGAGAATTTCTTTTGTTCTATATATTCACTGACATATGGCACAGTATTTTGAGTTGCAGCCATTCTAATAGATGTATAGTGGGAAACTTCTGCATGTTTCATCAAGAAGTTAAACTTACTAAAGACAAATGTATGTGTTTAACCTCATTTGAGCCTTATAGAAGTCTTGTTACATAAGGTGTAGAAAAGTTCATAATCTCTTCTCTTTCTGCGGACTTATACATAACACGGGCCATCTGTAGTGTGATAAACTGCCATCTACCAGCAATTTTGTCAATTATGAATGTGTTTATTCACATGTCAGACACCAGTTTTCCATTACAATTGTTCTTGAACAGTCTAAGAATATCTGAAATCTTAAGAATATAATTTAGTTGAAATTATATTTGCATAACTTGCATGGTTATAAATTATTATGTTAGATAAAGGATCGTGAGTTTATGCATAGTATGTAACACTTTGGATACATTTACTTTATATCATATCTAAAACACCCCATGTTACAATAGTGATCAATTACCATATGTGTGAGGGAAGATGTTAAAAGTACCCAATTCTAGATAATCTCTTGAGTTTTAAATAAATTCTATAAATTAATTAACTATACATACCTTTATAAGATTAAATATAATAAATTGTGTTTCTTTTCATAGCAATGCCAAATTAAATGATATTAAAATTAGTCCTTATAGAAATTTTATAAATATATTTTTTAAATATCATTATTGCTAACTAAGCAAAGCTTGCATAAAGTAACTAAAAGTTTCATTTTGATTTCTTACTATTAGAAAATACAAAAAAGCCCAGGGTAAAAATCAATAAATGTTGGGAGAAATCAATAAATGTTGGGGGGAAAGCCCCCTTGCCCTTTTTCCATAGGCTAAACCAGACCTGACAAGCTCATTCAATTCTGGCCTAGTCATTCACTGTTCTCTGTAACTCCATCACACGCAGTATATTGTATTGTGAAATCGTAATATCTAAAACCTAAGCTAAAATACACAACAAAAATTTTGGGGAAACTTAGAGCAAGCAAAACTGTACCAATTGACCCTCGTACCTTCTGAATTCAACGCCAAAACATATCCTGAGTCAAAGTCACTAAATTCTAGTTATTGATAAAATAAACTATGACAAATAAACTTATAGAAACAAAAGATAATTTACATGAGAATGATAGATGCCTAGCCTATATCAGCAAAGCATATTTGTGAGTAAACACAGTTTTTACCTGGATAATTCCCATTTATGTTCAGTTGAACTTAATGTAATAAAGAAGTTACAAAAATATAGTTCTATGGAATAATGAATTGTAACGGAAGCACATTTCGGCTTAGAAACTATGTATCTACTTTTTCGTAGGAGATAGCCTAGGAATGCATTTTTTTCTCTTTCCTCTAGGTAGTTGTGCTCCCATTACAGAAGAGATATCCATGACCTCATTTTTACTGATTTGCTTTTTCTACACATAGCAAAGGTCTAGTTATTATTAGCAGTGCCCAATAGACCCACAGGTGAAAGGATTATTGAATATGGCATACATGTTGTTAGGAAAAGGCACTAGAGAAAAATATAGCTGCAGGGTTATTATAAAAATATGCTTTTGCTTAAAGGTAAATTGCAAGTAAAATTTTTTCTTCTGCATTTTAATTAGATAATCCTGGGCATATTTTACATGCAAAATATTTCAAATGGTGAGGGGAATGGGTGTCATTTAGAAGCTCATGATTTTTAACATTACATTTAAGATATTTTTGTTGGTCTCTTGAAGATATACCAGCTGGTTTGCAATTGCATAAATGCTATATAAGGTATCATTCAGGAACAAAAGAATTGCAGACAGTGTTAGTAGGGTAGAATTAGAGATAGATGTGAGGCTCCACTTAGAAGATAAAGGAAGTACAATAGGGCTGTGAAAAGTTTTATTTCAGACCATTTCCTTATCTCCCAAAGACTGAATAAAACTTTTGAAACATCAGCAATCCAAAGCAACCTGCTTTCATCTGACCTTAGCTTCTATAAGCCAACTCCTGTTTGATAGTGTGATTTGCTGCAGGTAATAAAAGAAGAACTAAAAGAAGAAAAAAAGACTTTTTTCTTTCTGAAAGATCACACTTGTATCAGGATATGAAGTGCTTATTTAGTCCAATGCTATTTTCTTTAAAAAATCCCTGTACTACATAAACTGTATTCCAGTAATAATGAATAGCATTTACATAAATATAGTATTTATATATGTAACGCATGTATCACTGGTATAATATAGATTAGATCTGTAGACACAAATCCACTATATTATGCATGAATACATTCATATATGTATATAGACACATATACATAGATATTATCTATGAATATAGATGTATATATAGATATTATCTATGCATATAGATGTATATATATATATATATACTTAGACACACGTAGGCAATAGATAGATATTATATATAAAGAAATGTATGGAGAGACAGACACATACATAAATAAATGATAGATATTGTATCTTTATTCACCCTATGGTAACAAGCTCTTGTCACCATATTTCCAAGTGCCAATTAGAAAGCACTTAGTGAAACTCCCATATTTCCTTGTCCTAGTGTATTTGTAGGCACTAAAATATCAATCTACTTATAATATAATTTTGAATAAATATCTTGCTCCATTTCAAATATCTCCACTTTTCAAAGTCTAAACTATTCAGTCTAGCCTTTGTTCTTTCTCCTTCTCTCTCTCTCTCTTTCTCTTCCCTCTCTATCTGCTTACATTTCTTCCATACTTAAATAGGAAAAAAAACACTCTCTTAACTTCTGCTCTGTCCTCCTGACTGTTGATTCCACTGCTTTAGTTTCCTGGTAGCAAATTGCTATTCGAGATTACATTCTATTCCCATTGCCATTTTCTTCTTCAAGGCTGTTCATTTTATTTACCCATCGAGTTATATCAATTCTATTAATATACTGAAATCCATTTCCACATTAACTAGGGACACTTTTGTTTTAAACTCATACATTTCTTCTTGTAATTCAGTAGCATTTGTCACTGTTCTGTACCTCTCTCCTGTTTGCTTCCATACCAGCGTATTCTATTTTACTGGCCATTTCTTCTCAGTCTTTTTGTGAGTGACACTTACTCTGAATCATTAATGTTGACCCATGGGTTTTTTCACCTTCCTCATTTTTCTTCTGTATGTAACTATTCTTCCTGTGTAGCCTCTCAGTTGATGAGTCTACTTTCTTTGTACTAATATTCAACAATGGAAGCTGAACTTCAAGTCCTTCTCCTCTAACATATCTGACAGACAGCTAACCTGTGTTTATTCATTGAGCTCTGTATCATGACTGGCCAAAACAAAATAAATTGAACTCACCCTATGTTTCCTCAGGAATGCATTTTAATATTTGTGTATCAGAGACTTCACACTGCTGCTCTTATCACACCTTTCATCTATATTTCACCCTCCAGTTTGGCCTTCCAAGTGATAGATTTTGCAACCCACTTGTTTTGAAATCATCCTACATTTTGAGATATCATATAATCAAATACTATTAAATCATTGTTATTATTCTAAGCCTGAAATCATAACAGGAAGAAATTATTTCAAATGTTTGTTTTAATAGATCGGGCACATCTATATTACATCTCTTTCAATTCTCATATCGTGTTCATAAACTTGACACATTTTTACTATATTATTTTGTGACTTAAGGAAAAAATAAAGATTATGTTATGTGTTTTGACCATTGTGGAAAAAAATAAAAAAAATACATGAACCAAGAATTTGGTCAGAAAACCAGGTGCATGTTCTTTCTTATTATTTACCAGTTACACTCCTACAGCTTCAACCAGCTTTGACCATTGATTGACATTAACCAAGAAAAGTAATTATATTGAATAATATTTATATTTTTCTTGCCACTGTTCCCTCTACAATTATTTTCATAGTATTTACATTATAAATACTATAAGAATTTTTTAAGCATTTAAATATGCATATTTATAGGAGATAATTCATAGTTCATACGCAAATCTGTGCCATTCTTAAAAGGCACTTGAGCTTCTGAGGATTTGGTGCTTATGGGGAAAACAAAACACTTGAGACAAAACAAGCCAAAACAACAATTTTAATATTTTTACAATCAAGAAACATGATCAAACACTACTATAAGAGTCGAACAAAGGAAAGAGGGAAGAAAGGATGGAAAATAAAATGAAAGGAAAAGGAAGAAAGAAAGGAAAACTTGGAGGGAAGAAAGGATAGAGAAAGGAAACAAATTGTCTATCATACCATTTTTATGCTTGTATAAACATTGATTTAGGTCTTTTAAAAGCCTTAATGTAATGATCTATTGAGTCCATTTAGCATATTTATGCATTATATTTAATAGTTCACTTTTTTTAGTTCAAGAAAAGGCTATAAATACTTTCTGTACTATTACTCTTTCTTATTTGTATCAGAGGAAAAAGATCCTATTCCATACTTTGTATTGTACTACTATAACTTCATCCCCCCATTAAAATATATTTTCTTGCCTGGATTAGATAAAGGTATCCTCAAATTTATGATCCTTCTCACTCTGACACCGGTGTTCTTGATTATAGATGTATTATCGATGACTTTTCAATTATCTTATGTTTGGACTTTTTCTTCTCTGGAGTGAAAAAATCAGGAAAGATATGGGTGAATGAGGGTGGTCTCTATCTTGTTCAGAGTGAAATTGAGTGTGTATATTTGTTCCTTTTCAGGTCTCACTTTGGAGATAAAAACACTAAACATCAGCATGGATGCCAAAGGGCTTTCATGATTCATAATTTCAACTCTGCCCAAAAGGCCAGGATGGTGAACACAGGCCGCAGTGCCAAATGCTCACTAATGACAAACCTTGTGAATTTGCTACACAAGAGCAAATTGTAAAAAAAAAAAAAAATAAGTAAATAGAAAACAACTGATGCCAATTGCAGCCACTTACAAATCCAAGTACACCTCCGAACTAATTTATAATTAACATAGCCTGCTTATTAGTTCTTATATCTGTAACTTCTTGATTTTTATAAATATGTGTGAATTTTACAATTTTCATATATTTCCAGAAATGCCTACAATGTACTTCACATTCACTGTATTACCCTTCCTTGTCTTCCTTGCTACCTGTTCTAAACAAATTTAATATTTATAATTATTCCTTTTCATAAATGCATATAAAGGGTTTTGATGAAATTTGCCACTTTCCCCTAGATCAGATTTTACTCAGCCCTATCTGGCGTCTATGTCTTTCTCTCATGTTTAAGTCCTAGAGCTCACATATATGAGAAAATATACACTAGTATTGTCATTTAGAATTTATATATGCTCTACAATAATAAAGCATCACTTTTACATGACTAGACCATTAAGTAAAATTAAATAAACAAAAATGTAAATCAGATATAAGTACATAAAGTAAGTTTTCTAACCAAATACCTGAATCACAAAATCCCTCTTTATATCTGGTTGCATGTTTCACTGCAAGTTTTTGCTGTAATCAATTTCAGTACAAAAAAAAAAAAAGAAGAATGAGGAAGGAAATCAATACAGCAATGATACTCACAAGACAATATGTTGGAAATGATCTGTACAACTTAGGTGGGGAAGGGTTGGGAGAGGGAAAGTGGGAAAAAAATGAGGAAGCGGGAAACAAGTTTGACAAGGAATGTACTCACTAGTTTACTTATGTAACTGTAAATCCTTTGTACACCACCTTGACAATAAAATTAAAATTTAAATAAAAAGATATTAAAATTGTAAAAAGGCAATAATGATTCCATTTTAATTCATTGTAGCAAGATCTTAAGTACTGTATGTCACATGTATGAAAGTTCATTTCCAACTAGTGTCTAGTATTGCTGTTTCATTGAAGTAAGGAAGTTATGTTTAGCCAAGGCTGTTTTGGCCACATAGTGAATGGTAGGGTCTGGCACTGTGTCTTTATTCTGGGAGATGGAAATGCCCCCATCCATCACCAGCCTCCAAGGTGACAGAGTGCCTTAAACAGAGGCAGGGCGCTGGCACTTCCCTGACAGGTTACTGAATCTGTCAGTCCAGTGCCTGGGACTGGGAATTTTCGATGGCCCTGCCCCCTGCGCTGACCCTATTTAGGCCCCCACTAGTACAGCACCAAGTCTGTCTGCATTCCAAGTCTGTCTCCGTGATTGTGACCTGTCTTCTGTCTGCAGACTAATCTCGGATCATCAAGGCGTCCCAATCCAGCTTTATCCTCGGAGTTGAACTGGTTTGTTGGTATTATTTTTTTGTTGTTTGTTGTTGTTGTTTTTTACATTTCTTATCAAGCATTGTTGCTTCCTCGTTGCTTCCCCCTTCCCATCCCTTCCCATACTCCTCCTCTCCCTCCACCAGATCCTCCCCCCACCGGATCTTCCCCCCACCCCCCACCAAATATTATTTTTGTTCTTTCTTGCCTATTTCCTAGTCATGCTAAGTGCATTTGGGGGCTACAGGCCTTAAATGTCACACTGGCTGCCAGCAACCTGCTAACTGTATAATAAAGAATCCAATATTCCATCTCCTAAAATGTGGCTTCTGGGATGATTCACCTTACAACAGCATTGGTTCACCCTTTGTCACACCTATTCTATGATTCCCTCTCACCCACAAATCAGATAAACTTATTTAAATGACAAAGGGTAACAAAATCATAAACTGTGACCATGGGGAATAAAGCAGAGGAGAAAAAAAAAAGAAAGAAAAAGAAGTAATTGCAAACAGTACACACACACACAAAAGTAAACAGAAAAATGAAACAACAGCAACAAAACCATAATCCTCTTGTTTCCACATTGTGAAGATTATTTCAATTAGCATCATTTTATATGGTCATATGAACATATTTATTGAGCTATTGTGATTCTTTGCTAGGACTCTTCTAGACATATATTAATTATTACAAATTAGGGAAAGAAACCACGGTACCTATGCTTCCTTGGGTCTGGCTTACTTGATTAATATGATGTTTCTCAAGTGTTTCCATTTTCTTGTTAATGAGACCATGCCATTCTTTCTGATGGAAGCACAGAATTCCATTGTGTACATATACATTTTCTTGATCCATTCATCTACTGAGGGACATCTGGATTGATTCCATACCTTAGCTATGGTAAATAATGCTTCAATGACCTTAGTTGTGCTGGTAGCAGTTTAGTGTGGCCTTGTTTGTGATTATTTGGGTAAATGCCCAGGAATGGGATTGCTGGGTGCTGTAATAAAATCTATCAAGCAAACAGATTCCATAAAAGCAGGCCAGAATCACAATCCTAATACCAAATAAAATGGACTTCAAATTAAAATTAGTGAGAAGAGATGAATAAGGACATTAGATATTAATAAAAGGATCTTTCTCCTTCAGGAGGATATAACAATTCTAAATATCTATACACCAAATGCTGGAGCACCCAAATTCTTCAAACAAGCACTGCTTGCCCCAAATATCACACATAGATCCAAACACATTGGGTGTTAGTGACTTTAACATACAACTATCACCTCTGGATAGATTAACCTGGCAAAAAGTGAACAGAGAAAACTCAGAAGTAAACATTTGCAAAGACCAACTAGACTTAACAGACATCTACAGAATATTTCACCCAGCAGCTTCAGAATATACTTTCTCTAGGCAGCATATGTAACATTCTCCAAAATAGATCACATTTTAGGTTAGACTACAAGGCTGCACAAACTCAGAAATTTTGAAATTATTCCCTGAATTTGCTCAGACCACAATGGAATAAAATTAGAGCTCAACACAAAAAGCCACCATGAAAATTCTGTAACTCAAGGAGATTAAATAACACTTTGTTGAATCAAAAGTGGGTCATTGAAGAGATCAGAAAGGAAAGTCAAAAGGTCATAATATTTAACAAAAATGAACATACAAAATACCAACTCTTCTGGGACACAGAAAATGCAGTACTCAGAGGAAAATTTATAGCTTTGAGTGCTTGTATCAACAAATTGATGAAATCTTACACCAACAATTTAATGATGCACCTTAAGTTCCTTGAAATGAACAACAAGCTAAACCTCAATCTAGTAGACAGAAACAAATAATTTTTGCTAGTGGAAAAATTATGGGATATAAATAAGGTCCAGTTTCCAAGTCCTGTCTATGGCATGCATTCATTATATGTGCTATGATGATTAAATACTATTTATATATAATAAATTATGTAATACATTTCTATAGTAAAATTCCTTTTAAAGTTATTTAAAAATCTTGCACATAATGTATTTGGTAAAAATTATATGATTATTTTACTTAGAGTCATATATCACCTTATAAAATTCAAACACATACTTGGCAATGTGAACATCATTATATCTCATAATGTATTACCTTATAAAATTTTTAAAAAATTACCAATCATTAGTATTTTATGAGTGAAATGAAAGACCAGTATGTCACAGTGAATTCATGAAACTAATGAAAGAGAATTTAAATATAATTTATATATATATTTAATATTTTATTTGATATATTTATTTATTTGTTTGTTTGTTGGTTGGTTGGTTGGTTGTGGGTCTTGAACTCTTGGCCTGGGTGCTGACCTTGAGCTCTTCAATTCAAGGCTAGCTCTACCACTTGAGTGACAGAGACACTTCCGGTTTTCTGGTGACTAATTGGAGATAAGAGACTCCTGGACTTTCCTGCTCTGGCTGGTGTTGAACTGCAATCAGTTCCCAGCCTCCTGAGTAGCGAGGATTACAGGTGTGAGCCACCAGTGCCCGGCTGTTATATGTTTTAAATACATATTCAAAGCCTATTTACACCTTCCCTGAAATTCATTGCAGATGACATTATATAGTAAAATACTGAAAGTTTTGAATATCATTAACAAAGGCAATCCTTTTATTATTTATTGAAGAAAAAAATTATGTTCATCTCTGCCAGGATTCTAATTTTTTGGTTCTACATTAATATACTAGTGTAGGTACTATGATAAAGCAATATCAGTGTCAATTTAGTAGGTCAGGAGAAATCTTAAGAAGCTGTTTTCTATGCATTAGTAGTAGAAACATCAAAAAATATTGAAAGAATTAATAAAACTTGACCTATCATACTTGGCATGTAGAAGGTGGGAATAACGTGATAAAATCAGGGTAGGATGCTGGTGGCTCACACCTGTAATCCTAGCTACTCAGGAGGCTGAGATCTGAGGATCCCAGTTCACAGGCAGCCAGGGCAGGAAAGTCCGTGAGATGCTTATCTCCAATAAACCACTAGAAAACTGGAAGTGGTGCTGTGGTTCAAGCGGTAGAGTGGTCGCCTTGAACTGAAGAGCACAGGGACAGTGCCCAGGTCCAGAGTTCAAGCCCCACGACTGACAAAAAAAAAAATCTGATCTTAACACATGACAGCATAACCAGAAAACAACCAACTATCTGAATAATGAAGGATGTATATTACTCACAAAGTATTCAACATAATAATTAAGCCCAGATGATAGCTTTATTTTATCTTTGTAAATCTTAATCTGAATCTCATATGAACCTAAATAATACCCAAATGGTATTATTATTATTATTATTATTATTATTTGTCGGTTGTGGGCTTGAACTCTGGGTCTGGACACTGTCCCTCAGCTCTTCAGCGCAAGGCAAGAGATCTACCACTTGAGTCACAGCACCACTTCCGTTTTCTCTGGTAGTTATTTGGACATGAATCTCACAAATTTTCCTGCCTGGTCTGATTTGAACTGCATTCTTCAGATCTCAGCCTCCTGAGTAACTAGGATTGCAGGTATGAGCCACTGATGCCTGGCTTCAGATGGTATTTAGTTTTTAATTTGGGGGTGATTTGTTATTCATTGTTAAAAACACAATACTTTTAATCAACAATTTATGTTAGGGTAGCAGAGATTTAAGGCACTCTATATTGAATAACAGGTTCCCTGTGAAGAAGATAAAATTAGTTGCAGAGATGAAATGCATTACAAAATAGACATACGATAAGCTGTAAAGGCATTTCAGAAGATGCCTTTACATGCATCTGTATGCACTGTAGAACAGTGCTACAAACAATGAAGATAAACTAAGTACTGAAGTATTTGATTTCCTTACAGCAATTGAAATTATGTCTGCATTTTAATTGAAAATACCATGACAGAGAATTGTCAAGAATTCAATGGAGACTAGGAATTGAAGTTATTTAAGAATTAAATAAAATGGACATAATGCTTGAACAAAGAGGAGGGAATTGAGAACTTTCACTATGGCAATGTCTTGGTGAGTGGAACTATTCCTAGAAGGAAACAATAAAAGCATAATAAAATAGATTAAAATGGATTAAATTAATGTCCTCAGAAAACCAGGTAAAGGATCTATTTAAATATGATATTAATTAAGATAAAGCTTTAAATGCATGTAGTACGAAGAAAAAATATGGAAGCAGATGACGTTGAAAAATATTGTAAGGTTATTAAAAGAAGAAATATGAAGGTTCCTTTATCATATCTACTCTTCTGGTATTCATGAATGTAGGAGCACTGGCAATCCAAAAACTGTTGTGTAATAAATCAACTATAAGCAAATCAAGGGGACATATTTTTTTTTGTAAAAAAGGGAACAGGTACTTTTCAAGCAACTGCTTCAATTTTAATGGGTTATAAAAATAAAAATGTATGTCATATGAGTCAATTTGCAGGGTATTTTTCTTTTGGCAGTACTGGGTTTTGAATTCAGGATATCTCACATGCTGAGCAAGTAAATTTAGCACCTCTGACTTGCTCTCAACTGAAGCCACATCTTTAGCACAAAAGTGTAGCGTTTAAATTCTCTGAGAAAAAGAAGTTTGAAATATTTTTGTTTGTTCTGATAAGAACAAAATTTTAGTAAATACTATCAAAATTTGAAACAAGATTGGAGGGAGAAAAAACAATAACAAGTTTCATAAACATGGAAAGGTCCTGTTTAATAACCTGTCATTTTGATTTGGATTCCCAAAGGGTAAGTTCTAGAAATTAGTTCAAATTGAAAATGAAGTAGGTTTTACAAAGATTAAAACATACCTAATGTAACAAAACACCTAATTGGATTAAAATCACAAATGAAATTATTTGTCAAGAAGCTAAGCATCCAAGTTAAGTTTTTTGGAATCTCTTGAAATCCAAATAACTAAGAGCCATCCTGGCTAATCACATTCCAGCCTAAAATTTAAGAGAGCATCTTCTAAATCACTGAGTAATTGCTAGTTAACAGTTTCTAGCAAAGAACATAAATATGCTAAAAATGTCTTAATTTACGCTGGACTTTATTTAGTTTTAAAGCAACACAGTTCACATTGTCCACTTTTTTGAAGCCTTCTTGATACATAGCCCATGAATCAGTGACTGTGATATGTTCTGGAGATTTGCCTATTGACTCTCTGACAGGACTTTGCTGTTGGTATTGCTGAAATCCTACTTTTGAGTGGAGCTCCTGATCACCAATGACCATACATGAAGAACAATATGGATACAACTCAACCCGAAGAAGTCCCCCAGTGTTGGTGCCCAATGGTTGCCTGCTACTGCATATAACAGTCACAAAATTCATACTCTGAGACTGACAGTGCCCTGCATACTGTAGAGATTGGACACCATTACAGAGCCCTAGCTTGTGTGTCTATATGTCTAGTCCTAGTATTCCATAGATTAAACATTTGTCTCATTGCTGGCTCAGAATGGCCCCAGGATCCTCACGCCATAAATGTGAATGATTCTTAGTCCCAGTGGCACACATTTCCAGAACTTGGGAGAAAAAAGCAGAAGGATTCCAAGTTTGAGGCCAGTTGGAGCCAACTAGAGAAATTATTTCTCTGACATTTTATGACAAAAATGCCTTTTTAAACTATAAGAGGATTAAATCACCCCCATCCTAAAATTCATTGCAAGATTGGGATTCTTGTAGATCCAGTTATCTGAAAAAGAAAGAAATAAATGTGCCTTATTGATGGCAAACCACAGCTACATGTGATTTTCATTTACTGTGGGAGTTTCAAATTTGACTGGGTTACTAGGATCCCCCACTATAGGTGACACACAAAACTGAATTACAGACTATGCTCAAGGGAAACAACAGTCAGTTCTTAATATTATAGATCCTGAGAAATAGTGAATGGTCTTGCTGTTTGAACCAGCAAATTGAAAATGAGCATATTTTTTAAAAAAAGGGGGGGACTTATTATGATAATGAGTCATTTCACTTCAGCTGGTAAGTGTACCCTTTAAAAATATGTCCAGAGCTCTATTCACTCATGAGACTGATAAAGAGGCTTGAGTTCCCCTGGTTCACTCTCACTCATTGCTATTGAATGGGCTGTATGGCTAAGGATATGTTTAGTCATCTAGTAATCCTTTCCATGGTACATTGGGCTCATTGGACTAATATCCAAGGACATTTTCTAGTGCAGCCTATAAGAAAATCAGCTGCTAATAAGTGTATATGTATTCAGTGATCAAGTCTGTAACTGACAGTCCATGAAATGTGACAATATTTCCTTCAGAAATATTCCCCACAGTGGATGGTAAGTGGCTTATATTGAACTATTTTTCTGTTCAGCAGGATTCACATCTTATTCTCTAACTATGATGGGTACTGGTATTGTCACCCACTGATCTTTCTAACTATACATGCCATGACTGAAATGACAATCACTAGACTTATTAACATACCTCTTCAGGAATCTGGAATTACTGATTTAGATGAAGGGTCCAATTTTGTAGTACAGTCACTTTTATTTGGCTTTGAACTGGAAGGATACTCAATGGAATTTCATCTATCACCCCCAGGAAACAATTTAATAAAAAAGATACAGAAAGAAAAGGAAGTCATACTTGACTTGGTTTAAGAAGTACTGTTTTCTATTTTTCAAAAATGAAATATATATAGGCACATTTTGTCTTTGCAAAGCAAAATAGAGTCAGCCATTCTAAAGTTCAAAATAGTAGCACAATGTGAAGTAAAAAGTGTAGATGATTTGATTTCTATTTTATGGTTGTATTTTGGTAAATGTTTGTAACAAGAATAATTTTTAATTACTAAGTACATAAAATAGAGATAAAGTAAATATACTTGCCATCTGAACATTTACATTATATACAGTGTGTTGCATTTGTACTTACTGTATTTCAAGAATACTATTATAATGTGTACTTATCTATTAGCATTATTATCTTTTTCTTCATTCCTGTAATGTTAGCTACTTATGAGGCTGAGAGCTGAGGATCATAATACAAAGCCAACCAGTTCAGGATAGTCTGTGACAATGTCATATGAAAGAATTGGAGGTGTGATTCAAGTTGTAGAACACTAGCCTTGAAGAAAAGCCTTAATGGACAGTTCCCAGGTCCTGAGTTCACACTGGTACACACACACACACACACACACACACACACACACACACACACATACAAAGTATGGAACTAGACCCATCTCTTTGATGAATATTGATGCAAAACTTCTCAACAAAATTTTGGCCAATCGACT
>NW_012267217.1:9523132-9592707 GCF_000151885.1 Dipodomys ordii
GGGGGGAGGGGGGAGGCTGGGAAGGGATGGGAAGGGTAAACAAAGGAGGAGGCTGCAATGCTTGGTAAGAAATGTATGCATTATCCTGCCCATGCAATTGTAACCCCTCTGTACAGTTTGTTCACAAATAAAATAAAATAAAATTAAAAAAAAAACAAAGTATGGAACTAAATTTCTTATCATTGTTCTTAATATAAGATTTTTTTTATTCTTGACATGAATGAAGTGACATCGACATTATAAAATTTTGTTGAAAGAGGAAAACTTGTTTTCACTAATTTCAGACTAATGAGGATGTGTGAATTTCTTGCTATTGGTAGGAAAATAATGGTAATAGCAGAACCAGTTAGAAAGTTACAGAACAATCTGGATATGAGTGTTCCATAAATTAAAGACAGTTACAAGATCATTGTGTTCTTCAGACTAGTGTAATTTTCTGAAGTATGTATTACAGCGTTCACACTCAGCTTTGAGACTCAGGGTCACAGTTTTACACCTGCAAATAATCTGTCTTTCTTGATGAATGAAGGCAAAAGAAAACATGAAAAAAGGACTTATACTTGACTGCCCTTTCTGTCCATTCTGTTTCCAGCAGATATAAAATAGTTTCTTTCTAAATTGCATAATTAAAAAATACATCTAGAAGATATTTTCCCCCCACTGTGTGTAATGTACTGCAAATAGTATGCATAAACAGTTAATGTTTTCAGGCTAATCTGACAAAACAACATTAGAGGAACACTCTATTTCCAAAGAATTTCAACATAGTGCCATGTATTAAAACCATCATCTTTAAACGGGATTGAGACTCCATCCTCCTCCTCTTCCCATTTTGCCTGTGAGGAAATCAATTGTGTTCTACCACAAATATCTGCCTTTCCCATCCACCACATTCACCAGAGTCATAAACACAGTGAAGACTTCTGCTCTAAATATGTGAATCACAATGTCTTTTCTATAAGTTGATTATGATAGGCATCCTGTTATATCAGCAGAAAGCTAAGATAATACATATAAACACTAGTTTAACAAAATTATGAAAGCACTATCTCCTTTTAATATGTCAACTCCATACTGATCAATTATTGCTGAACACTCACTGAGTGGGCCTATATAAAATAACATTGTACAAACAAAATTTCAATCTCTTGAAATTTCAGGACTTCTAAATTTACGGAACTTGAGTATCAATATTTGTTTTCTTCTTAAAGGTGCATCATTTATTACTGAAAAGTTCAAAAACTCGTCCATCAAACAATGATGAATATTGACTTTTATTTACTGTGGAAAACCATATGTAAAATATTGATAGCTGTGGAATTACAAAATTTTACCTGTACTCCAGTTAGTTCATCGACTTTCACTTGGTAGGCAAGTGAGCTATCATCTGTATAAAGCCCCTAGCTATTCTTGCTCTAGTTATTTTTTTCAGATGGTATCACTTTTTTTTGTTTTGTTTTTTGGTCAGTCATGAGCTTGAACTCTGGGCTTGGGCGCTGTCCCTCAGCTCTTCAGCTCAAGGAAAATGCTCTACCTCTTGAGCCACAGCACCACTTCTGGTTTCTGGTGGTTAGTTGGGGATAAGAGTCTCATGGACTTTCCTATTTGGGCTGGATTTGAACCATGATCCTCAGATCTCAGCCTCCTGAGTAGCTAGGATTACAGATGTGAGACACCGTCTCCAAGTGGTATCACACTATTTCACTTGGCAGGAATCAGATTTCCATTTTTTGATTATGCTTTTCACATAGCTGGGATTACAGGCATAAAATCTACAATGCTCAGATTTTTTTTCTTTCTATTTTTTTTTTTTTTGTTGTTGTTCAGATGAGGTCTTTTCACAAACTGGCATTGAACTGCAATCGCCTTCATCTCTACCAATTAGGTATCTGAGATTACAATTGTAAGACACCACACTTAAACAAAAAAGTACTTCCTTTAACTTTCTTTTTTTTTCTTTATTTTTGGGGGTGTCAGGTAGTGGGCCTGGGTGCTGTCCCTCAGCTCTTCAGCTCAAGGCTAGCGCTCTACCACTTGAGCTACAGCGCTGAGGTGTTGAGGAATCGAATCCAGGGCCTCAAGCATGCAAGGCAAGCACTCTACCACTGAGCCACCTTCCTAGCCCCTAACTTTCTTTTTTAATTGACAATTTTCATTCTAAAATAAAGTTTGTCTTTAATTTTAGACTTTAAAGACAAGTGATATATATATATATATTAGTTGTTCAGAATGTTAATTATTGTATATGAATGATTAAGATAATTTCCTGTTAATTCTAGATTATACTTTATATATTGAAACTGGAATGGTTATTCTAAATAGAATATAATACCATTTTGCAAGAATGTTATTATCTTCCTCTAACAGACACCACTTCAAAATTTCTAGGTATTTAATATTTGTGGGTGTTTTGATATCAGAAAAAAATATGTAACTTTGTTTTTTAAAAAATGACAATGAAATATATCAAAACAAGTAATGATAGGAAAGTATAGCTAAAATCTCTTTATTTGTTAACTTGAATAATTATTTAGACAAATCATTTCACTCAATTTCTACAATCATCTGATGAGACAGTCATTATTTTCACTATTATTATTTTATAATTATTTTATTTTATCAGAATAGATAAAGCAGTACACTTCTGGCTCACATCATCTGTCCTCACTGCTCAGGAGGCTGAGATCTCACAATCAAAGCTCAAAGCATCCCAGATAGACAAATCTGAGAAAATCTTATTTCCAACTAACCAGTAAAACTCTAAAACTGGAAGGAATAGTCAAGTATTATTGTGCCAGCTCTGAGCAATCAAGTTTGAGCAAGGGTGTGAAGCCCTCAGTTCAAGCTCCTGTACCAAAACTAAATAGAATAACATAAATGACATAACATGAGTAAATAAGATTACTAAATGGCAGAAACACGATCTGTAACAACAGGAAATTACACAAAAGTAACATTTTTTATCTTTTTTTTTCTTTTTGGTCTGTCGTGGTTCTTGAACTCCAGACAGGGACGCTGTCCCTGAGATCTTCAGCTTAAGGTGAGTTCTCTACCACTTGAGCCACAGCACTACTTCCGGTTTTCTGGTGGTTAACTGGAGATCAGGGGCTCACTGACTTTCCTGCCAGGGCTGGCTTCAAACTACAATCCTCAGATCTCAGCCACCTGAATAGCTAGAATTACAGGCATTAGTTAGACACTGGCACCCAGCTTAATCCAAAATTTTAATTCCCTTCTTCACTTCATTTTTGTTTCAATCTACTTTGATGTCATGTATCTACTGTGTGTACAGTGTGATTATGGAATTTGAACTCAAGCTTTTGCACTTGATAGGCTACAGCTGTGACACTTGAGTCATGTCAGTAGCCCTTTTGACTATGTATTACTTTTCAGACAGGGTCTAGTATGATACTTTTGCTTTGAACCAATCTCAGAGCATGATCTTCCCAACTTCACTTCCTACATAGCTGCTATTACGGGCATGCACTACCCCATCTGGCCTTCACTGATTTTTTTTTTGGGGGGGGGCGGGTCTTGGGGCTTGAGCTCTGGGCCTGGGCTCTGTCCCTGAGCTCTTCAGCTCAGGACGAGGGCTCCACCACTCAAGCCACAGCACCACTTCCTCATTGATCATTTTTAAAACTCACTTTTGAGCTCTCTTTTCTAGTGTTGAAACCATTTCTGTAGTTTTGGATTGCATTATTGAGCAGTTACTAGCTTTTGAGGAAATCTTGTTGTCTTGCTTTTTTCAAGTTTCTTGGTTCCTACATTGCAATTTAGCATTTGGAGGGTGAATTTCACTTTTGTTTAAAGAAATGATTGAGGGAAATTGAATATGCCAACTTCCTCAGGGGAGGGTGGTTATAATTCCCACTATCACTCAGAGAAGAAAAGGCAGATGATTTTTTAATGATTATTGTGATAAAAAGTCTATTTAAAAACAAAATAATTGATTATTAAAATAGGAATCTTCATCTCTACTCATGATAAAATTAGAAGAGGAAGAAAATAAGGCACAAGATAAATTAACAGATATTGTTCAAGGTAAAGGTATTAATAAATAATGAAATTTTTAAAAAATTTTAAAAAGAGAATCAAGACAATCAAGAATCAAGAGAGAAAATGAATGTGATAAAAGTATAAGAATAGAGGTGAGGTAAGTTAATTTTTTAACTATAAGATTGGCCTCCCCAACACCTACTTGCTGTTCAGTATATTAACTCCTATCTCAGTTTTTTTTTCTTTTTGCAGAGTTCCAGCATGGCCATTCAAGGTTGCTTTCTGAGGCTTTTTTAAAACCCTTATTTATAGTTTGCCTTGTGAGAATTCTTCTCTCTTCTTTCATTTTGCCTAACGTTGAATATAAACTTAGAATTTAAAACATGAGTATGTTGACCAATGATGTTTGACTGCACAAAATTCTATCATCTCATCTACCTTCATTTCCTAGATTATTATATCTGGCTCTCCAATAAGATTTCAGTTGCTAAGGAAATACAACATATAATAAAAGCATGTACCATTTCATCATAAAAGAAAAAAATGAATTAGCTGAAAACATTAAATAATTGTACAAGATTTACAGTTACTTATTAGGGGTTCAATGTCAACCTCAAAATTTCATGGTTATGAATCAAGGTCCAAATTTCTACCTCTTTACATTTAGAATTTGTCTGAGGTAATTTTTATGTCTTGAAGGCATGAAATGTTTAATAATACAAAAGTGAAAATTAGTAAATCAGAAATGGCTTAAAAAGCTAAGTATCAATATAATTAACTTGTCACTTGTAGAAGTTTGTACTTGTAGAATTTACAATCAGACTCTATCCATTGCCCCCAAAATATATCAATGATAGCATAAATTAAAATCTTAAGACTTGCCTGGCGCTGGTGGCTCACGCCTGTAATCCTAGCTACTCAGGAGGCTGAGATCTGAGGATCACGGTTCAAAGCCAGCCCGGGCAGGAGAGACTGTGAGACTCCTATCTCCAATAAACCACCAGAAAACCGGAAGTGGCTCTGTAGCTCAAGTGGTAGAGCACTCGCCTTGAGCTGAAGAGCTGAGGGACAGCGCCCAGGCCCAGGTTCAAGCCCCACGACCGACAAAAAAAAAAAAAAAATCTTAAGACCTCTTTACTATTATATTGGGTTTCTGAAAATATTTTCCCAGAGATTCTTTTCATAGAAAAAAATGATAATTCAAGAAGCTTCATTCAATATCTAATTTGAAAATACATATTTTATAGCTACTTTTTATGTTTACTCCTAATAGATTAAAACGTTTTTATTTTTAGAAACAATGTACCCCAAAAAGCAATATCTGCTAAAGTCTACATATGAGCACAATCCACATGTCAGTCATATATATTAGAAAAATGTTGTGACAATTTAGTAGACAAAAATAAATGAGCTGCCTCCACAAATATGTAGGCAGGTATTGCCAAAGTTTTTTTTTGTTTCAGAAAAAGTATTCTGACATCAAAAGTATACACAACCTATTTCTATGCACAATATCCCAATCGTGAAAAGCTAAAGTATAGTATATCAAAATATATGAATAGAAGTAAATTGTGCTGTTTTATATACATTTTTTTTTCATTTTCAAAATGCTTTTTAAATAGAGTGCAATATAATACATGATAACGAGCTTTTGTATAACTACAAGTGTCATTCATTCATGTCTACCACTTTAATTTCACAATAGTGTTAAGCTAGCCTACATTGGCCATGAACACAAAATTCAAAGTAAAAATGAACTACACAATTAATAAATATGAACATCATAGAATCAGCTTTAGAGGTGAGGATATTTCATTTTTGGCTTATTTGCTGGTCCATTTTTAAAATTTTTTTTATTTTGAAAATACCGTACAGAAGGGTTACAATTACATGGGCAAGGTAATGAGTACATTTCTTATCAAGCATTGTTGCCTCCTCCTTTGTTTCCCTTTCCCGTCCCTTCCCATCTCCCCATTTTTAACTAACTATTTAGTGTTAATGTGGAAATACTCCACACCCCCCAAACACATTTACTACAATCTAGGTGTACACAGAAGTATAAGCCCATCACCAGTATGACAATGCCAAAGCTATAAGCTATTAAATACATGAAAGAATAAACATAAAGTTTGATGATTGAAGAAATAAAGTCTATAGTTTCAAAGTCATTTTCCTCAAGACTTTTTAAAGTTAAAAATTAGAAAGAGAGTAACATTACAATAGAAAAGCCAGACTGATATTGCCATATTAAACAATCACCCGTGATAAGACAAATCAGAATCATGAGATCCAAGATAGCATGAATGAGAATAAACCAAAACTGCATAATCCAGATTAATCATGGAGAAATGTCTAATAAATACTCATTGAGGAAAATGAATGAATAATGGTTCTGTAATATTCAAATGTCCCAGACAATAATAATCCATCAGACTGAAATAAATTCACATATCCAAAGCATTTTAATATCAGTTCCTCACTAGCACATACATATCAAACAAATGATAAAGTCTATACATCATATTAAGGTTCTTTACATTAACATATTTAAAATGCTATAAAATATGTCATTTAAATGTATATATACATTTCTCCTTACAATCTTATTTTACTATTTTCCCCCTGAACTTTCATGAAGCAACTTTAATTCCATGCTTCTTCCTGGCTCTTCTAGAATCTAATACTCTATGTGACATGTCATTTTGATGAAAAACTATTTTTACCATGATAATATCTTGCAATATTCTTGAATCTCACTCACTGACTTGTAAATATTTATTTGACTTTATTGTGGGGAGAAAATTTAACATGAACTCTACTCTCAACCAAATTTAAAGTGCATAATACAGTATTACTGACTATAGAAAATTCCTTTAAAGCACGATTTAATTTAAGAGCATGAAATTGTTTGTGATCTTTTAATGATGGTTTGAGTAAACCTCATGAAATAGAGATATGGTATATAATTTAGTTGCTTATAAAAGAAAAGTATAATCTACATATTATAGATATAGATAATGGATAGTATTACTAATATACAAAATTATTTCTTACTTGTGAAGAAAATAAAAATAGAGACTAAACTTGGGAATGAAGTAAAATATCTTAGGCATTGCTTTCATTAGAAAGTACATGGTGTGTGACCCATCATGAAGTCTTCATTAGCCTGGAAATGTGAAACAGAATAGCTAAGAGGTGACATTTTAGTGATTTGAAAACAGCTACTATAAAATATATATATCATGTACATGACACAATGGCTTGAAGTATCAGCTCTTAATTCTGTTGATTTATTATTGATAATTTAGTTCCTTTTCTATGACTTGAAGTCCAGGAAAGCCTTTATAACTTGAAATATAAATCAAAGAAAAATTGGAATGCAGACATCATTATAATCACATTTAATTAAATGAAAATTTGCATATATATGAATATTATCTGAAGTACTGAATATTAATTTTCAGAAAGATAGAAGTCTACGTTTTATGTAATAATTTTGATGTAGATTCGCAAATGGAATTTTAAAGTCATAAGGAAAAATAAGATGGTTTCAAGTCTGTTCTAATTCCAGTCACCATTATCCTACTGGATCCCCGAATGCCTAACTGACAAAAGGAGACCTTGAAATGTATAAATTCAGATCAGTATTTACTTATTGGTTGGGAGTAGCTCATAAAATGGTATAGAAGATAAATGTTCCCAGAATAGTGTAAGAAAATATTTGATGTTGTTAATTATCCCTGTTTGATTTAGATGTTAGTTTCATATGGGAATATATTTAACACCATATATATATATGTATATATTTAATATATACATATATTTATGTTATATATATGTATTTATAAACTTGTAATTTTTGAGGCATTTGTCTATTTATGTGGCATTTGTCATGTTAATAACAGAGGCTAAGAATAAACAATAAGTTGCTAGCATATTTTGCACTTAGTTTTTTTCTTGATGAATATTTAATAAATTATTATAATGATGAAGACTCAAGCCTTCTAATTGTGTCATGCTCACCCAATACCAGTTAACAAGTCATTTCATCAAGATAGCTGTTAAGAACCATTAATTTAAAAATAGTCAAGCAGCTCACAGTATTGTGCTGTACAATTGGCAAGGGGCAATAATTTTACACTGACTTACAAGTATTGTTGTATTTATCTTATGATATAGTTTATTTTTGAAAAATGGTAATATTTCTTGAAATGTAATTTCTTGAACTTTAACAACTCCTTCAAACATAATTTACCTGGAGATATCAATATTCAACATGGTTATAATTATTACCATGATACAGTATCATGTTTGTAATAGAAATCAGTAGTGCAATATATACACTCCCTTATGCATACAGGTATTTATGTCAATGAATGAGTGTTGATTGGTAATTGAATAAAGACAGACCATTTCTACAAGATAAACCAAATAAGCTTATCATTCAAGAAGGATTAAATATACTCTTATATATATAGTGTAAAATTTTAATTTTTGACATGTATATAATATAAAGGGTATAGTGTAAAGTTTTAATTTTCTACATAAGACTGCCCAATTTAAATCCCATGAATCTGCTGAGAAAAAAAAAAGTATAAGATACGGTTGATGGTATTCTCTCTCAGAGAAATCGAAAAATTACAATGACATCATTAACTCTTCTCTTATTTCTCTAGCTTTTGGGCAAATTATTGAAAACCTGTTTAATGCCATCTGCATGTTCTTAAAACTGATGCACTCTCCTTTACTGTAAATGTGCGGCAGAGCTGAAGCCCAGCAGTCTGTGACATAGTTGGGATACCTAGCAAATATGTTCTATTGGGGTCACATTAACTTGCATGCTGCAAGAGGTTATGATCCCCTTTTAATGACAGCACTAAATTCTGACGTAAACAATTCATCCTACTCAAGTGTCATGAGTCTCTACAGTGAAGCTTTTTTGTCCTAGGAATCGTTCCTGATATTATTTAGCCAACAAGGCAGCTCTTTTCTAGTGTAATGTACCATCTATTTACAAATGATTACTCTATGTTGGAGGATTATCTTCCCATAATTTAGTAAGGAGGCTGAAATTAAAGTTTTTTGTTTGTTTGCTTGCTTACTTGTTGTATAATTCTTATATCGTAGGAATGGAGATTTTAGTTTCATTCTTCCATTTAGTAGAAAGCAGCTTTTTATCCTGCAATAAAGAAACAGGAGTTCGTACATTTTTCATAAGAAAGAGGACAGAAAGGATTAGTAGAGTAGCACTATGGGAAAGAAGAAGGAAATAATTCCTTGATTCAGACAGGAAGACTTTTATAGCACAATTTTAAAGAGATTAAACCATCTTATGATCCAGAGCTCTGTATTGTGTGGGGTATGTGTGTATTCGCACATGCATTTCATTTTTGCATTTGTTTCCCTAATGCATGCCTAAATACATTGGGGACAATGCTGGAAGTATTTTCTACCTATAATCACAGAAAATTTAGACCTGCATTTGACGGACTGACAACTCAGCCATTTGAATTACCCAATATAAAATTATACACACAAAAAAGAGACAATTATTAGTAAAGATACATTTATCTTTACATAAAAGAAAATAACTTGACAAGTGTCACATACTGCATTAACAAGTGTTAAATCCAAACAAGAGCAGTCTTATAGTACAGTGAAACTGGACATTTCTTGTTTGTATTTGTCTATATTTGTTCCCCATTTGTAAGTTTTCTACTCATCACTGCCATGACTGTCTTTATGAGGAATATATTTTCCCACCCCACTGATTCTGGGCTACTACATAATTTGCTTCAGCTAATGGCCTGAAAATGAAGTGACATACGACAAGTTTAAGCAATAATTTATATGTCATTACATGGCTTGATTCGCCAGTGCTACCCAGATCTGTTTCTGAATGTCAGCCTTCTACTGTGGTAATAGAATGAGAAGACATGTGGAGCTGAGTCAGATCCAGTCAAATATGGCCAACAAGGCCCAATTCAAGGCCAGGAAAGCCACAGCCAAAGGTATGCGACAAGCTCAAGGAAAAAGCATGCGCTGTTACAGCCACTGAAATTTATCGTGTTGCTTTGTTTTGTTATTGTTATTGTAGAACTTGATTCTTATATGTTAAAATGGACCCAGGAAGTAAATATGAGTAGTATGCTTTAAAATAATTGATGAATGAGCTTACTGTATTTAGTATGTCTAGCTGTAGACATTCCACATATTGAACATTATTCAAACATCAAACATGGGATTAACAGCATGTATGTGTATATATATGTGTGTATTAATGTATATATATATATATATATATTCAATTGTAGCATCAAATAAATATTAGCAATTACCTTCAGGTCAATGTGCATCATTTGCAGTAAAAAACAACAGAACAATATTATATATGAAGATACCAATGTTTAACATCACTTATTGACTATTGCCTTAAAATATTCAGATATTAGAAAAAATAACATTAGCTGATTTCATAATTGCAAAAGTATGTTTTTCAAATAAATATATTTATCGATTTTTTAATTTTACTGTATTTTTTGAAATGAGTCTGTGATATATTTATTTTTTATTATTTAATGTGTAAGAGCTTCAGGCTGCATCATCATTATTCAAATTTAGGTTCTTGGTAGTAAGAGAATCATTAGAGATGTTCAAAAGATTAGAATTAACATTTCTTCTTTCAAATCTAGAAGAACAATTTTAAACAAAATAGTTACCAAAAGAAACTGTTATTTCACAATACATTTGATAATTGAAATTCCTAGTGAGAAAAAAAATTATATGCTTTCATTAGTCAAAGATGAAATGAAGTCCATCAGTAATTTTGTAGGTGGGGGAAGATGGTTGTCTGTTGCTCCTAACTATTCAATAAACTAATACCTGGAGGTTCATGGTTTTAATCTAGTCATGGAAGAAGTCCATCAGGATCTTACTTCCAACTAATCAGGAAAATCCACTCTAGAATCTAGCTCAAGAAGTAGAGTGTTAATCATGAGCAAGCAAACCAAGCAAGAGCATGTGGCTCTGAGTTCAAGTCTGGAAATCAGAAAAAAAGTGAAATTGATTTTTTGTAAGATAAAGAGCTGCTAATATAATATTGGATTTTTAGAGATTCAGTTTAGGGATAGAATATCCATTAGCTTTTATTTTCTTGTAAATATACACAATGGACTTTATGTCATTTCTGTATCTATGAGTTGGTCTGTTCTCCCTTTAATGATTTAGTGATAATGACTTTATCCATCCATATTTATCTTGATCTATAACTAATAAAATACTGACTGAACCAAGTCCTGCTGACTCACACCTGTAATCATAGCTAATCAGGAGGCTAAGATCTGATGATCATAGTTTGAAGCCAGCTCTGTCAGGAAAGTTTGTGAGACTTGTCTATTACCAATTAAATACCAAAAATCCAACAGTAGAGCAGTGGCTCATGTGGCAGAGCACAACCCTTGAGCAAAAGTGCTAAGAGAAAGCTGCTAGTCTCTGAGTTCCAGCCCAGGACCAATAATAAAAACAAAGAAAGTGATTGCCTCACTGTATTATCTCAAAGGAGAATTAAAAAAAAAAAAGAATGTAGATCTGAAAATCATCCTTACAATATTTTATCAAGGAAACAAAAGTAATTCAGATTCTCATCTTTAATGACAATATATATATATAACTTGCAGAGATTAATAGCTTGAAAACTGCCAATTATAGACTGACTTCAATTTACATTTCCTTGATTTCTTGATACAAAAATATTCATGCTTACAGGTCATAGAGCTGGCTGCTTCTTAGTTATCAAATGATATTCTGATTTCAATGAAAATGCTGTTTTCATTTTAGGAATGTTCCCTGTAGTTGATTAATATACTCAAGAGAAACTGGAATGCTAATCATTTAAGATACTATTTTTATAATGTACTGATTAATTTGTAATGTTCATGAGAGAAAGTCTAATTTTTTAAATAGATTTTACTCTATTTTATCTTGAAAAATTATTTTCAAACCTCAAGTTACTCTTCAGATGTGATGATAACAAAGCTCTTAAATGCATTTCATTTTTCAGCAGAAAAAAAGTCTGAAAGGAGGATAGGAATCTGTTGCTGAAACTGGCACCTGGTAACAAAATTTGAAGCATGATAGAATAACTTATTAGAAACTAAGCATTTTCCTAAAATATCAAAACTTCCTGGGTTATCAGCATTAGACCTTTCATGTTTTCTTAAATTTTGCATCCAAGAGTCTCATCAAATTCTTAGGGTAAAAATAAGGAGAAGAAAATACTTTTGCCCATCCAGGCAAGTTGTGAAGCAAGCACTGGTGTCATGACAGAGGACTTGGTTCTCCCTAATCAAATCTTCCTTCCAGGGGAACTCTTCCCACACATAATTGTCTTGGGTTTTTACCAGAGTCTAACCAATCTACAACAAAGAAATGCCTAACTCAATCCTGCTGACTAATGCTTACAAACAGCTTTATTCTTACTCGCTCCAAATTGGAAGCAACTTAAGATCTATCAGTAGGAAAGTATCTGACTAATGTATGAGATATCTTTAGGAAAGAATCATATTTAAAGCAATAATTAAAAAAAAAAGAAGTGAGATGTGTCATGAAAAGACATGATAAATGTATACTGCTAAGGTGAGGAAGGAACTCGCAAAACCAAACACTGTATGGGTGCCAATACAAATTTGCAAGAGAAAAAGTGGCAGGAAGGCTTTACTCAAACTATAAAGATACAGATGATAGATTCAATTCAATTGTGCTAAAACAAGTTTGGAAGGTTTTAAAACACTGGAAATCTGTTGGAAAACTGCAGGAAGACAGGCAAGAAGATGTATATCAAATAAATGTGCCCAGCACATTGAGGGATACTTGAATCCACAAAGATTTTTGTGTGCTTTTCTTTTTTGTATTTTTGTAATAAAACTCATTTTTACCTGTCCCACATTCTAGAGACAATGAGATGTAGGGCTACAATACTTTTGTATTTTGGTATTTTTAAGGTGGCTCCCAAAAGTTTTAATGAAAGTATTGCTTGGGATATAAAATCAATAAGAGGACAGAAGATTTATATTCATTTAAAAATGCCAATGAAGGAATTTAAAGTTACAAGTTGTCTAAGAAAATGCTTAAGGAAAAGACAGTCATATGTTCTGAGTCAGAAAGGCACTTGCCTAATGTATAATTAGTTGAGAAGAATGTTAGGACAAGTTGATAAGTGCTAGCTGTGTAAAATTCTGGATAAAACAGAATTATAAAAGTAATAGTAAGTTTATGGGTTCTAGGACTGGTTCTCATAATATGTGAGTAATGTGAAGATAAATAGACAGAAAAGAGAGAGTATTAATGATGAGACTATTTTGTATAGTGCTTTAATAAATAGAAGACAATGCCATGCATCTGAGAAAACTATACAACTATACCACATAGAAAAGAGGACTGGGTAAAGAGGGGTCCGGAGGAAGATGGTGGAGGAGGAGGCTAAAGGTGGAGGAAGCTAAAGAAGTTCTCTCATAGAAAGCACTTTTAGTGTTCCAGTGAACAGTCCTAGGCTAGAGAATCACACTAAGTGTTCGATCACAGTACAAATTTGCCCTGAGAGGGAAAATCTAGGCAGTCTGGTCAAGGAGACAGATCGGAGTGCTTGTTAGTGTCTGTGGCTGCAGCAGCCACAGCCACCATATCAACAGAGAGACTCTGCAACAAAGCTGCCAGATGCCCAGTGTGAGAGGATTCTACTTACCACCAGCAAGAACTGACAAAGAACAGAAATCTTCATCCTGCTGATCACAGATCATGGACAGCCCAGAAACCAAGAGGTTCGTGTGAGTAGACCCATTCTTCCTTCTCATGGAGCTGTGGTGGGAAGGTAGCCCCTCCCCAACCACCAGAGAAGATCTCCATCATTGATAATGACAAAGACCCAGCTGAGCAGCAAGCTCCAACTTAAGCCTTGGAGCAAAACAATAGGTGCTATTCCACAGGTAAAAGAAACCTGACCTCACCTGCTAGGTTCAGCTCTACCCAGAGGAATGTTGCCATTCCCAGGCAGAAGAAGCTCCTCCCCTAGAGGAGTAACTTTCTTCACTGGGTAAACAGAGCCAGAGGCTGAGCCTCCCCACTGCTGCCTAGGCCCACAGACTCAGCAGCAGGAGTGTAAAAGACAAACAACTGAAATTCACTATACATAAATCCTGAGAATGGCTCCAGGCTGGACTCTGTGAGTGTCTCAGGAGCCCCTCTGGGAAAAGCTACTGATTGCTGATAGGCCTCAACCCTACCCAGAACCTAGCCTCATCACCCAACTCCAAGCTAGAGGAAGCAGCATTTCCTGCTCTTGTGAAACTCAAAGCAGATCTCCTTCCCACTCAACTCACCTAAGAATAGGGTCACAAAGTCCTGGGTAAGGCAGAGCTTTTTCCTGCCTGCTTACACTGATTTAAGAAACCAATCAAGCCACAGGAAAGCCAAACACTACACCAGGAGCAAACCAGAGACTCCACTATGAGACTGGTTAGGGACACAGGGAAGATAAAAGATCCCTCCCCCCACAAAGAAAAAAAAAATCAAAGAACTTTTTTTTCTGCCTATTTTTTAAAAATATTTTTAAATGTTTTCTATTTTTTCTTTCATAATTTTTATTTTAGGTGTGTGTATGTGTGTGTGTGTATTTTTTAAATCTCTTTTAACCTTTTGGTCTTTTTTTTTTTTTTTTTTGCTTGACTTAATGGCTGTTCTACTTATCCCCAGATATATATTTGACATCAATTATTAGACCTTATACTTCATTGTGTATATACTTAATTCAAAAATGTATTACTCAATTAAAAACCTCTGAGGATTAACTTCTTTAATAGTAATATTACTTTTCATACCTATACACTTTTTAAGTATTCCATTTTTAATTTTTCTTTTTTTTCTTTTTATCTCTCTATACCTCTGATTCTATCCTTTTCTTGTCTCAATATTAGTTCTTTATACTTACATAATTTTAAGTGTTTCATTTCTCAAATTTAAATTAGTCTTTTTTCATTCCTTCTTGTTTCTTTATCTCTCTCCTTTCATTCTGTTCTATCGACTTCCTCTCTGAGATTAGGACTTGTTTAAAATCACTCTTACCTTGTACTTCTCCACATCCCTCTAATCCTATTTTTCCTCACAATTCTCCCTAAACCTGTTAATTTCTGGTCTGCTGACTCCTCTTTGATCTACTTATCCCAATAATTCATACATGTTTGATGTTGAAAAGATTGTATCTGTTGAACTAGATTGTATCTGCAGCCATTTTGACTGTGCAACTACAGGACTCTGGTTGATGCTTGCCTTAAAATAGAGTTCTAGCACAAAATTGGTGTTACTTTCTTACCAAATGGGCAGAATAAGCTGGAGAATCACAAGAAAAATGGCAAGTCCATGTATCTCAACTCCCACTCATGATAACCAGGTGACAGGACAATTATTGAATAATCCAGAGAAGAGTTCCCAAAAAGCTATAAAACAATACTGGTAAACACGTGAGCATGATAGGGAGTGAGAGGAGGCTAACTAAAGACTAATACAGGTACTTTGCAAGCATGAAGAGGCTAACCAAAAATGTATACAGGTATCTCATGAGCCTGAGGAAGCTAATCAAAAATAAATACAGGAATTGTGTGAGCAGGCTGAGAACAGTCAAAGAGTAATGAAGGAACTGCGTGAGCAGGCTGAGAACAGTCAAAGAGAAATACAAGATTTGCATGAGGATGAGGAAGCTAATCAACGAATAATGTAGGAATTGCATGAGCAGGATGAGAATAGACAAGGATCAATAGAGGCATTCATGGTATCCATAAACAGACAGCTGAAGGAATCCAGGGAGACCACAAAGGGAATGCTGAATGGAGCCCATCAGAAGGAAGGGGAGTCCAAGGAAACCATAAACAATCAACTAAGTGATTTGAGAATAAACACTGAACACCAAATTAAGGAAGTAAAGAAATCCATATAAGATCTGAAACAAAGCTCCAACAAAGAATTTGAAGACATCAAAGCCAACCAATTAGAAGGAAAGGAAATTAAAAAAAAAAAAAGTAGGAAGTCTTGACAATAGGTTAGACCATGCAGAAGATTGAACCTATGGGATTGAAAACAGCCTACATATAATAGAGAAAGAACATACAACCATCCAAGACAAATCCAAGGAATATGATAGATATATCCAACAATTAGAAGACACCATCAGAAGGCCTAATCTGAGGATAATGGGTTTGGAGGAGCACCTAGAGATAGAAATAAATGTTCTAGGAAATTTATTTAACAGGATCTAGCAGAGAACTTCCAAAACATGCAAAAAGATAGGCCTATTCAGATACAAGAAGCTTTTAGAACCCCAAATAGACCAGACCAGAACAGGACATCCCACCATCTCATTATAATCCACACAGGATTAGTTCAGACCAAGGAAAATATCTTTAAAGCTGTCAAGGAGAAAAGGTCAATCACCTATAAAGGGAAACCCATTAGAATCACCCCAGATTTCTCAGCAGAGACAATTAAAGCAAGAAGAGCCTGGAATGATGTATGCCATGCCCTAAAGACAAACAACTATCAACCAAGAATACTGTACCCTGCTAAACTCTCCTTCATGACCGAAGGTCAAAGAAAAACCTTCCCTATCAAAGAAAAACTGAAATAATATGTCTTCCCCAAACCAGCCCTCAAAAGATACTTAAATATATCCTACATATCGAAAGCCAACAAGACCACAGGAAATGCCAAAAAAAAAAAACAAACCCAAAGTGAGAATCCAAGAACCATAGGAAGAAAACAGTTGTCACAGCCCTCAAGAAGGTGGATAGCATGACAGGAACTACCAAACACGTCTAAGTTCTAACTCTCAATATTAATGGGCTTAACTCTCTAATAAAGTGACATAGACTGTCTAGGTGGATTAAAAAACAAGATCCTCCCATCTGCTGCCTCAAAAGTCACACCTTGCTCATAAAAGCAAACATAATCTGAAAATGAAAGGCTGGAATAAAATCTACCAAGCAAACAGCCCCCATAAATAGGCAGGAGTTGCAATCCTAAAAGCAGATAAAATAGACTTCAAATTAAAATTAGTGAGAAGAGCTAAAGCAGGTTGCTACATACTAATTAAGGGATCTCTCATTCAGGAGGATATTACAATTCTAAATACCTATTCACCAAACAACAGAGCACCAAATTTATCCAAGAAACAACTACTTTCCTTAAATCTCACATAGATCCAAAGACATTAATTGTTGAGGACTTTAACATACAACTATCCCCACTAAATAGATCAACCCAGCAAAAGCTCAACAAAGAAACCACGGATCTAAACAACTGCATAGATGAACTAGATTTAACAGACATCTACAGAATATTTCACCCAGCAGCATCAGAATGCACATTCTTGGAAGTGGTGTTGTAGCTCAAGTGGTAGAGCGCTAGCCTTGATCTGAAGAATAGAGGGACAGCAGTCAGGCCCAGCATTCAAGTCCTACGACCACTAAAAAAAAAAAAAAAAGAAAAGAAAAGAAAGAAAGAAAGAATGCACATTCTTCTCAGCAGCACACAGAACATTTTCAAATATAGACCACATTTTAGGCCACAAAGCAACCTTGTCCAAATTCAGAAACATTGAAGTTATGCCCTGCATTCTGTCAGACTACAGGGAATAAAATTAGAACTCAACACCAAAAGCTACCAAAGAAAATCTTATAACACATGGAGGCTGAAGAACACACCGTTGAACCACTAGTGGGTCATGGAAGATATTAGACAGGAAATTCAAATGTACATTATATTCAACAAAAATGAACATACAAATTACCAGCTCCTCTGGGACACAGCAAAGGCAGTAGTCAGAGGCAAGTTTATAGCTTTGAGTTTCTACATCAACAAATTGGAGAGATCTGAAACCAACAATTTAATGAGACATCTGTACCTCCTTGAAAATGAGCATCAGTAGACAGAAATCATTAAAATTAAATCAGAATTAAGTTAACTAGAATCCAAAATTTAAAAAAAAAGAATCAACAAAACAAAGATTTGATTCTTCAAAAAAAATAACAAAATTGACAGACCCTTAGAAAATCTTATCAGGAACAAGATGAATAGCCAATCTTCACTGCATGTACATTTTTTTCTGTAAATTTAAAGCTGCTTCAAAAGTAAATTGATTAATTACTTATGAACACCTGTAATCCTAGCTACTTAGAAGGCTGAGATCTGAGGATCATGGTTCAAAGCCAGCCCAGGCAGAAAAGTCCATGAGACTCTTATGTCCAATAAACCACTCAGGAAACCAGAAGTAGCACTGTGGCTCAAGTGGTAGAGAGCTAGTGTTTAGCTGAAGAGCAGAGGGACGGTGCCTAAGCCCAGATTTTAAGACCCATAACTGGAAAAAAAAGTAAATTTATTAATTATTTTAAAATCATCACAAGTTTTTTAATAGTATTTCATGTGGTACATTTACCATTCATTTATCAAGGTATTAGCAGATTTATCTGAAATATTCACTATATACCAATTGAGATCAAGCTGAACTGATAAAGTATAAAGTTAAATGAAACAATTTTACAAAACAATCTGAAATTTTATTTAACATTTCATTTTCTCATACTTATAATTGAAGATAATAATTTCTTATGTTCCATATAGCCAATTTACTTTAAGACATTTAATTGATTTATTATATATTATGTATAATATATAACATATAACTATAGTTTTATCGCATTTCAAAGAAACTTTCACCATTATTGCATTTCATTGCATCTTTGCATTGCATTGCTTATATTTAAAATCATCCTCATATTTGTTTATGTACTCTAATATTGCTATCATGATAATATTGCATAACGACCATTTCTTTCTTAACGACTCAAATGAAATTTTCAACATTCCATTCACAGATATAAATTTATGATAAATTGTATTGGAAGTCTGATAAAATTATAATAATATATAAGAAAAATAATGTATTAGTGTCACAAGAGATCCCACATATGGTGAGAACATTATGAACTTTGTAACTAAGGCCCCATTTTGGAAAGATGGTACCATCATGTATAATATATGAATTCTAAGCATTTTGCTTAGTATTTACTGACATTTTCCACATTTTCATTACTAAGGACTCAAAGAAAAGGAAATTATTCCATAACATGTCAACTTCCTATATTCAGTAAAATTCCCACATACAAGTTTGAATATATTCCACAATTCATATCAATTTATAAGTGCATGTGTATCAAACACCAATTTGAACTATTCAGGAAGGAGTCTGAAATACTACTTATTTGCAAATTATTGATACATATCCACAAAATGATGGTTTAAAATTACAGCAATTTTTAAAGTGGAGACAACTTGTTATTTATTGTTTTTTGATAGAGCAAATATTACTCATAAATGTAATAATGAGCAGAATTCCATTGCTTTCTGTTAAAGTTTATTTTCTTCATTGATTACTTTCATTATAATTTTACTAAAGTGTCTGTAGGTGATCATCAAACTCCGAACTGAATTAATAAAGATAAAAAAGAAAAACATTGCTATTTGGGATGCTATTATTTACTGGTTAATTTAACATTCATAGACTTGCAGATTTTTGATGAGCAGAGGCCCTGAAGTCAATTTTGAAAGTTCAGATCCCAAGTGTCCTCTTCCTCTCTATGAGACATTGGTGATTATTAACCTGTGTCTCTCTCATGATGTATGTGTGACATTTAGCTATGTGTCTGACATAAGCTAAGTGATCAACAAATGTCAGTAGCATTTATTTTTGTTACTCTAAGTGACAAAGAAAATCTCTTATCTCATTTTGTAAGAATTCTCCAATTCAGTTCTTCATTATGCTCCAAGAACTGAACAGAAATAAATACCACACCAAAAGTAACAGCAATAAAACAACAACAAATAACACATAAGATTTAGCTGTAGTTAAATTTGAGATTGAAAACAGAGAGAGGAAATTATATATTGGTATATCAACTTGGGGAGTAATAATTTTTAAACTTTCAACACTAAGTAATATTAAAACAACGTGGCTATCTTTTATTAAACCATTCTCTACATAAAAGTTTTCAGACTTTCTTGTAAAATTAATGCTAGGCATTTGCTTTTTATCTAGAAGAGACAGACACTTTCTGAATTTCCTTAACATATCCATGTATCAGACATCTTCCAAAATGCCTGACAAGAACAAGAATCACATTAACTAAATAAGCACAGAACAAAGTAAGCAGATATAGCAGTTTCATGCATTCATTCTTCTTTGTTCCCATTGATAGGTTATGTAATAGCAAAGATAAGGCAGAGGAAGAAATCAAAAAATTCATTGTCAGCTTTTTTTCCCCCTACATTCTCTTTAAACTATTAACACCATCATAACACACCATCTAATCAAAAGACCCATAATAGAAAATATATCTGATTTGGTGCATAAACATGAGAGATGTCCAGATCTTCTTTGTACAATCAGTTCACTTGCAAGCTTAGATTCATTTCCCTTTTCAAAGGATTCAAGAGATTCTTTTCTGATACTTTCTTGTAAATACAAACCCAGCTCCCTAAACAATGTCTTACTTGCATTTATATATCAGCTGAATATCTCAGCTTCATTTGAATTCATGTTTGGCATTTAGGGTGTACTTACATGTGATTTATACCTCTCTGCTTTTTAAAGCATAGTTTTATAAGATACCCTAAATTTTATGTGTTTTTGTAAAGACCCAAGCCTTCCAGTTCTGCCATAGTTATTAGAGTTACCATTCACATCATTTCAGTGATATATAACTTTGAGTATAGAATTATTCCTCCAACATACCTACAATTAGAGGGACTTGATAGTATCCAAGTGTTATACTTAATTTTAATTTTTACTGATTTTGATCACAATCCTAATTCCTACATTTAAAAACAAATAACCTGTTACACTTTGCCTAAAATGCAAGAAGAAACTCATTTTTTTATTCATCGCATTAGATTTGGGTGGCACTTGTACGATTTATATAAAAATGAAAATTGTTCGAGTGTATTAGAACACATATTGAATGTAGAATATTATCAGATAAATTGATGAAGTAGTAATTCCTTTAAAACTTGTAAACAAATACTGAGTTCCACTAATAATAATATTTGTTTTATATTGTATTTACAACCCTGGAGATCAATGGGGTGACAGATGTCGCAGCCAGATTGCCCTCACATCCTTATATTATATTTTCAATAGTAAGAAATGTTAAAATATAAAATTTTATGTTTTAAACTCTTAAGTTTATAAAATGTACTCAAGTTTCCCCTTGGAGACTCATCAATTCTTAAACTGAAAGTGTACCTAGCTTACCCAATTTCATTCTAAAATGTTAATATCATGAAAATAAATTACATATATTTTAGATAATTTTGCTTTTTTGGAAGATTTTATTTGTATATTTCCAAAATTGTAAGAGTATATAACATAGAAGGGATTATTTTATTATAAATTATTGACAAATTTTACTACAGTAAGCAATCTATTAATTATGTAATGCTTTATAAAAACTTTTCAGATTGAAATTTACCAAATTGGTTAAAACACAATTTAATACAACATCTATATACAAATTGAAATATGCTAATTTTATTTTAAGTAGAAGACTTATTATATCAGTATGTATTTGAAGATTGTAGTACTTGGTACAGGACTGGACAACAATGAGAAAATACTAATATCAATTAATGACACAATAATTGTAATAAAGGAGAAAATAAAAGTTACCAATTGATACTTTGTTATCAAGAAAAGCTTCTTCTTCCACTTTTTTTTTATTTAATACAGGATTTGATTGTTACTTGCATTTTAGAGATTCATATATTTCTTTTTTATTTTTTATTGTAAAAATAGTGTACAGAGGGGTTACAGTTACATGAGTAAAGTAATGAGTACATTTCCTTTTGAGCATTGTTACCTCCTCCTTTGTTTTTCCCCTACCATCCCTTCCCTCTTCACCTTCCCAACTTTCCCCTCTCCCTCCCCACAAGTTGTAAAGTTCATTTTCTACATAGTATCTTGTACATCTCATTGTTACAATGAGTCAACATGTTTCCTTGTTTCAGCATTTTATTTCCCTTCCCCTCCCCAAATCAGAAAAATCTGTATACCTGATTCATATATTCTTGTTTCATTTATGAGTTAAAATTTATTATTATTATTATTATTTTACACCATAAGTACTTCACAAACACTCCTGACACAATTCAGGTTTTATTTATTTATTTATTTTTGCCTTGGTCCCATTATCTACTACTCTAGTTACCATATAGTAATAATAAAATACTGATTTTATTACATTTCATTAATGTTTACAATGTACTTTTGTGAAATTCACCCTTCGAAATTTGTTCTTTTTTAATTTTTATTTTTTTATTGTGAAAAAACTGTACAGAGGGGTTACAATTACATGGACAAGATAATGAGTACATTTCTTATCAAGCATTGTAGCCTCCTCCTTTGTTTCCCTTTCCTATCCCTTCCCATCCTCTCCCCCCCACACCCAATCCTCCCTTTCCCCGCCCACCAAAGTTGTAAAGTTCGTTTTCGACATAAAGACTTGTACATCTCATTGTTGCAATGGGTCCACCTGTATCCCAACTTAAACGACTTGTTTTCCCCTTCCCCTCCATAAATTATACCGACATCAAATACAGTGAAATCAGACATTATACTGTGGGGGAGGGACATACAAAACAACAACAAAAAATCTTACAAATGTGTTAGAAACAATCACATGAAAGAAAAAATAACATTTGAATACATATCTTAGGGTTCATTTTCCTAACATCACCTTAATTGACCTTTTTTGCTTGACTCAGACATATACTAGATATTGCAAATAAGGGAAACCACAGGACCTATGTTATCTGGTGGTGCTTTCTCCACCTAAATTAGCTAAGTCCATTTTAGAATCATGCATGTCTTCTTAAAATTCTAGACTGCAAATAGTAAAGAAAACGTGCAAAAATAGAGGGTTTTCTGAAACTAGATTATTTCAATAATGTATGATCAAGGTTCCATTCGCTTTCTTGCAAATAGCAAGAACTTTGTACTTCTTTCTAAAAGAATAGTATCTCATTTTGCCACATTTCCTTTGTCAATTCATCTACCGATAAATGCCCAAGCTGGCATTCACAATAGGTTGGCTATTGTGAATAGTGCTGGAGTAAGCATGAGGGCACAGGAATGAGTTTTAAATGCTGGCACCGATACATTCAAGTTTACACCCAACATACAACAGTGGAATCCTACAGTAGGTCCATTTTTAGTTTCATGAGAAACTTCAATATTTTCCTTGGTGACTACAGAGTCACTTGAATGATTTTAATTTGCCTAGATATATCAGAAGTATATAAGGGTTCATTTTTCTCCAAATCCTTGCAAGCATTTATTGCTTTTGTTTTTGGTTTTAGTTTTTAGTGTTGCTTTATGTTTACAGTGATGTTTGAACTCAGGACCTTGTGTTATTAAGTAGATACTCTGGTATCCAACCATGCCTCAGCCCCCTTCCTGTTTAGTTGATTTTTTAATAGGGTCCCATATTTTATGCCTGGGTTGACCTAAACTATAATCTTCTTCTTCTTCCTTATACTTGCCTTCTGAGTAACTGCTACTATAAGCATGCATCATACTGCCTAGAACTTGGTCAAATTTATGAATGGGAGCCATTTTAACAAGTGTGGGATGCAGTGTCAATGTTGTTTCTATTTACATTTCCTTGATGGTGAATATGTTAACTGTGTTTTCATATATTTATGAGTTATTTTCACTTCTTTCTTTGAAAGGCTGTTCCAATTCTTTTGTCTATCTATTGATTTGTGTATTTCTTATTCTAGTTATTTTGAGTTCTTTACATATTTGTGTGTGTGTGTGTGTGTGTGTGTGTGTGTATTATTTTATTTTATTTTTTGCCAGTCCTGGAGTTTGAACTCTTGGCTTGGGTGCTCTCCCTGAGACTCTTAGTGCTCAAGCTGGTGCTCTACCAATTGAGCCACAGTGCCTAGTAGTAGTTTATTGGAGATAAGAGTATAATGGATTTTCATGCCTATGCTGGCTTTGAACTGTGATCCTCAGCTCTCAGTATCCTGAGTAGCTAGGATTACAGGCATGAACTACTGTTGCCAAGTTTATGTACTCTTATATTATTAACACCTTGTCAGATAAACAGCTGGCAAAGATTACTTTCCATCCTGTAGTTTGTCTCTTCACTCTAGTATTTGTTTCCTTTGTTATATAGAATCATTTTAATTTGTGGGTGATTATACACACACACACACACACACACACACACACACACACACACACACCTAGCAGCATGTTTTTGTCTGGTAAATTCAAACTTTTATTTCTTATTAAAATTCTGAATTCATTTTGAGTATCTTCCATAAAAATAAGAGGTAGGGGATGTCGTTCAGTCTACGTTCAATCTTATACAAGTGGATATCTAGATATCTCCAGTTTTTTGTTTTTGGCAACTTTGTCAAGAATCATATGGCATAGCTGTGTGCTTATTTCTGAGTCTATTCAATTCATTGTTGTGCATATTTTCTTTTCTTCTATTAGCTATTCTGATTTTCTTAGCATGGTTCTGTAGCTTAAATTTGAAGCCATTTTCTGTGATACCTCCTACAATTATTCTTTTTGTTGAGGATTTCTTCCTTCCTTCCTTCCTTTCTTTCTTTCTTTTTTTCTTTCTTTCCTTCCTTCTTTCTTTCTTTTGAGGTATTTTCTGCTTCCACATGAATTTTAGCATTGTTTTTTTTTCCATTTCTCTAAGGAATAACAGGATTATAATGATTATTGCACAAGATTTTTAAATTGTTTTGATAATATTACATTTTAAAACATGTTAATCTTGCTTATTCATGAACATGGGAGGTCTTTCTATCTCATAATATATGTTTGACAGTAAAAACAAAGTTGAGAACTACAAACATCATATATATATAGAGAGAGAGAGAGAGCATGTATATAAACAAGTATATTTACACAAATTTATGAATACAAATTTATAAGATCAAACTCAAATTTTTAGTATATTTTATTAATATAAATCTAATCCAATTTAAAAACAGAGAACATTAATGTTTATGCTTCCATGTTTGAGTATTGTATTCTAATGTATTTCAATCAAATTTATATCATGGTCAAATTTATCAGGCAACATTATTATTATTATTAATTGTTTATTAATGTTTTGACATTGTGATGGTTTGAACCTAGTATTTCAAACTTGCTCAGCTTGATTGCTTTAGTGGTGCTCTGCCACTATCCAGCCCATTTGTTTGCCAGTTTCTTAACAGATAAAATCTCATGAAGTTTTTCTTAGATTGACTTAGAACCAAGATCCCCTTATATTTCAAAATCCTAGGTGGGATTGCAACTGTGAGCCACTGTCCCTTGAATTTTATTTTATTTTTTGAGACATGTTCTCATTATATTTTTCATGCTAGACCTGACACAAAATACCCTTAGGCAAATCCGCAGAGATGGGGTTATAAGCTTGCACCAACATGCCTAGCTGTGAGTTATTTTGATTATCCATTCTGTATAAATCACAACAAGCAGTAAATAATGAGTCACACAGAGGTACAATTTAGTCCTCCTGCATATTTTACATATTTACTACGTATGTTTATCATGATTAATGTATGGATTTATCTCATTTATAATTGTACTGTATAAGTGATCAAAGAATATTTAAATTATGATAATAAAACATGGTGCTTTTTTAAAAGTATAAAAATAATATCACAGTAAGCTACATAAATTATGAGCTACATATTGGAAAAGATATATAATTAATACATATTAAAATATCATGTTTTTTTCTAAAGATAGGCTTATTTGTATAAGTTTTAAAGTATTTCTTCATAAAACTAGTTATTAATTTGGACACTAATTAAGGAATTATAGAAAACAGGCTATCCAAATGAGAAAAAGTTCCCTATGTACTTATATCTATAGTAACTTCAGTTATTTCTGAAGTTATGATACACCAAATGGATTATTAGGGGGAAAACTTGGATTGTTAAGATTTTAAACAGTATTTTAAATGTTAAGTACAAAGATATTTCCCTCAATGACTAGAAAAGGGGTTCATCAATATATAATAGCTATTAACTAGATTTAATCATTTTAAATTTAAGATATCCAATATTTTTTGTTTGTCTGTTTATTTTGGGTCCTGTCGTGGGGCCTGAACTCTGGGCCTGGAGACTGTCCCTCAGCTCTTCAGCTCAAGGCTAGCACTCTACCACTTGAGCACTTCTGGCTTTTTCTTTTTACTTATGTGGTGCTGAGGAATCAAACCCAGAGCCTCATGCATGTAATTCAAGCGCTCTACCACTAAGCCACCTTCCCAGCCCAAGATATCCAATATTTATATAATTAAACCTTGTATCTGAAGTTAGGACTAATTGTCAAAAAAGAGACTAATTGTCATTTTTTCACTCATTATCTATTAAATAAATATTTTCAAAATATTTTACTATACAACATAATAAACTCATAATTTGTGAAAATCTAGTGCTATATTAATATTCCATATTATATCATTTTATGTGATTTGATATAATAGATATATCCATTAAGTAACATATGTTATTCAATTAAGTGATAAATAAGAGTTAGATAAGGGAAATCTTTACTGTAGGATGAAGAAAATCTCTAGTAAACAATTTTGAAATCAGCCTTAAAGTATACAGACTTTAAATATGTACGAAACATACTATAATAAACACATAAAGAATATCAACCAAGCCTGAAAAAGAAGGTGCTAGTAGATAAAAAATTTGTTCATTGCTAAAAGATTGCAATTCTCAGACAAATAGGAGTATAAAGACCTCTTACTTTGAGTGTTAGATTGGAGTTTAGTTTCCATTGAACCCACTTTATTTGTAATTTCTAATTTTTATGTGCCTTATTTTCTGTAATAACCATCATTTACACACTTCATATATAATTACACCTTGAGGTCATATCTATCTCAATGTAATTGTAAATAATTCCAAGTGTGGACAGTGGAAATTTTGGTCTGGACAACAATTGCATTCTATAAAATAGAATCCCACTCCCCTTGGCTGAGGACTTGAGCAGCCTGAGGCTTAAATACAAGGAAGAATATATATTTTTTGTCTTTTGTGTTGTTTCATGCTAAAATAGCATACTTGTCAAACCCATCTAAATCGATAGACAGGCAGAAAGACTCTTAGTCTGATGTGTCACAGAGTAGATGGCATCATCTCAATTCACAGTGCCCTACCTTGGCATACTGCTTTCAGAAGTATCAAAAGTTCAGTAGGCTTTTATTGACATGAGTAGGAACTGAGGGAATTAAAACTTATTGAAAAGTAAACACAGTGAGACTGTATATTTGTACTATATGTGTAAAATATTACCTCCTGTTCTAAATAGAGTTATAGGACTAATTAGCCTCTTTTATAAATTTGAAATCTGTATGTGAAGAAAAGGAAAAGCTTCCAATGTCACAGATCACAAAACTCATGACACAATTTTTTAAACATAGATATTGAGTGGTTGAAATGTATGGCCATAAAAGCTTCATGAGAAATGCAGATTCTATTAATTGAGCCTATATTCATTTAACATTCATGGCTTTTGCTTCCATGGAATCCTGAATATATTACAATGTTCAGTATAAGCTACACATCACTTCTCTAAGTTCATTCTGTGTATTGATTGCAATAACCTGGACTATGTCTTGAAAATGCACAAAGGAATCTTTTATAGTAGATGCAAAGTACAGAGGCAATAGTTTAAAAAATATTTTAAGTGTGTGCAGATAATTTGTGTCTGAATGTATATGTGTGTGTGACATGTACCATTAGTGTCAAGTTTTTTTCTTCTTTCTGAAGTACTGTGTAGTTCATTTTATATATGTATTCACAATTATCTTGCCTCTTTGGGTGAAAATAACAATGGGGATTATTTTCATCTTAGAACTTGTGGAACTCACATTCATACAAGAGAGGTAAAAGCTTCAGGAAGTAAATGATTTTAAGAACAGCAAACATGTCAAGGTTGGAGGAATGATGTTGTTTTACAGCAGAAGAACTGTTCATGGTAACATTTGAATTAATTTTTAACTGATGAGAAGTTTGTGAAGCAATGCCATGTTGAGAAAGAAGCTTAGGAGAAAACACAAACCTGTCAGCAGGATGGCACATCCATTGAACAAGAAACCTGCAAAACAGACTGCATCTGTGCTGCACAATCTGAAGAAGAGATAGAGAGAAGAAAAAAAGAGAAGAAGCAGAGGATAGAAACTTACTATACTTCTTACTTCACAAAATCTGGTAGCATATTTTGTTCTAATGCTCAGGTATCTTTTTATTTGTTTAAAAATGGATTTGAATGAATAGAAGAAGAACTTATGAGTTCAATTATAAACATACACTTTTTTCTTAATGAAATTTTTTACTTTTTTTAAAAATCACTTTGAAAAGGGACCAAATTAGACCATCGTCTTTCTTACTAGTAATAATTTTATGTAAGCCTTCATGAGTATATATTATATACCACATATTTTGAGTAATTACTGTTCTATATCTTGCAAAATCATTGTCATTTAATCCTACCCTTAGATTAATAATGGAATCTAGTTCTACAATTGTACATTTTTATGCTCAATACTAATCACTATTATTTTAGCATGGTAACTTGAAGCCATTTGTTACTGATTAAATCACATGATGAAAATCCTTTCAAATGGTCAAATGGGTTTCCGAGGCATATAAGGTTGTTAGAAAGAAGTTGTTAGCCCAGTTAGGACTCAGCAAAAATTACCAAACATGAAGAAGAAACTGATAAATCACCGGACACTAAATTGACTTCTACCTGAATTATTTGATCCTGATACTTGAACTACAGAAATAAAAATATCACTCCACAGACACAGCTTGGTTTCTAGTATGCTATGTAGCCCACAATGGACCATGACTTGTAATACTTCTGATTCAGATTCCAGAGGGCTAGGGTTTACAGGCATGTGAAACCATGCTTAGTCAATTACTTGTAAAATAAATATCTCCTTTGCATGTAGTAATTACAACATTATTATCATGTCATTCTCAGGTAACTTTAATTCCTCTTCTCTTCCTTCCCCCCCCCCTCCCTCTCCTCCTCCTCCTTTCACTTCTTCCTCTTCGACTTCTTCCTCCCTTATCCTTCTTCCTGTTCCTCCGCCTCTTCTTTCTTTCTTTTCTTTCCTCCCTCTCTCCCTCCCTCCCTTCCTTCCTTCGTTCGTTCGTTCGTTCCTTCCTTCCTTCCTTCCTTCTTTCCTTCCTTCCTTCCTTCCTTCCTTTCTTCTTTCCTTCTTTCTCTTTCTCAAAAAAACTTCCTTGGGCCCTGGATGCTGTCGTTGAACCCTTCAGCTCAAGGCAAGTGCTCTACCACTTGAACCACAGCACCACTTCCAGTTTTCTGGTGTTTAATTGGAGATAAGAGTCTCATCCACATTCTTGCTTGGGCTGGTTTTGAACCAAGATCCTCAGATCTCAGCTTCCTGATTAGCTAGGCTTATAGATGTGAGCCACCAGCGCCTGGCTCAAAAACTTCTTACTCCTACAATTTCTCTCATGGGAGTTACAGTTACCTGAGAATGACATGATATGTTTCAGTGGAGATGGTGTACACATACCTTCACAGTCCTGTTTTCTAAATATAATATCTTCAGTATATCTTTTTTTACATTACTTCTCACCAGGATTGTTTGCATGGGTAATGACAACTGCTAAATGTTATCTTTAAAACACACATTTAATTTGCTATCTCTTCGATTATCTTCCTTCCTTTATGTGTGTGTGTGTGTGTGTGTGTGTGTGTTTGATACACCTTCCAAATAAAACCCTTGCACTCAGAATACACCAAGTTCAATTCAGTTTTTGAGAAAAGTCACACAGTGATGAGTTGAGGGTTGACTTTGAACTGAACCATATAGAAGAATGTCACACCTTTTGTGAAGTAGTAAACACAATTGAATATCAGCTTGAGAAAAAGACATTGAAAATAATGTTTAATATGTCTGATATGTTAAATTTGACACCTCTGGGGACACAAAAGGTCTATGCTTAATTGTTGCTACTTATTGTGGGGAGGTTTACAAGCAATTGAATTCAAGGTCAAATGTGAAGTAGGCAGGGTCTCTACCATTGAGCCACATCTTCACTCCTTTTTGGTTTGCTTTTGTTTTTCTGAGGTAGGGACTATTTGTATTCTAGGTTATGATTCTCTTATTCCAGCTCCTCCCATAGTTGTACTACTGCAACAATTCATTGCTTGAGATGAAATGGCATTGATTAAGATGGAGCTTTTTTTTCCTGATCCTGGCTTTGAACAATCATCTCTATCTACTAACACCTGGATTACAGGCTTGAGGCACAGAAGATCACTGATGATATTCTTCTCCCAGATACAAATTGTGGAATCTTCATGTACAAGTGAATGAAAATAACCCATTTTAACAATGAGATGTACAAGAAACTATGTTGAAAAATGAACTTTACAATTTGTGGGGGTGGGTAGTTGTAGAGGTGGCAGAGAAGGGATTGTAGGGGAAATACAAAGGAGGAGGTAACAATGCTTGATAGGAAATGCACTCACTACCTTGATATTTAACTGTAACCCCTCTATACCATATTTTCACAATAAAAACATATTTAAAAAAACAAAGAAAAGACTTTGAAGACATAATTCAGATGAGAAGAATTTTCTGAGAATCCACCTTAAAAAATGAAGAAGTTTGACCTCTGGATTTTAAGAGGCAAAAAGAGACACATATTATACAGGTGTCAGACTAAGAATCAATTAAGCTATGGATTTTTTATGTTTTTTTATTGTCAAGGTGAAGCACAGAGAGATTACAATTATATAAGTAAGGTAGTAAGTACAATCTTTGTCAAACTTCATTTTTTCCTATTTTCCCTCTCCTCCAATCCTCCCCCAAAATTTTACCTATCATTTCCAACATATTGTCTTGTGAATATCACCGATGCATTGGGTCACCCTTTTTCCTTTGTCTCACCATTCCTTTGCTCCCCTCCCCTTCCCTAATTCACATAAACTTATATACAACTCCAAGGTGTCAAAATCAAATACAGTGACTACAGAGGGTTAACTATAAGGGGAAGAACACACAAAATAAACAAGAAAGCATAGAGTACATTAAGATCATCATCAACAACAACAACAAAGAAAAACATCATGATTGTCTTGGAAAGGTATATACTTTTTTAAAAAGAAGTTTGTTTATAGACAAAATCAGTAAGCAATTACTACTGGACTTGGCCCTATGAAGGCCTCTAGTGTTGCTATAAGTAATGGAGTTGGAAATAAGTTAAAAAGGAAATAGAAACTTGGAATATGGGAGTACTGACTGTGATGATGCATTTTGAGATATTTTACTTAAGGGAGAAAGAGATGACATAAAGTTGATGGAGGATTCTCTTTGTTTTGTCTGTTTGCTTTTGGTTTGATAGAGGGCATAGAGGGAGATGGAGAGAGGCAGGAAGAAAGAATATATTTTCAGGTACAGGGAATCATGCAGTAAACATAAAAGCTTTCATAAAAAAGTAAACCATTTTGAGAAACAATGTCCTTTTGTATGCTATGAAGACGTGGAATGAATTAGCTCTAGTCAGGATGTAGGCAGATTGGGTGGCTTAATAAAAGACTATGAGAAGAAGGCTGGAAGCTTTTCTTTACTGCTAGCTTCTATTTTCCAAGTGAATTAAAAATTAAAGTCAACAACTAAGAATGATATTTGAGAGAATTCCTTGGTGTTTGAAGAGAAAGAGCAAAGTTTGAGATTTGAAGAGTAAATTCAACAGAAAAATAAGGAATGATTGACAAGGAAAACAAAAGGCACCCTTCATGTTACTGGCCAGGCATTGGAAGCGTGCAATTTTTTTTACTTATATTCAGATACTTGCTTGAATATAGAGGACAGGGGTGTATTGGAATGAGGATGGCAAAGAATCTTGGGAGCCAGCACATGAGTTAGTGTATTAGCAATCTGTGCAACTGACCTAATAAGAAACAAAGTGATGCCCAGAGAGGACAGTGCAAAAATGGCAGAAACAATGATCATATATTCTTAATATATCAATGTCTTATTAAGAGTCCTGAGAATGTCAACTAAAAGGAAAGTATCTTAAAATTTAGCTTAGTTCCATAAGCAGAATTAAAACAAAATATAGCACAAAAAATAATTCTCACATAAGCAGCACTGAAGGGACTATCCTATGAACTTCTTTGCCTTCTTTTAGATAATGCAGCTAACATCAGAAAGGGCTAAATATGGAACCCGGAGGGAGTGTCCGTGCTATCATCCCTTGGCATAGAGGATCATGTGGATTTCTGTGATAGACAAGACAAATACTTTTAAAGTAAAAGAGTTATTGAACTCATTGCACACGGCTTCAGCCAGAGGGAGATTTATGAAGCACTGTGAGATCAAACAAAGTCAGAGGAAGGCCAGGAACAGCCTCTCCAAAGGTTTAAAATGGTGAGCTTATCCTGAGAGGGTAGACTGACAGCGTTGACAGCTCCAGATCTTGTATGGGAAATCTATTTACTTCCACCTCAGCTGTCATTGCCTGCACAGCCACTTCTCTGCTGCTATAAACTTGCACTGTCTCTGAAACATCGAATATGGCAGGTGGGAAAAAAATGGAATTTAGATATTTCAATAAAATAATGAAAGTTCAAAGCATTGCACTGACAGTTTTCTTTATGAAGATACTTTACCCAGCTAAATTTGGGTACAGAACTGAACTCATAATACAACTGATGGAAAAACACCTGGCTCTATATTTTCTCAGGACAAAACATCACACACACACACACACACACAAACACCACACACACCACACATAGTAAATGCAATGCATTATCTATGTGAGAAATCACTATATTTTTGCCATTTCAAACAAAATTAATTACATCTTGGATTTTGGTATTTGGTGATTATATTTGTAACATTATGGTAAATTTACTTCTATGTTGATGTAAAATATCTAAACCATAATCTCGAAGAATAAAATGGTTTTGCCTAAAGCATTGGTAGTCAACCAGAGTAAAACCTTCACCTAGAAATTCATGAGCATCTATTAAAACTCTTAGAAAAAAAACATTTATAACAAATATAAACCAGACTTAATGAAGGCTTTTGAAGTGGATGAAATAATAGTCAATATATGACAAATGAGTCAAAAGACTATTTAAGTATATCAAAATGTTCTTTTTTCCCTTCTTTTTACTTATACCAACCCTATAAACAAGTTGAAAATGCTGAAGACTTTAGGACTGAGCCCTAGAGGTGTATATTTCTTGGGAATGCCTGTTTAGTGACACTAATCAATACCTTATGTGATCTGCTTATAGTAAACTCTCAGTCTTACCCACCTTAAGAACAGTTAAGAAGGCTAGGGTTTTTTTTCCCCAATGAAACCCTCTTAATAATGTGATGTCTTAGAAATAAAGAGAGATTTTTTTTAATACACAAGATGAAAATAATTGGCTTGCTGATTGAAAACTGCATGTCCTTGCACACTAATAGAAAGGCAGCACACATATTGGATAAATAAATGAGGGAGATGAATGAAGGAGTAGATGGAAATAAATCACTCTATATCAATAAGTAACTTAGTGATACAATAACCTTTTCTGATTTTCCAATGCCATTGGTGTGCTCCTTGAGAGAACTAAGAGGATTTGGAGACAATAACTTATTTTCTTCACAGTTTTTCTGTTTGTTTGCTGTCTTTGGCTGTGTTAGAGCATGACTATATACACTGGGTCCCATAACAGAATTATCTAAAGCCAATTTTAATTAGTACAGATACCAGGGAAGTTTTCAATGTAGGACTCAAGAATTACAGAACTATTTAATTTTTTAATGTTTTTATGACTTATAAGTAGTTGTACAAAAGAGCTGTTATTCAACAAAGCAGTTTATGAATACAATGTGTCTTCAGCAAAATTACCCCTTTCATCTTTCTCACCCAACTCTCCCAGCCACCCTATAGGACCATTTATAAATTAGGACACTACTATAAGGTACAATTAAGTTCTCTTTGTCGTTCTATTATCATGTAAGAAAAGGTTTTGCTCAAACCCAACTATCACCGTGCTATGGAATAACAAGGTACTGGGCATTGTTTACATTCCTCTAGAACTCTACATTTAAATTATTTTAGATTCATCCTCTGTCAATACTTATTTCTTAAATATTTTAGCTATAGAAAATACAAAAATCACTGAGCTCTCGTGGCTCATGCCTATAATCCTAACTACTTAGAGGGCTGAGGTCTGAGGATCAGGGGTCCAAGCCAGCCCCTATAGGAGAGTATGTGAGACTCCAATTAACCACCAGAAAACAGAATTGGCCCTGTGATTGAAACTGGTAGAGCACTAGCCTGGAGAAAAACATATCAGGGTCAGCACTCAGGTCCTTAATTCAAGCCCCAAGACCACCACCACCAACAACAAAACATTTTGTTTATTGATTCATTTTAACAATGAGATGTACAAGACACTATGTTGAAAAATCAACTTTACAATTGTAGAGGGCAGTATAGTTGTGGAGGTGGGGTGGGAGGGAAGGGTTGGTAAGGGAAAAACAAAGGAGGAGGCAACAATGCTTGATAAGAAATGTACTCATTACCTTGTTCATGGAACTGTAACCCCTCTGTACAGTATTTTTACAATAAAAACTTATTACAAAGAAAAAGAAGAAATAAAAGAAGAAATAAAAAATATAAATCTCTTTATATGTGTATTGCAACACTACTTTTGAAATATTAGTGGGCTAGACCTTCTAGATCACTAAAAGTAATTAGTTCTTAAAATAGTAATTAGTGTCTAAAATAGTAATCCAAGTGACATTATTAAAATGTTATGATGGCAATAAATACCTTATCATTTAATCCATTATGCTTAATCTTTTATGTTTAGCTAGATAAGAACTCTTGACAATGACAATATATTCAGCACCAATGAAAACAAATATTAAAAGTATAACTTTCAAAAATATAATTAATACAAAATTTAAACAAGTAAACTTTATTTTTACTTAAACATGCAAAAGTAAAATAGACATATACACAAAATCTAATTTCTCAGATGCTGAATGTAATAGCTTTGTTTCATTAAGTATTTCTTAAGCAAGTTTTAATTGACAACATATGCTAAACATCACAGAGCAATGTGTGTGAAGAACTTTACATCTGTTAGAAATTCTTAAACCTAATTTCTCTTTAATGTCTTTCTTTCTTTTGAAGTGTTTTCTTTTTGTTTGTGCCTGTCCAATTGCAAAATTCGTCTTTTATAAGAAAAAGCTAAATATAACCTTAGAAACTCTACATTTAGGAAACGTTTGTGTAATGTCATGTTGTAATAGCAATCCATAAATTAACAATTATAGGAATGCAGAATAAATTATGAAAATTACCTAGGTGCTTAATGCAAACCAAACAATAGTATGAAGAGAAGCTTGAAAATTAAATATGAATTTTCACTTCTTTTTTAGTCTTTTTATAAAGGTAATATACCAAAGGCTTACAGTTAAATAAGTCAGGTAGTGAGTACATCTCTTTTTTGAAAAATACCATTCCTTCTTCTGTCCTCTCCCAGTTTTTCCCTCTCTCCCCAGTACCTCAAATTGTGTAGTTCACTTTGCACATAGCGTCTAGTGAGAGTCACTGCTCTATTTGTTCACCCCTTGTTCCACTGTTTCTGTTTCCCTTCTTTATCCTCTTAAACACAGATAAACTAGCAAAAGGTAAAGGAAGATTATGGAAAGACAAAAGGTAAAGGAAACAAAAACAGCAGCAAAAAAAAAAAAGGAAACCTCTTGTTTCCATTTCTTGGAGTTCATTTCAATAAATATTATTTTATGTGATCATATGCATGTAGCTTTTGAGCCTTTGTAGTCCTCTCCCAAGAATATTCTCCTTTGGTCTCACTATGTGTATGCATGCAGACCTATAAAATTTATCATGTCCAAGTGTATTATTTTTTGTATTTTACTGTTCAATATGTTTACTTATAGACACATTCTAAGCACTTTCTTTTCTTGTTCTGCAAAAATATTGTTCTAATATCTGAAGGAAAAATTTTCTATTTTTTTCAGTTTATAAAAAAGTTGATTAATCTTATCTTGTCATTCTTTATTATCACATTCATTAAGAACCTTCACGTAATTTCCATCGTATTATTGTTCTCTATAGTCATAATTTATGTGAACTATCATAAAATACCAGAAGACTGTATTTCAAAATTAACCAGAATGCTTTATTTAGAAACATAATGCAATTAAATACACTGAGGATGTTAATAAAAATGAACATTCACAGTAATAAAAGTAATTTTCACCAAACATTTGATACTTTTGTAAAATATCTATTTATTATTTTTATTTTCATTTTTATTGTCAAGGTGATGTACAGAGGGGTTGCAGTTACATAAATAAGGTAGTGAGTACATTTTTGTCAAATTTGTTACCCCCTCCATCTTTTTTCTCCCTCTTTTCCTACCTACAACCCTCCACTCCCCACTTGTATAGATCATTTCCAATACATTTTCTTGTGAGTATTATTGTTGCATTGGTTTCCCCTTTGTCCTTTGTCTCACCATTCAGATAAATGTATATACAATAGCCAGGGTACCAAATCAAATGCAGTGACAACAGGGGATATTGTTGATTTTAATGAAAAGTCTTGACTATCTATGTATACTTCAGAAAGTATTATAAGCTAGAAGAACTGAAAAATCAACAATTGGATTCCAATACAAATTAGCATAGTTATCAAATTCTATATGGCTTTTCCAGAATGGAAAAATAGGTTTAGAAGATTATTAAAGTATAAAAAAGTAAATAATTGGAAGTGGTGCTGTGGCTCCAGCGGTAAAGCACTCGCCTTGAACTGAAGAGCGCAGGGACAGCGCCCAGGCCCAGAGTTCAAGCCCCACAACTGACCAAAAAAAAAAAGAAAAAGAAAATGTAAACAACCATGTATTTCCCCAAAAGAGCTGCAGAAATTAAAGAAGGCTACATAGATTTCTGTACCTAATTCTACTAAAGGACAATAAGCTCTATCACAAAGGATAATTTATAATTTACTGAAAAGTACTGCACTGCTTTCCATGCTTCGAAACTTCCTGCTAGCTACCTTAGTCCCATACTTCCTTCCACCTGTCACCTGTTCATATATTTTACTTTACGTATCTGCAATATACACAGGGAACATCTGAAGGTCAGGTTTCACATTCTGTGACATGTCTAGAAGCACTTATTTGGTGTTAAAACTTTTATGTGTAATGGAGTAATTTAATATGAGTTTCTATAAAAAGACGAACAAGGCAGTATCACATGGAAACTGGTGAAAGTTCTTAATTTTTATTTACAAATTTGTACATTTGGTTTCCTATAAAAAGTTCCTTTCCCTTCTCTTCTTCAATGCATTTCATCTTCAGAATTTCTCCTTTGCATAGCCTTTGATCTCTGATGTTTTCTGCTATTTTGAAAATTTTTTTTAATTATTGACTGTTTAGTGAAGGCTATTGCTTTATCAGAAGAAATATAATTTTTCTATCTGAGAAGAAGTAATGGGTAAATATTAAATATTGATACCATGTACTTCTGCTTATAAAATTCAAATACTGTAACACTATTGGCATGCATCTGTAGAGAGGATCACAAAATTTACTTCCATACTTAATTATTTTTCAGAAATATTAAGCAAAATGCTTTTGTTCCCTATTTATTTCATTTTAAGTTTGTAAAGTCTTAGAATGTGTTAACATTCTTCATCTTTGGCTCTAGTAAATTTTTTGTGTGAAAAAAATCTGGAGAAATTCTATAGTAAAAAATAATATTTGAATAATACTTTAAATAGATAATTTTATATGTAAAGAATATAAAGTAATTAAAGATTTACTCATTCAAAACAAAATGAGTATATACTTATCTTACATCAGCTATCTACCACAAAAATGATTAACACTGCCTTACAATAAATGCTCTTCACATGGCTTTGAATCTCTATTTTGTAGTGACAAATTTTGTCTCTGTTCTAATATGTTACCTCTTCTATAGAAGTATAACTTTCATATTCTATAAAGTTGGAGGAAATTACACATTTATGTGGCAAGTGTATTTCTGGAGAAAACATAACTATAACATCGATTATTTTCTGTCTGGACATACACACACAAACATTTATATGTATGTACATAGATATGTAACACACATAGATATAGATATAGGTATAAATATAGAGATATAAACACATATAGATAGATATGCATATATGTGTGTGTATCTATATCTAGGTATAAATAAATCTAATCTTCAAAAAACACTTGGTAATCAATACAAGAATATGTTATAAACAGTTTACAATGTTTTATCACATAATAACTCTACTTTCTATATCATCATTTAAGGTAAATAAAGGGAAACATTTACCTTTTTATATATCCATTACAGACCAATTTGTAAATCTATTTTGGAGGTGACACAATCGCCTACTTTTAATCTAGTAAAAATATGAACTATTAGCAAATCAATACAAAAGTTATTCTCAAAGAACTAATGCAATATAGCTTGAAAATATGTCTATTCCATTATTAAACAAGGATAAATTGATGAAAATTCAAAAGCACATTCTAGAAATCATACTTGATAGTTTCAAAATAGTATTACAAGGTAATACATGATAATACAAAAAATACCATAACTATTTTGCCAAGAGGCATATTAATAAAATATCTAAATTTGTGTTTGCTTACAACATAGAAGTAAAAAGGATTTAGATTAAGAAGCCCAAGAGAAATGAAAGGAAAATATGAAGAAACATACCAACATACTTTGATAGAACCAATACTTGTTATATATGAACATTTAGAAGCAAATTAAAGCTAAGAATAGAATAATACATATCCATAAGTATATTTATTCAAAGTTTCATGTGAATTTAACTAGAAAATTAATAATAAAATGTTTATTTCTTGTGTGCAGATATAGAACTCTGAAGAAAATATATATAATGTATATATAAAAATAAGCAGTGTTTAATCATGACATTTTTTTCTGATTATTTTCATTGATTTTTTGTTTGTCATTTTAACCTTGTTAACAATTGCTCCTGTTTATCTTATTAAAAATGTAAGGTAATACATGATATAAAGGAATGAATGTGAATTAGTAGTTGAATTTCTTTAGAAAAATCTAATGTTTGTAACAGTTGTGTGATTTCTCAAAGATAAGATGAAATGTGCATGGTAACTAGAGTTCAAATTTCTACTCGAAGAATATATCAAATAGACCTCAGATATATATTCCATTAAAATATGAGTACATAATTTGCCATCCTAATCTTTATTTTTCATGTAGGAGGAAATGTTAATATGTTACTATTAAATGTTAATATTAATTATGATGGTGTACTTGTTACTATTAAATGTCAATATTAATAATGATGATGTACTTTAGGGGCAAACTCTGTCTTTTCTAAACAAGTCATGATGAATGGTCATCCTTTATGCTAAGTAAGCCAAATTAGTGTAGAGCTTTCAAATAGGAATGCTAAATATATGCTTTTTTCTCTCCTTTTTTTTATTATTGTAGTTAATATCCATAAGAGTTTTAGTTACATGAATCGGGTGATGAATAATGAGTGTAATTCTTGTTGAATCTTGACTCTCCTTTTATCACTCTCTTCCAGCCTTTCTCTCTGTGAGTGGAAGGAAGGGCACAGAAAAGGTGGAACAAGGGTAAGCATGGTATTTTAGTTTTTTTCCTGTCTTAATGTACACTACATCTGTTTATGTTTTAAGGTCATACTCATTATGATACAAAATTTTGTTTTAATGACTGGGCCAAAAAGATGCTTGTCAGCTAATTCGCAGAGAAGGAATTCTGTTTTATATCCCATTTGATTCCTATTTTACTGTGTTATGTTTTCATTTTGCATTATTTGGTAGATATTCTTGAGCATACTTCCAAAACCTCTCAGCATACGTTAACATGAAATGATATTTGAAGTATATTTGTACACATTGAAATTTATATTAGGTTTTTCTAAAAATCCCCATAAGCATAGGAAAGTACTCTTCTATGTTTTATTGAGAATGTGAAGTATTGAAACACTTTTAAATGTTCTTCAAAATGAGTTATTTTGTAGCCTATTGGACAGACAGAAAGAAAAGCAGTGTAATTCTGACCTTGTCCTTGGTTATTAAACCAGAAGTGTAACTTACACAACAAAAGCATCAAGCAGGATGCTAACTTAACAAGCATTAAGCATTATCTCAACTGATTTTCTCTGCAATGAAAATGCAATGAGTGAAAAAGCAAAACAAAAACGAACTTACATAGTTTTTTCAATAAATTGTAGCTTTCTTGTAAAATGTGTTCTTTACAGGCATCTCAGACAGTTAACATTATAATTGTTTGATGGCTGAGGAACTACTGCAGCAACTTTTCAAACTGTGTGTGTCACTATAAATTGCCTATGAGTCAGATTCATTGCAAGGTGAGAAAGGGCATTCTGAATACCTTGCCTGTTTTTCACATCTAATACAACTTAACACAAAATAAGAACTCATACATTTCTCTTGCTATATCAGACATCAAAAAAAGAGAAAAAAAAGACCATTAGTTTAAGAAGTAAAAGCAAGAGGAAAACACATTTCTATGAGAAAAGCCAAGTTTCAAGATTTGCTAGCAATTTATATAACCTTGTGAAACATTTTGATTCACATTGACCTTCCTTTTCACGTGGTGAACCTTGGACTAGCCTGCTACAGAAGAAAGCCTCAAAGGTACAGGGCGAGGTCAGTAAAGTCAAGTATTTAATCAGATAATGGAAGCCTATGCCATTAATAAATATGTCATTTGCTTCAATAAAGGTATCACTTTGAAAAATCAAATCACAAATTTTAATATTCTACAGTTCTCCCTCAACCCAACCCCATGAAGTTCCCTGATAGCCTGTCCCCTCTTCACCTCTTTTAAACTATTACTACTGCCAATACTTTTTTCACTTTTTCTTCATCTGGAAATTCTTACTGTGTTTCTAGGGCATTTATCTCACAATATCCATATTATTCTCAGACATATTATGTCACTTTAATACAGTATGACTATTCATGTGTCAAATATAGAGGAAAGAGTGACTGCTAAATTGTTTAATAGCATTTATATCATTTATTATAATGAAAAGGAATTTTAAGGTAGATGTGAAATAATATTTAATAATACAACCAAATATGATTATAATAATGCATATCCTACTTTTGAATTGATTATTAAATTTAGTAAATTATGAGTGTTAACTGGGACAAATTGCAAGCAACAATCATTTTCATATATCTGAAACAAATTGAACACTTTTTGACTGTTCTGGGATTTGCAATTTCCTTGCTTTTCTAAATTTTACAAGATATAGTAATTTGTATATAGGGTTTTCTGATGTCATGGGAATAAAAAATATCACTTGAATAATTAGACACAAACCAATTAAGTACCGTGAAAAAAATCAATAAATTTCTAGGAGACTGCCTGTTACAAAAACTAAAGTGCAAAGAAATGGAAAGTTTGAACTTATCTATAGCTACCAATGAGATTCAATCAAGTAACAAAATCCTCCTAAATAGAAAAGCTCATGGTCACTTGTGAATTTAGCTGAACATCTAAATAACAATTAATTCCAATTCTATTCAAATTTAAAAAAAACATAGGGTATTTGGAATGCTTCCAAAATGATTTCACAGAAGGAACATAGATTTTTTTTTCTCATTTTCTGACTGTATAGAAAATACAATCATACTAGATATATTAATTGCTAAGTGAGATTGAATCAAAGTCAAATGAGTCTTTAAGATCTTGTAAGTCAGCACACAGGAGTCAACTGAAAACTGATATTTGCATCCAAAGAAAAAACACATGCAAAAGCATATGATAAATAATTTTTGAGGGAATGTGTAAACCTGTTGTTTGAAAAAGAGAGAAAACAGACTCCATTCCATATGTACTTCTTTGAATTCCAGCCAGGGGAAAAGAGTCATTATTTAAGATTACAAAAATACTTTCTATCATGTTTCAGGGTAAAGGAAACCAGGTATTCTACTACGTACTATTTTAATTCTATTTAAGACCCACATCCTTATTTGACAAAAGACTATTGATTCTGTCTGTCTGCTGCATACTTCCACTGATTAACATCATTTTCAGCATGTACCTAAGATAGTCACCTTGGAAAAGTGGTCATAGACCATTGAGAGGATGTGTTTAAATAGCTCAGGCACAGCAGTGCTGTGATCACACTGTGGACAAAACTGAGGTATTATTTGTAATTTGATTGAGGTAATCTGTAAAATAACTTTCAATTGTGAAAAATGAGTGAATTTGAATTAATAAACAATTGATTTGTAAACTTAATAGAGTCTGTCATCAAGATAATATAGATAAGGTACGTTAGGATTAAAGGAAATGAGAGAAGGCAGATGAGAAATCCATAAGGTTGTATGAGATAAAGAAATAAAGAGAGTGTACTTATCTTAATACTATTTCTCAAGGATGAAAATTTAAAGGTATGATTGATGTTTTGCTGTATAACTTAGCCAAAAAGAAAAGCCTTTAAGAAGCTTCAATTAAATAATACATAAAATGCTAATGTAGAAACACACTGAAAGAAGATAAAATTTAAGAACATTAAAAACCATTTATTTAAAAATAATTATTTTGCTCATGCATGACAGAAAATCAATAAAAAGATATGCCAAATAAAATTATGCCATCCCATTGCAGATTTAAGACTCCACAAACGAATTGTTTATATGTACACATGCATTATTAAATGATATTTCTGAAAAATATTTTCAATATTTTATATCATTTCAGGAATACTATTCAACTATTTCAACATTGTTGATTCTGATAATCAACTTGAGTGTGATAAACTAAATCCATTTTCTGATTAAATGCATATTTTAATGATAATAGATGTTAAATTTTAAAATAATCAGTGCACAAATCCTGAGAAAAGTTGAAATGATCAGATTTTAGCTGATTCTAAAATATTCTTGATTTCAGTTTTGAAATTGTATAGGACATCAGGTGTTTAGATTTGTCCCTAATAAATTTAGAAAAAATATCTTAAAGGGTCCCTGAGGTCTCTCTCACATAAATGCAGGAGCCCTTTCCAAAGCAAAAGGTTAACTGTTTTTCCATCAATGCACTCTCAATTCAATTATTTTATGTTTAGAAGAATTATATTAGAAAGATATCTTCATAGCCTCCAGAAATAAATCAAGAAGGTCAGGCTTGAAAAGTTCACAATTATATTGCATCTATTGACATCTAAGGAAGAGTAACGATATGAAATAATGAAGGCTATAGCAATTACAATGGAGGAGGCAACGGAAATTAATAGTAATCATACCATGATGGCCAGGGATAATTCAATAGCAATTTCCTTTTTAAACTATTAAAAGATTACATGATGTATATGCATACACATAAAGAGAGACAGAGAGAATCAGAACTCTTATATAAGTCAGAAGAATGTTGCATAAAAATCACATTTGGTAAATACAATTTTAGTTTTAAAATTTTAGTTTATGTTGTACAGTTTTCACAGACAAATACTGAAAGATAATAAAGAATGTTGATTATATAAAGCAAAATAACATACATGGATAGTTATTATAAGCAAATAAATGTTATATGCCACCAAAATATATAAAGAAGAAGAATTCTAAATTAGTGTATGAAATGCATCAGCATCCTAAAAATATTAGTTTCTCATTTTACAAGTTTTCCAATTTGAAGAGCATGAAAACATATGAATGGAGCACACTCATGGATTGGGATTGTGTACACACAAGTAAAAATGCAAACAAAGTAGGTTTACATAAATATTCAGCATATATTAGATGTACACATGATACCCCATATTTAATGTTCAAATTGGGATGATGAACATTCTTTTAAATGAATGTGTTATTTTGTATTGGTATCTATAGAACCCTTTTATGTTAAATGGATTTATCCAACTTCCTAATATACATAAAAATTATATGTATGAATATGTATTTGTTTTGTCAAAACATGAAATTTCTTTCTTTCTTCTTTTTTTTTTTTTTTTTTGGTCAGTCGTGAGGCTTGAACTCTGGGCTTGGGCGCTGTCTCTCAGCTTTTACTGCTCAAGGAAAGCGCTATACCACTTGAGCAACAGCACCACTTCCGGTTTTCTCGTGGTTTATTGAAGATAAGAGAAAGACTTGGAAAAAATTATATAAAGTCAAGTAAGCCAGGCCCAAAGAAATATAGATCCCATGGGTTCCCTTATTTGCAATAACTAGTATATATGTGAGACAAACAGAAAAGGAGAGATAAGTTGATGTTAGGTAAAATGAACCCCAAGATAAGTATTCAAATGTTTTTTTTTTTTCTTTCTTGCGATTGTTTCTAACATACTCATGATTTCTTTGTTGCTTTGTATGTCCCTCCCCCACAGTATAACACCTGCTTTCATTGTATTTGATGTTGGTATAATTTGTGGAGGGGAAGGGAAAAGAAAAAAAACAAATCGTTTAAATAGGGATACAGGTGGATCCATTGCAACAATGCGATGTACAAGTCGTTATGTTGGAAAACAAACTTCACAACTTTGGTCAGTGGGGGGGGGGGCGGTGTATGTGGGGCCTGGGAAGGGATGGGAAGGGGAAACAAAGGAGAAGGCAACAATGCTTGATAAGAAATGTACTCATTACCTTGCCCATGTAATTGCAATCCCTCTGTATAGTATTTTCACAATTAAAAAAAAAAGTCTCACGGATTTTCCCATTGGGGCTGGCTTTGAACCGTGATCCTCAGATCTCAGCCTCCTGAGTAGCTAGGATTACAGGCATGAGCCACCGACGCCCGACTATGAAATTTCTTTAATGTGCATTGTCTTTTCTATCTTTGAGAGAAAAAATGTGAGAAATAGATATGAAAGATGCATGTATGCAATGTATATGCTATATGCTTGTTTGTATCTAACTATCCATCATCTATCTATAATCTGATTATCCATCAAGTGCTTGATATATATTTATATTTTGTAAATGATTGAACTTTACTTTTTTACTGAGAAAATTTAAATATAAAGCACACATATGTTGCTAAGAATCAGTGCTGAATTAAAATTTTACATTATGTGTCATCCCAACTAGTTTATAATTTTCCCTTAATTAGATTTAGCATCTGAGTTAAGCACTTCTTAATCCTATGTTTGTTTACCAGCAACACCTCCCCCCTTAAACCCAATGGTATTTACAAGGTCCACTTAGATGTGATTTTTTTTTAATCCCTGAAGTAAATTCCTATCAATGGTATCTTTTGGTAGGGTACAAAATTTCAATATTTTATTGAATAATTAATTTATAATAATTTTGTAAATAAATTTATAATAATTAATTTATAATAATATAATACATAAAATCAAACTAATGATAACATGTTCTGTATTCCAAAATCTTAATAATAGGTAGATTTATCTCCAGAAAAAATAGGATCATCAGGCTATTAAAATGATTAAGTAAACATAAAGGTCAAGCAGATATATTCTACTTGTTATCCCTTGTATACTGACTACTTTAAAATCCTTAAAAAAATAAGAAAAAATTTAAGTACTTAAATAGGTATGTTTTATTTTAATTTCTTTAATTTAAATCTTGACTGGGATATTGATATCATTTGATTTATTGATTCTATCCCCCCCTTCCTTACCTCATTCGCCACATTTTTCCCCTTACCCTCAATCTTTTCAAGTTCACTAATTTTTAAGTCTGCTTAATTTTCAGAAAAATTAAGTAACCTAAAAGTTGAAATATAATCTATGAAATTTTTCAGTTAATGTCTATGCAAAACAAACAATTTCAAGTTAGTATCATTAAAATTTAACCAGATATAAAATGAAATAATAGCATAAAATTTTATCTCCATTAAAAATACTGAAAATATAAATATAGGCTTTAATGTCAGAGTGTTAAGAGGGCTAATTGGAATACATATTTCCTTTCATGAGAATTAATTGCTATTTTTAGAATAGCAAATTACATACCTGATTTTGAAGATAGTGATTTCATGTAAAAATGTCTTGAATGAAAAATATAAAATTTATAGTTTACTCAGAAAAGATTAAAAGAAAATCTCTGAATCATTATTGCATTAGCTGGTATTAAGTGAGCAAAATTGTGGGCAATAGTAGTTACTTGAGTTATATCAGTAGTTACTTCATATTTGTTTCTTTTTCATTATCACAAAATCAGAGAGAAACACCTGGAAAACTATGCACTATATTTCTTATCTCAGTCTCAGAAGCTGTGATGGCAGCAGTGATATTGTGTTTTTAAGTGATTTTTGCTGCTCTTGAGTTAAGTGTCAGCCTCCAACTGAAGAGATTTGTCTCTTAAGGTTATAGCAGTTAGTGTAATGAATAAACATCTTTGACTCTGCTTATTCTACATTGTAGGTTTACATGCTTACTAATTTATAAGTAATTATTTAATTTAAATGTCAGGTTTAAAGAAATACTGGAGACATAGTGTAGGATTTATTGATCAACACCATTGTGATAACTGCCTAAGACATGGCACACTTGTGATAATCAGATAATGCTCAGTGAAGCACGTTGACAATACATGTCGAAAGGTATTAAACATTCGTTGAACCTCACACATCTCTAATCTGAAGAAATTAGCATATTAGGCCTGACTTTCATGGAAAGCTTTATACATCATACTATATTCATGAAAACTTACCCACCTCCCCAGGGGGAAAAAAAGTAAATGCTATTTTCCTCTTCTAATATACCTTGGGCAGATTTTTATTAAAGGTGTACACAGTAACTTCACCATGCTATAGAAACGTACCGATGTTAACACTCAGTCTTTTAAGAAAATACATGGCACCAAGCCCTTTTTCCTTATCCCTTTGTTTCTTTTGGAATTGAGTATTCACGGACCTGCTTTAGAAAAAAAAAATAGTCTTTGGAAATGATAAAAGATATTACTGTGTTGATTAAAAATAAAATACTATTATTATATTGTTTCCAGCATTCAAATAGTTTATAATCTTTGGAAGTTAACACACAGAGGTAGGAGAATCAGTAACTCAGAGTCAGCCTGGGAAAAATTAGCAGGAAGATTCTGTCTCAAGAACAAAAGTAGAACAGAAGTGTTAAGGTCTTAACGAACCAAACTCTTGTTTTATATGGCCATCCAATGAATTCTTTCCAAACACCAGGAAAATCAATGTTAAAGCAGAAAATGTTAAATTTTCCAATCAACCAAAAGCATAAATATATATATGCAAATGCAATCATTATGTTCATATATCCTCATATATGTAATATTTCATACTTCTTAGCCAGTCTAAAGTTTATGAAAATTTTATATATTCACTCAAGAAACAAAATATTTATACACACATATACATATCAATTAATCTACTAGCTCTCAAACATTTTCACACTCTATAACCTTAAGCTCCAGAGCTTTAACTAAAAAACTTGGGGAATCTCAACATTGTGAACCAAATTCTTATTCATCTTGGGTCCTAATGCTGTTTTTGTTTTTTTAATTTTTAATTTAATTTTATTTTTTTGTGTGAACATACTGTACAGAGGGGTTACAATTACATGGGCAAGATAATGCGTACATTTCTTATCAAGCATTGTATCCTCCTCCTTTGTTTATCCTTCCCATCCTTTCCCAGCCTCCCCCCCCAATCTATCCCCCCCCCCCGCACCAACGTTGTAAAGCTCGTTTTCGATATGACAACTTGTACTTCTCATTGTTGCAACAGGTCCACCTTTATCCTTAAACGACTTGTTTTTCCCCATCTCCTCCACAAGTTATACTGACATCAAATATAGTGAAAGCAGGGGTTATACAGTGGGGGAGGGACATACAAAGCAACAAAGAGATAATCATATAAATGCGTTAGAAACACATGTATGAAAGAAAAAAGCATTAAAATACATATCTAAGGGTTCATTTTCCTAACATCACATTATCTGACCTTTTCCGCTTGACTCATACATATAGTGAAGTAAGCCTAATGCTCTTTTTTGTTTGTTTGTTTTGTTTTGTTTTTGGAAAATTATCTAGCACTCTTTCTTAATAATTCCATAGTTCTCTAGCATGTATACCCTGATAGGTCTAATGTGCATATCCATAAAAGGGTTCTCTGGAAATTTCCAGGTTCATATTCAAATCTCCAAATTTATAACTGCTATACTTCTGCCATTTTGTAAAATTCTATGATGTCTTTATTTATTTATTTATTTATTTATTTTTATCTACAAATCATTTAAACCACTTTGTATGTGACTCACACCTTTTAAATAAAAAATGAAATATAAGTTTTAATGCTTGCTTTTACACTGTACAGTCTTTAAAAAATAGTTTATATATGATCAATGTCTTTAGACAGTCCTGTCCTGGTAGATATTTCTTTTTATTTCAATTTTTTTATTGTCAAGGTGATGTACAGAGGGATTACAGTTGCGTAGGTAATGTAATAAGTGCATTTCTTGTCAAATTTGTTAGCCCCACCTCATTTTTCTCCCACTTTCCCTCCCCTTCAATTCCCCTCTCAATTATTCATATCATTTCCACCATATAGTCTTGTGAATATCAGTGTTGCATTGGTTTCACCTTTATCCTTTGTCTCACCATTCTATTCTTCCTCTTCCCTTCCCTAATTTCGATAAATGTATATACAATGCCAGGTACCAAAACCAAATACAGTGACAACAGGGGATATACTATAAGGGGAAGAATATACAAAAGAAACAAAAATAAAGAAAATCATTGTATGTTTGCAGTGTCAATTTTCAGTTTTACAATTGTAGTTCACTACAGAACATATGAAAGAAAAAATTAAAAAGCCAATGCTTTCAATACTTCATAATTAACATAAAAACAGTAAAATGTATGGTGAAAATTGGCAGAAAATATAAACTTTAACATGCATTATCATAGAGAAAAAAACACAAATCCTGGAAAATACTACAAAATAATTATTGAAATATATACGTATGTACAAATTATACACAGATAATAATTATACATAACATGATAGATATTAAATGTGTCTATAACAATATATATGCTAATGAAGGGTAAATATACATATACCTTTATGGGTATACATACATATATATCTTTGTACATATACAGGGTACAAAAGTACATAGATAGAAAGATAGATAGATAGATATGAGTAATAAAGGAAGGCAGATATTTTATATTCATTCTATTGAGAAAAATGCTCAGTGTATTCAATATATTATGTAAAAATTGAACTACATAACTTGAGGGTGGTATGTCAAGGGGGAAATGGAGGAAAACAAGTGAAGATGCATTATACTCATATCCTGATATATGGAACTGAAGCTTCTTTGTGCAATTACTTAATAATAAAATATTCAAAGATAAGTAAAAACAGAATTTATTTATCTTTATAATTTCTCATGCTGCAATGCCCATTGGTTCAGATATTGTAAATTTCTAAGTTCAAATTTTAGTTGAATTTTGTACCCAATTTGTATATAAATTTTAAAAACTGATCTATCATTTTTATAATTTTCTGAAAGTATAGTTGCAGAAAGATAATCAATGTGTGCCTAGATGTCTGTGCTCATGCTAGTAGAAAAGATACTTTAAGAAACTCTCCTTCAATGTGGTGGATCACACATGGGCACATCATCACGAGAGAAGTATAACCAGAGAACAGGCATTTTGCGCTGTTTTCTACACCTTCATGTTACCTACTGAGGAAAACAAGGAAAAGTATATCTGACCAAATGCCACCAGTACTGGACAGAAAAAGAATTTAGAATCCATAGAATGTATTTCCTAAAAGGACAGCACTAAACGTTCAAAAACAGCAATTGTTATAAGAACTCAAACATTAATTGTGGAATAAAATTCTGATGTCAACAATATATCAATATATTGTGTGCCTGTACTTGTATTTATCTTCAAGTATTTGGAAATAGTTGGTATTACACACTTTCTTTATACACATTAATTTAGATTTTCAGATAAAGTGAATAAAAGATGTGCAATGTAGCTCCTAAATTAGGTTACAGCGTGCATTCTATTTTTACTTAAATTTAAATTCATAAATGGATACAAATGTATATCAGTAAGTGTAATTTATACTATTGACAAAATAATATTCTTTATATTTAATATTATGTGGAAGTATAATTTTAAAGTTATTCTGAGAAGATAATAAAGTTTATATTTCCTTCTCTCAAGCTTTCTGATGTATTTAAGATACTGTTAACTGGCACATTCCCAGAACATATCTCCATTTTAACAGTAGATAACAGCACACCAATTACAAAAAGTAATTTTTTGCAAATATCATCTAATGCATGCCAAGCTTCACATTGTTGTTGTTGCATTGACCATAGTACTAATTATATGTTTAAGATCTTATTTTAAGTTTATGTTCTTCTTTCTTTGGAGAAACATCAAAACAACCTTGCATGGTAGTAAGTTGTTATGTAAGCCTAATGCTATTTACAGTAAAATTCTCCAAAAGTGTCACACTATTGTACTTTAAATATTTTCCACTTGTTTATTTAATTTCTGTAGGTTTAATTTCTGTGGAAAATTCCATTGAATAATTTTATTAATGAAGACTGAAGAAATAATCCATTAGCTGACCAAGTTCTTTATGCTGGCTAAAGAATGATTTTATTTTTACTATCTTTTTCTCATGCCAAAATCCACAAAGCACTTAAAATGAGTAATATGTATTAATATGTCAGTATAGTGTCTGTGGTATTTGATACCTAGTTAGCATTTTTATTGAACTCCTGTGTTAACATTTTCAGAAATGGACTTTTATTAATTACCAATTTAAATCTATACTTTGATACCATGGTCACTATTAAATGGGTCATTTCGGCAGTAATAGCTCTTCCTACCAGCAATACTTCAATTTCAGCAGATTTCAGTGTTAATAATTAAAGTGTGCATGTACCACAACCTATTTGTCATGGTAACTAGACAGCATGAGACATTAACATGATTCTGTTCTTGATGAAAGACACCACTCTATTCCATTGCTACTTTCAAAGGAATTCACTTCTCTTAATCTGCTCTAATTAGGGGAAAATGGTTATTTACCTGTCATGTAAAAATAATAATTTCATATCTTAACAGTAATCTAGGGAGGTATGATTGCTAAATTTGCTAGTTGACTCTGTAGGAAATATTACATATAATTTATTATAGCTGTTTAATTAGTTCTGCAAAATCTATCACTGGCATCGTTAAGGTCTAAGAATATTCCTCTGTGAATATTCATCCTCAAGAAAGCTCAATGTGCACATTTCTTTTCCCCTTATATTTTCTTATTGCCTACCTTGTTTCCTGAGGAGCTAAGTAATGATCTGAAGCAGTGGGTTATAAAATAGTGTTTTGTTTTTTGTTCTTATTGAGTTTTTTTAGATCAGCTTTTTCTTGATTAGTATACCCGAAGGATCTGGAAAAGTTTACTTATGTTCATAGAGACATAGTTTTCTATTGAGTTTTATTGAACTACAAGTACTATTTTAGAGTACTTGTCTACCTCAAATCAACGCTAACATTCAACAAATAATTCAGCTCTAGAATATGTACCTTGTTATGTATGTAGAAATATATTAAGGAAGTATGTTTTCTTAATCTCAGATGGGTTATAATCTCATTATGTCAATTTATTTTAAATGAATAAAAATGGAGTAGATTAAATTTACATAAAATTTTAGCTATATATACTGGAGGTAGAATAAAAAAATAAAAAATAACCCTTTAAACAAGTTTGTACACTAGAATTTTTATTTAAAAATATTTTAGGTTCACATACCACCCATCGAAACACAACATATATTTTTACATCTTTCATTATTATGTGGAAGTACAATTTTATATTTAAAATTTCTATAAAATAAAATAAAATGATTAATTCTCTAACCATAGTTATGAAAACAGATCACAAATTTAATGTTTCTTCAAATATATTTGGAACTCAATTTATGAAATGCCTAATTATTCAATTACGAACCATTTTATTAGTTTCCAAAAAGTTTTAAGTTTCATTGTTTTTACTAGAAAGTAAATGTGTAACCGAGATACTATGTGTATTGCTTGTAGGAGAAGGCGGTTGTTTTCTGGTTGATCTGGCTTCATTTCCTAGGCATTCATTCTATGAGAACTATGAATTATTTTATAAGTCAATTCCTCTCTAATCAATGCAACGTGTTAGAATTGGATATCAACTTTGCATAAGATTGAATAGGTTAAGGTCAGAGTTCTCACCTTTCACATTATTGAAAGTTTGGGAAATTGAAATCTCCTGTGGCCATAATGTTCTATGTTTTATGGGGTGTTTATTAGGATTGATGAATCTATCAATTAGGTGTCCATATTGCTGCTTAGTGGTGATCAGACACATATTGCAGATATCTCCTCCAAAACCAAAATCACCACCAGTGAAGAATGTATCACCTAAGGACATTCATAATATTTTTTCCAGAGTTTGAAGTAGAAATTGAGCTGTTTCATAGAAGACAGCTTCTAGAGAGAATATGGGGATTATTTTTCTTCTTCTATTTCTAAGATAGCACAGTGAGATTGTAGCATTAAGGTATCTTTTACTCTCAATACTCAGAACCTAAAAAAGGTACTTTTATTTCTTCTTTTTATTAATAACTTTTTTATTGTGAAAATACCATACAGAAGGGCTACAATTACATGAGCAAGGTAATGAGTACATTTCTTATCGAGCGTTGCTGCCTCCTCCTTGGTTTCCCCTCCTTTGTTTCTCCTTACCATCCCTGCCCTCCATTCTCACCCCCACCAAACTTGTAAAGTTCGATTTTCGACATAACGTCTTGTACATTTCATTGTTGCAATGAGTCCACCTATATCTCTATTTAAACAATTTGTTTTTTTGCCCTTCCCCTCCCCAAATTATACCAACATCAAATATAGTAAAACAATTTGAGTCCTTACCTTGGGATTCATCTTGCCTGACATAAACTTATCTGACCACCTTTTCTGCTTATCTCAGACATATACTAGTTATTGCAAATAAGGGAAACCATGGGACCTATGTTTCTTTGGGCCTGGATTACTTCACTTAATATAATTTTTTCCCAAGTCTTTCCGTTTCCTAACAAATGGGGCAATATCATTCTTTCTGATGGAGACATAGAATTCATTTAGGAATCTGGCTTAGTGGTGGAGTGCTTGCCTTGCAGCCATGAAGCCCTGGATTTGATTCCTCAGTATCATATTAAACGGAATAAGCCTTAAGTGGTGCTGTGGCTTAAGTGATAGAGGAATAGCCTTAAGCACAAAGCGTTTCAGATAAATAAATAAATAAATAAAATCTAAAAATTAATAAAAAAGAAAAGATTGGACAGAGCTGAGGATGAAACAAACTCGGACAGTGAGGGAATAGATAGAAAGATCCTGGAATATTACACCTTTAGGTAACTCAGTCAGGGGCTGGGAAGGTGGCTCAGTGGTAGAGCGCTTGCCTTGCATGCATGAGGCCCTGGGTTCGATTCCCTAACACCACATAAGAAAAAAAATGCCGGAAGTGGTGCTGTGGCTCAAGTGGTAGAGCGCTAGCCTTGAGCTGAAGAGCTGAGGGACAGCGTCCAGACCCAGAGTTCAGGCCCCATGACCGGAACCAAAAAAAAGAAAAAAAAATACTTCAGGTACCTCAGTCAGTCATTGCTCTACTTCTATTCTGTAGTTTTCCTATTTAGGTAGAAAGTAACTTTTGTTGGTTTTCAAGCCAATCAAACTCTTATTTTGTTATGTAAACATACCCAAATGTTACTAAGCATGTATTTTATATAACTTAAAAATATTTTTTAAATCTACATGTCTTTATTTTATTTTGACTTTGTGGATTTATTGAAAGATCAGTTGTTATTACCAAAAGTCAAAAGGATAAATATTAACCTGAAAATCCATGACTCAGACATCATCCTAATTTAAGAATTGCTTCAGTTCCAAAATTAATAAGTGAAATATAGTCTAGTTTCAGTTAAAGCTAAAGCAGAGGTTTTTTGGTTATATTTGCCAAAGAGAGGATTTCTATTTTTCTTGCAACTTTGATTTTATTTTCTACTTTATGGTAACTGTTTTCAGTCTGACTTCAAGGTTTGTAACTTACTTTTCTGGATTAGTTCTACCAAATATTGTTGAAATTCAGATATATCAAAAACCAGTCTACCATAGCAACATGAATCATAGCACTTCATGGTCTCAAAGCTTAAATAACAAATTTTGAGGATGAAGAAATTCCCTTGTCTATTGAGTAAATTGTGACCTTTATCTTAAAAAGAAGCACTGTGCCCAAGATGATATTCTCTATCTTCTTTATCCCCGCTGAATAAAGAGTAGCAATATTTTCTTTACCTATTCTTAAGTTTAAGTTTTTATTTACAATAAGGTATTTTTATTCAACCTTCATGAAATACAAGTCTGGCATGAAATCTCAGGAATGTGGAAATCCATATATTCAATATTTCCCTTTCCTTATATTCACAAAATATGATTATACAGAGAATTTAGAGTTGCTTTATTTTCACAATAACACTTGTTTGAAACCTTTTTATAGGATAAACATGTTTGAAAATTAAAACTGATCTGCAGATGTAAAATTGTTTTCATGTCAAACTATCACATGTTTTGACCTCAAATATTATCTTTCTATGTTAGAACCTTAGTACTCTAACATCAAAGTTTTGTTTTGTTTTGTTTTCTTGGTTTTGCTTTTCGATTCTTTAGCATGCAGGACTTTCATACAATGATAATTCTATTTTCCACATCTCCTCTATCTTTTGGAAATCTTTTATCTTTCTTTTACACCTTCTAAGTTATAATCAATAATGATAATGGCTCCCTTGTAAATACTATTCAATTTCTTGTCCTGTGTCACCTTGTCCTACCGGCTTAACAAAACCAACTTTTAATTAGATCCCATTTTATGCTATTCTGACTCTGAATGTCTGACTGAAAATGGTGAAAACACACAATCATCCCAACCTGTTCTTCATTTTGTTGTCTTAGTGTGAGCTTCAAGGTGACGCTGTGTGCTGCCCGCAGAATCAAAGAAGGTGCTATTGGAATTCCACAATGATAAATTGTACTTCACAGACAAAGGATGAAGAGAAAGAGCTCATAGACAGGCCACAAGGAAGCATGAGGGCATTGCATGAAAGATGCGTTGTAGGCAGGGATAGGGGCTGGCAATAAAATACAGAAAGCTTGCTATCATAGCTTATATCTCGTCTTTAGCAGCATTTCATGATTGGTGAGCAAAATGGAAAATTTCCCTTCTTTTTCTTATGTAATTTCTTAAGTGTTTTCAGAGATAATAGCCTGCATTTCTTTTCTGTGAACATTTTTCTGTTATCTATTTCATGTTGCATTCGTTTATTCCAGATTACAGCTTCAACATAGCAGTGTCCGGCCTCCACAATGAAACACGTGGTCCCTCCCATAATCGTTACTGCTAATGGTCACAATTAGTCACTTTCTTCTTAATGGGTTCACTAAGAACTAGCACTTTAATCACTGCGAAAGAAGTGACTACAAATAGCCCAAAGCACAAAGGAACTGTTGTAACCACAATCATTTTAATTAATGAATGGACACAAGGGAAATACAAGCTTTGTGAGTTATTAGGAACATCTCCCTCATATTCCATTGTTTGCATTATTGTTAATTCAACAAGCAATAATTAGTAAACTGTTATATTTAGATATCAAAATTGCATATATTTTATTATTTTATATTGTCTCACATTGCATATAAAAATCATTTTAGCATCTGAGAGTATTCTCTAAGTATTCTCCCAATATAAGACTCCAGAAGGGAATATACATTATACAGTCTTCTTTTGCTATTCTGTATACCCTGAAATGTAAGATTTACATAAGTGTATACCTTATAAAAAGAAAGTAAACAAAAGATAAGCTAGTACATATTAATTAGAAAGGACCCAAAGGTTTAATTCAATATCTGATTTTATTTCAATCTTTGACAATTTAACATTTCTGAATCATTGAAATCTGTGGAAACACTGATATTTACAAAAATATTTTGCTTTATATGATATTTTATCACTTTACTTCAAGCCATCTATTTGTTTATGTTAGAGCTTATGCAAATGATTACAAATATGCCAATTATTAATACAATTATTCAAATTAATCATATTCTATTTATATCCAAATATATCGTCAGTTACTGTGCTTCACTAAAGAAATTATGTGTTTGTAAAATTGTGTCTAAAATACATTTTGATAGCTGGGTGCTCGTGGCTCATGCCTGTAATTCTGGCTGCTCAGGAAGTTGAGATCTGATGAGGATTGCCATTGAAAGCCAACCTGGGCAGGAAAGTCTGTGAGACTTTTTTTTTTTAATATTTTTTTGTTAAAGAGGGGTTACAATTACATGGGCAAGATAATGCATACATTTCTTACCAAGCATTGCAGCCTCCTCCTTTGTTTACCCTTCACATCCCTTCCCAACCTCCCCCCTCCCCCCCCCCCAACCCTTCCCATGACAACTTGTACTTCTCATTGTTGCAACAGGTCCACCTGTATCCTTAAACGGCTTGTTTTTCCCCATCTCTTCCCCAAGTTATACTGACATCAAATATAGTGAAAGCAGGGGTTATACTGTGGGGGAGGGACATACAAAGCAACAAAGAAATAATCTTATAAATGCGTTAAAAACACATGCATGAAAGAAAAAAAACATCAAAATACATATCTAAGGGTTCATTTTCCTAACATCACATTATCTGACCTTTTCCGCTTGACTCATACATATACTAGATATTGCAAATAAGGGAAACCATGGGACCTATGTTTCTTTGGGCCTGGCTTCTGTGAGACTCTTATATCTAATAAACCACCAGAAAACCAGAAGTGGCGCTGTGGCCCAAGTGGTAGAATGCTTGCCTTGGGCTGAAGAGCTCATGCAAAGCGCCCAGGCCCAGAGTTGAAGCCCTACTACTGACCGGAAAAACAAAACAACAAACAAAAAATATTTTGATGAAATGATGTGTATCTATTTTTCAGTAGGTTGATTATTTTAGGAAAAATAATTATAATGATAACCCCTAGGCTCTCCTTGAGAAATTTGTATTTTTATAATAATGATCTGGATGTAAATCTACTGGAATGAAAAGAAAGACAGTATTATCAAAAGCAAAACTAGTATACATAACTCAACTAATTTCTTACAAACATATTAATTTTCTAGTGTTTAGTGCTATTTAAATTCTATGTGTGAATGAAGTTTATTGATTGTATGGCATGTTGCATTCATTTTTGACAAAAACTACCAAAACAACAATAAAAGTAAAAATAAAAAATGATGTTTAACTTGTTTCATATTCCCTTGGTATATTACTGTTTATCTTTTCACATTTGAATTAGTTTCAGATACTTTTTTGGAAATTATATTTAAATTGAATGAACCATTGAAATGCAAAAAAGCACTAAGAAATGAATTTGCTTACATTCTATTAATGCAACATTAATTGCTTTACCTTTTTAATGTATCACATAAGAAAAATAGATGAGTATTAGAAAATATCAGCACATTCATTTCAAAGCATTAAAAGTCCAGTTTTAACAATTTTTTGCTTATAAAATTTAGAAAAAAATATCAACAGAATTAGTTGAAAGGAACAGATAACTACACAAACAACATCCCCTTTTTGTTTTTCTTTTTAGTTTACAAGTTCAATTGTCTGCTAGTTTAGGGAGACAGTTTAATAAAGTGACCCTTAAACAAACAGAAGGAAAGACTAATATCTTTATTTGTACTGCACAGTTGGAGTTACCCATAACTTCCTTGTTTCAGGCCTAAATTTTTACAGATATTTAATTAAAAAGCATCTCTATATGTTATTAGTTTGTGTGGGTGTTTGTGTGTGGGTGTGTGCATGTGTGTCATTTCATTGTCAACCTTTCATAGTCTTTTCATATGATATAGTCTCAAAATCCCCTTCCTCATAGATGAAGCTACATGTTTTGAGTCTGTATAAAGATTGTCATGTCTGCCTTTATAAACAGGATGAGATGTTAGCATTCACACCACAAACATTAGTACACATCGTCAACTTTTGATCATATAAGCATTGAAACATTACACTGTCAGTTAGTTGATGAATAGTAGCAATAATTAATCATATGAATGTATGCATTGCAATATACTCCTTTGCAACATGCATATATGTAGGTTCCATATGCTCTTTTTATTTGAAATTAATATATTTTCTACTTCACTAGTATAAGTCATTGATTTGTGGAAAGTACATCTCAGAGAAATATTCATATTTTTTGTAAAATTAACTTTGCACAAGACTGAAAATAATCAGATAAAATTAAATCTCTTTAAATAGCAACATGTTCTCTATTTCTGAAGGGGTGCTTAACTTCCTTATAATATCTTGTTAAATTGTACTGTATTTAAATTAAGAAAACTATAAACTAAATTTGATGATGGATCAAAAGTTGATTCCTATTGTTTATGATGAGGGTTTTTAATACATGCATAAATATTCTTTATTTTTAATATAAATTCATAGTCCAAAGTATAAAACAATTGATAGCTAATATATTCTGGGACTTTTGTCTCTTGTGTGGACTTCCAAAATGTATTAATTTTCTCCTGGGCTGATTTAATTTTTTTTATTTTATTTTATTGTAAAGGTGATATACAGAGGGGTTACAGTTACATAAAAAAGGTAATGAGTACTTTTCTTGTCCAACAGGGTCACCCTGTCCTAGAAATTATTTTTTGTTAAATTGCTTCACAAGAATTAATTCTAATCATTGTTCTTTAATTACAGAAAATATTCTTTTGTCCTTTTCCAACTTTAAATTTCCTCTTCATTTTTTCATAAGATCTAGTGAAATTTAGGGACACAATGCAGTTATTTTGGGATAGCTGAATGATATTGGAATGCATGTAATGGAAACATATATAATGAAAGTTGTTATTCAATAAATTAATTTTGTTAGTATAATTATATGTAAATTTGGAATTGTTACCATGAGTGTATAAAAATTAATAAATTTGCTAAATAAATAAATTTGCTAAACTGTGTAATCTATTTTTACATCACTCTGTATTATACAAAAAATTTTAGCATAAACTGAATACTTATGTAATACTTTGTCATATTATTCATAAAATGAAGAATCACAAATGTGAATAAAGATATATTTTCTCAAAACAATACTTTAATATTGCTTTCAAAATTATTAAGAACATATTAGGAATATAAAGTTTAATATGTGTCTGACAGGTTAAAAGATTAATAATGGTGTTACTGCAAAATGGAGAGGCAGATAGATGATAGATAGAAAGATAATGGATAGATAGATAGATAGATAGATCATCCCAATGAATTCCAAGCCCTTAAAAAATTTATACTTTATTCCTTGGTTTGTTCAGTCACTATTCATACAAGAAAACTAAAATGACAGCCACTCTTTAACAAATTCTTTCACATACTCATGAGGGGAAAAACAAAGTAATTAATATAATTTTATATGTTTCTAACTATCTTCTAAGTTAAATTTTTTTTCTTTTTTATTGTGAAAATACTGTACAGAGGGGTTACAATTACATGGGCATGATAGTGAGTACATTTCTTATCAAGCATTGTAGCCTCCTCCTTTTTTACCCTTCCCATCCCTTCACATCCTCTCTCCCTCCCTACCCAATACTCCCCCCCACCCCCAGTTGTAAAGTTCGTTTTCCACATGACAACTTGTACTTCTCATTGTTGCAACAGGTCCACCTGTGAAGCCTAAGATATGCATTTTAAATGTTTTCTTTTCTTTCATGCATTTGTTTCTTTTTTTAATTTATTTTATTTTATTTGTGAACATACTGTACAGAGGGGTTACAATTACATGGGCAGGATAATGCGTACATTTCTTACCTAGCATTGCAGCCTCCTCCTTTGTTTATCCTTCACATCCCTTCCCAGCCTCCCCCTCCCCTCCATTCCCAATCCTTCCCCCCCCCAACGCAATTATAAGATTATTTCTTTGTTGCTTTGTATGTCCCTCCCCCACAGTATAACTCCTGCTTTCACTGTATTTGATGTAGGTATAATTTGTGGAGGGGAAGGGGAAAAACAAGTCGTTTAAATAAGGATACAGGTGGATCTAAGTTAATTTTTGTATCCAGACTTTATTCTCTCTGACCAGGAGTCTCTATCTATATCTAGACCTAGATCTAGATCTGTATCTCTATATAGGTATTTTCTTGCCTTTCTTTTTCTTTTTTTTTTTTTTTTTTTTTTGTCCGTAGTGGGGATTTAACTCTGGGTCTGGACGCTGTCCCTGCACTCTTCAGCTCAAGGCAAGCACTCTACACCTTGAGCCACAGTGTCACTTCTGGTTTTCTAGTGATTTATTGGAGATCAGAGTCTCATGGACTTTTCTGTCTAGACTGGCTTTGAACCACGATCCTCAGATGTCAGCCTCTTGAGTAGCTAGGATGACAGGCATGAGCCACCAGCGCCCAGCTACCTTTCTTTTTCTATTCTTGGGAATTGTATACTTTTTAACTATCTACAAAGAATGAAAACTAAGGGATTATAAGGTTTGTTGGGCCAAAATTGATATATATGTTCTCAGTCATCCTCATCATTCCCATTATTTTGTGTTCAAAAATCTTATCAACTATAGTTTTAAGGATTGTGATTCATGCACACTAGATGATCAAGCAAGTGTGATCTTATATTCAATGTACATTATGTACATTGAGCTACATACCTTGCAGGTAGGGTTGGGAAAGAGAATAATGAGGGTGGGGGAGGATGGCAGAAGTGAAAATGATCAAGATGCATTGTACTCATAATCTGACTTACTGAATTGTAAAGTCTTTGTGTCACTACTTAATAATAAAATATTTACAAATAAATTATTATAAAGAAAAAGAGCAAAAAAAGAGAATGTTCAATGAGAAGTCTTTTTCAAAAATAATTCAAGTTATGGTGGTGAAATAGGCAATAAAAAAGTCTCTACATGTGTGCTTTCTATTTATTTCCTTTAATTTTACTACTGAATTCTTCACAATTTTAACCCCACCACAAACAGGAAAAGCAATCCACTTGGTTTCCTACTAATACCCAATCCCAAGAGCAAACAAATACTAACATATTAGCACTGTTTCACTCTCTTATCTTCTCTATCTTGCTTTTTCCATTTAATATAAATAAAAGTATCAAGTTTGGCATCAGCAAAATGTGATGTATATTAGGTATTTGGTATTAGTCTTCTTATATGTGTAATGTACTCAATTATTGCTAAAATACACATAAAATTTATTAATATTACTTAAAAAGTGTTAAATATCATGAGGTACAGTGACAAATTGCAAACACTAGATCCATGATTTAAGCTAAAGAAATCTTAAAAAGTAGTGAATTTCTGAGACTTACTTGAAATTATTCTCATATTTAATGAAAACAAAATTTGGGTGTTTGTTTTGATATAGAAAAGCATTAGTAGAAATCTGTGTTCAACATCCACATTACCAAGAAATAGAGGAGTGTAGGATGTACACCATATCCATGACTGTCTTCCTTTCAAATTTTTAGTATTATTATTATTGATTAATTTTCTTTTAAATAATTGCACTTGCATGTGAACCAATATAAGATCAAATTAAAAGAGCTCAGCAGATCATTTATCAGCCCTTTAAACAGGGTTCTTAATGTTCTGGAGGAGAGTAAATATCTGATGTTTCTACTGTGAAAGATTTCTAACTATAGGTTAGCTCCACACATCTTCCTAACTACTATATACCTAATATATCATGGTATTCATCTCATATTTTCAATGTACTTAATTTAGGATTGCCATATTTAGTTGGATTGAAATAATAATAATCACAAGTAATTTGATCAGTCATTCAAGTTTCACAAGATTATTTTAAACAATGCTGACATATCATTGTTGAAGACTCCTCATTAAAATTTATAATATACATTTTAGATTAGTTACATCACGTAATTGTCAAAACATCTGTGTGATTTGGTAAGAGTAATATCCCACATTTTAAGATGAAACACTATTCAAAGACATGGAAATTTACCAAGTTCATACCACCAGAAAACAACTGACTCTAAAGTGTTAATCATCATTGTTCTATTAATTCTAATCAGAAAAAAATCACATCTTGCTAAATATATTAATAGAGTTAATGTCATGTATGCCTTAAATCTGTGTTATAACCTTGACTTCAATATTTATTGCTGTTTTTCCTTTAAAAAAAACAATTAAGGGCTGGGAAGGTGGCTCAGTGGTAGAGCACTTGCCTTGCATGCTCGAGGCCCTCGGTTCGATTTCTCAGCACCACATAAGAAAAAAGCCAGAAGTGGCGCTTTGGCTCAAGTAGTAGAGTGCTAGCCTTGAGCTGAAGAGCTGAGGGACAGTGCCCAGGCCCAGAGTTCAGGCCCCACGACTGGACCCCAAAAAAAACCAAAAAAAAACCCAAAAAACAATTAAGTTAATTTTATTGTATGAGTGATTTTAGAAGGGTTACAGTTACATAAGCAAGGTAATGAGTACAATTTTTGTCAAACTTTTAGATCTATAAAATTAATAAGTAGATAACTACTACCAGTGAGCCAATGGCTCATGCCTATAATCCTAGCTACTCAGGAGGTTGAGATCTGAGGATCACAGTTCAAAGCCAGCCTAAGCAGGAAAATCCGTGAACTCTTATCCCCAATAAACCACCAGAAAACTGGAAGTGGTGCTGTAGCTCAAGTGGTAGAGCACTAGCCTTGAGCTGAATAGCTGAGGGACAGTGCTCAGGCCCAGAGTTCAAGCCCCACAACCCACCAAAAAAAAATTAGAATTGGATTCTAAATAAACATTGGAAATACTCCCAAATAACTTTTCAGTTACAGTAATTGGTAAACGGAATAAAATTATATAATATATTCTAAGATAACTATATTGCAGCTGTTATTATGGGATAGGTTTTTCAAAGTAAAAAAAATCTAATTATTAATATATGTTCCACCCTTTTAAAAATGGATCCATGTTTATTCAGAATGCCCTACTTGTGGTGTTGGGGACGTGGCACAGTTGGCAGAAATCTAGCTCTTGAGAGACAGTGTCAGGTACTGAGTTCAAGTGCTGACATCAGAACTATAAAAAAAATCACTTTCTTATACTGATGCATATAAAACCTTAGTTTCAAATGCCTGACAAATGTTTTGACTGGGTCTATTGGTAGAGTGCTTGCCTTGAATGCATGAAGCCCTGGGTTTGATTCCTCAGTACCACAAAAACAGAAAAAGTGAAAAGTGGTGCCTTTACTAACCTTGAGCACAGAGAGGCTCATGGACATAAACCAGGTCCTGAGTTCAAGCCCCAGCACTGTCAAAAAAAAAAAAGATGGTTAGATTGCATTTCTTTCATCATCATCTACTTGTAAGCATCAATTCACATCATGACAAGTCCAGAACTTAGTAAGGACAAAGACAACAATAAATATAATGTAATAAATACATTGTACGTCATCATATTGACATCCGAACTGACTCATATGTTTCACAGCAAACTATTTTCAAGTGCTGATGCATGAATATGTCAGACACTATATATTTTAATACTCCATGTAACTAAAACTAAAAATTACATCTGAAACTGGGGAAATAAAGATGTACTCAGAATTGATCAGAAAAATTAATGTGAAGTAACGGAAACCATGGGAGCTATATTTCTTTTGGGCCTGGCTTACTTCACTAAATATAAATTTTTCCTAGTCTTTCCATTTCCGAACAAATGGGGCAATGTCATTCTTTCTGATGGAGGCATAGAATTCTATTATATGCATGTATATACCACATTTTTTGATCCATTCATCTACTGAGGGGCATCTGGGTTGGTTCCATATCTTAGCTATGATAAATAATGCTCCAATAAACATGGTAGTGCTGGTAGCAATAGTATGGCCTTGTTTGTGATCATTCCAGTAAATGCCCAAAAGTGGGATTGCTGGGTTATAGGGGAGCTCTATGTGTAGTATTTCGAGTAACCTCCATACTGCTTTCCAACGTGGTTGAACAAGTTTACACTCCCACCAACAATGAAGTAGGGTTCCCTACTGGCCACATCCCCTGCAGCATCTGTTGTTATTAGAGTTCTTGATTATAGTCATTCTAACTAGGGTGAAGTGGTATCTCAATGTTGTTTTGAGTTGCATTTCTTTTATGGCTAGAGATGTTGAGCATTTCTTTATATGTCTATTGTTCATTTTTATTTCCTCTTCAGAAAAGTTTGTCTTTAAGACTTTAGCCCATTTTCTATGGGTCAATTGTTTCTTTGAGGATTTGTTATTGAGGAATATAATTTTTTGAGTTCCAAATATGTATAGTGAAGATCTTCTCCTAATCCGTGGGCTTTCCATTGATCTTGAAAGCTATGTCCTTTGCCATGCAGAAGATCTGCAATTTCATGCAATCCCATTTGTCCAACCTTTTATTGATTTGTTGTGTTTCTGGGTCTCTTTTAAGAAAATTTCTGCCTGTGCCAAGGAGACCTAGGGTTTCTCTTATTCCGTCCTGTAATGTTTTCAGAGTGTCTGCTTTGACTCCAAGGTATTTGATCCATTTGGAGTTGATTCTGGTGCAGGGTGATATATAAGGATCTAGCACTAGTTTTCTACAAGTGATTAATCAGTTTTGCTAGCATCATTTATTGAGGAGGCTGTCTTTCTTCCATTCTATTTTTTTAGCTCCCTTATCGAAGATTAGATGGCTATAGATAGGTCTGTGGTTCATTACTGGGTTTTCAATTCTATTCTATTGGTCCAGAGGTCTGTTCTTGTGCCAGTACCAAGCTGTTTTGATTACTATGGCTTTGTAGTAGAGTTTGAAATTTGGTATTTATATTCCTCCAGCACAGTTCTTGCTGTTAAGGATTGTTTTAGCTATTCGAGGTCTTTTATTGTTCCACAGGAATTTTTTTGATTGTCTGTTCTATTTCATTGAAGAATGAGATTGGAATATTGATAGGTATCACATTGAATTTGTAGATTGGCTTTGGAAGTATTGCCATTTTCACTATGTTAATTTTTCCAATCCAGGAGCATGGGAGGATTTTCCACTCCTTATGTTCTGCTTTAATTTCCTTTCTAAGGTTTTTAAAGTTTTCATCATAGAGATCCTTCACTACTTTAGTTAATTCCTCGGTATTTTATTTTTGTGGGACTATTACAAAAGAAGTTGTTTTCCTGATTTCAGCCACGCTCTTTTCATTGTTGGCATACAGAAAAGCAGTTGATTTTTGAGGATGAATTTTATACCTTGCTACTTTGCCAGAGATTTGAATCAGTTTGAGTAACTAGTACATGTGTAGTACAAGCAGAAAAGGCCAAAAGCTGTGTACATATGACCATATAAGATGATGTTAAGCAAAATGAACCCCAAGTTAGAGACACAAATAACTTTTTCCTCTCTTGTTATTTTTTCTAATGTATTTATAATGTACCATGTGATTTTTTTGTTGCTTTGTATGTTTTCCCCCATGTTATAACCCCTATTTTCACTGTATTTGATGTCGGTGCCCTGCATCTTGTATGTACACTTCTCTAATTGGGGGAAGGGAAGGAAAAAACAAAATGCTTAAATAAGGTTAAGGGTTGAGTCATTATAACAACGAGATGTACAAAACACTATGTTGAAAAAGAACTTTACAACTTGGGGGACAGGGTAGTAATTGAGGAGGGAGGGAAGGGATGAGAGGGGGAAAACGAAGGAGGAGGCAACAATGTTCAATAGGAAATGTACTCATTACCTTGCTTATGTAACTGTAACCCCTCTGTACAGCATTTTTACAATTAAAAATGTACAAAAAATAATGTCACATACTTGCCAATCTGGGTGCTGCAAATGTATCTCATTGACTTTCTTGAATGAGGTCCTGAAGTGCACTCATTGATGAGTTATTCTTACAAAACTATGAAGTTATTCTTAAATATGTGGTAATTTGTAGAAAACGGTATGGAATACTGGACAAAGAGTATGACTTTAGCTTTAATGTTAAAGAAGGAATATATTTCAAAAGTTGTCAAATTTTAAAGTTATATGAGCATAGGGCAATAAAAATAGAATACAATTTCTACAGAATAATAGGCAGAATATAGCAATGAAACCTTTATAGATTAAGCTATAACTTATATGAATATATAAAGAACATATGAATAGAGGTATATAAATGCAAATAATATGTTTATAGAAAGAATTAAAAGTGATAAAAATACAATGGTGTGATATATATTATAGGCATCCATTAAATATGTTGTTATACTCAGTCTATCTTTTGAAGTTGAAAAATTTCATTCCTATTTCATGTTAGCTAAGAATTTAGAGATTGTTGCAAATAAGGGAAACCATGGCATCTATGTTTATGTTTCTTTGGGCCTGGCTTACTTCACTTAATATAATTTTTTCCAAGTCTTTCCATTTCCTAACAAATGGGGCAATGTCATTCTTTCTGATGGAGGCATAGAATTCCATTGTGTATATATTCCACATTTCTTGATCCATTCATCTACTGAGGGGCAGCTGGGTTGGTTCTATATCTTAGCTATGGTAAATGATGCTACAATAAACATAGCTGTGCTGATAGCTTTAGTATGGTCATCCTGTTTGTGATCACTTGAGTAAATGCCCAAAAGTGGGATTGCTGGGCCATAGGGGAACTCTATGTGGAATCTTTGGAGGAACTTCCATATTACTTTCCAAAGTAGTTGAACAAGTTTACACTCTCACCAACAATGCAGTAAGGTTCCCTTCTCTCCTCCTCCCCTCCAGCATCTGTTGTTATTAGAGTTCTTGATTATAACCATTCTAACTGGAGTGAGGTGATATCTCAATGTTGTTTTGATTTGCATTTCTTTTATGGCTAGGGAGGTTGAGCATTTCTGCATGTGTCTATTGGCCATCCTTTTTTCCTCTTCAGAGAACCCCTCTGTATGGTATCTTCACAATAAAAAAATAATTTAGAAAGTATTATTATTATTATTATAGTATTTAGTTAGGATGTTAAGGACCATCATGAACTCTGTCTAATGAAACTATTATTACTTTAGTCAAACCCTTTTCCTATCTTAGACATGTTATTATTTGTGATGGAGAGGGTGAATTGCTGTGAAGTACATTGTACATACATATATGGAAATATAATGATAGCTCTGCACTACAAATATATATGTTCCTTTAAGTAGTCCTACAAGGACTTACCATTCAGCAAAGTAGATTAAAACTTCAATGCATCCTGATCAATTTCACCTCTTGTATCATTCTATCTATACCTCCTAACCCCATCCCTTACCTCAATATTCTTAATTTTGTAGGATATGCATTGTATTTCATGATGGCATTTTTCACCTTCCTGTTTGTCTACTCATCCTGTTTCTTGATCCCTGTCCCTCCAATTTTGAATATTGATTACCTGGTATTTATTTAAATGGAGTGTGAGTTAGGGTTTGTAAGGAATTACACAGTTTGACTTTCCCTGTATTTAGATTACTATATTTAGATTACTATACTTATACTGAATAGCAACCCAAATATGTATACCAATACATTTATCAATTAATTCCAGGTTTTACATATTATAGAAAGCAGACATCCAATTTACTTTACTTAACAAGATTCTTTTTCCAGGTCCTCCTATTCTTTGGCTAATAGTATAATATCATTCTTTCTTTCTTTCTTTTTTTCTTTTTTTTAATTTAATTTAATTTTATTGTAAAGGTGATATATAGAAGGTTACAGTTACATAAGTGTAGCTAATCTAAAACAATTTTATAGAAAGTCTACTCTCTTTTTTTTTGGGGGGGGGTCCGGTCATGGGGCCTGAACCCTGGGCCTGGCTGCTATCCCCACTTTCCCTCTCCCCACCCCAGTTCAATCCCCCAAGTTGTAAAGTTCATTTCCAATTTATTGCCTTGTGAGTATCGCTGTTGCATTGGTCTCTCCATTTTGTTATTCCCTTTCATTTGCCCAGGTCACATATATATATATATATATATATATATATATATATATATATGGTAGCAAAATCAGAAAACAGTGACAAGTTATTTGTAATAATTAGTATATATCTAAGATAGTCCTAGAAGAGGATCACAATAGCTCAATAACTATGTATATATGACCACATAAAATGATGCTAATTGAAATTAACTCCAAGATATGAAACAAGAGGTTTTTTTTATTTTTAAATGTTTTTGTTTTCAATATCATTCTTTCTAATGCATGAGTAAAGTACCATTGTGTATACAAACAATGTGCAAATTCAATGCCTTGGCTATTGTGAGTAGTTCAATGTACATGGTTGTCCACCTGTACTTACTCTATCCTAGTTTGTATTCTTTTAGATAAATGTCCCTAGAGATAAACTGTTGGATCACAGAGTAATTTTATATTTACTTTTTGGAGAAACTTCAATACTGCTTTCCAGATTGGTTAAACAATTTTATGTTCCCAACAACAATGTACGAGGGTTCATATTCTCCCACATTCACAAGAGTATCTGTTGTTTGTATTCCAGACTTTTAAAGCATGGCTTAGATATATTCATGAATATTTCTCAAGCAGAATCAATGATTATGCAGCCTAAGTTGTTTCCTTAGTGCATGGTTATAATGATGGTTACCATAACGACAACATTTTCAATGAACATAAAACCTTTATCATGAACTTCAGAGAAAACAGGGCACCAGTGGCTTACGCTTGTAATCCTAGATACTCAGGAGGCTGAGATCTGAGGATCCTGGTTCCTAGCCAGCCCGGGCAGGAAAGTCTGTGAGACTCTTATCTCCAATAAACCACTAGGAAAGTGGAAGTGGTGCTGTGTCTCAAGCGGTAGAGCGCTCATCTTGAGCTGAAGAGCTGATGGATAGCACCCAAGCCCAGAGTTCAAGACCCACCCACCACCGACCAAAAAAAAAAAAAAAAACACCTACAGAGAAAATAGAATTTACTTAAAATTGAATTTCAACATGTTCTTTTGGCATCCAAGATGTAACTATTAACATATGTATATATGTCTGAGATGAGATAACCATTTTGGGTGGAATTGATTTTGCTTTTTCTCCTAAAACATATAGCATTACAATTTGCATTATAAGAATGTCATGATTGGGCTGGGATGTAGCTCAGTGGCAAAGCGCTTGCCTAGCAAGCGCAGCGTCCTGGGTTCGATCCCCAGTACCAAAAAAGAAAAGAAAAAAAATACAGTTAAAAAAAAAAAGAATGTCATGATTTTGTCAATCGCTTTTCTGTATGCCAACAATGAGAAAAGTGTGGCTGAAATTAAGAAAGTTACTCCATTTGTAATAGCCCCTCAAAAAATAAAATACCTAGGAATTA
>NW_012267217.1:9592757-9606860 GCF_000151885.1 Dipodomys ordii
TACAGGATGGAATAGGAGAAACCCTAGGTCTCCTTGGCTCAGGCCAAAATTTTCTGAATAGAGACCCGGAAACACAACAAATCAAAGAAAGGTTGTACAAATGGATTGCATGAAGTTGCAGAGCTTCTGCATGGCAAAGGACATAGCTAGCAAGAACAATAGAAAGCACACAGACTGGGAGAAGATCTTCATTAGCCATGCAACGGACAAGGTCTCATATCTAAAATATACTTGGAACTCAAAAAATCAAATCCCCCAACAACAAATCCTTAAAGAAACAACTGCCCAAAATAAAAACTTGAAGAGAATCTTCTCTGAAGAAGAAAGAAGGATGGCCAATAGACACATGCAGAAATGCTCAACCTCCCTAGCCATAAAAGAAATGCAAATCAAAACAACATTGAGATACCACCTCACCCCAGTTAGAATGGCAAAAATCAAGAACTCTAACAACAACAGATACTGGAGGGGATGTGGACAGAAGGGAACCTTACTTTCATTGTTGGTGGGAGTGTAAACTTGTTCAACCACTTTGGAAAGCAGTATGGAGGTTCCTCAAAAGACTCCACATAGAAATCCCCTATGACCCAGCAATCCCACTTTTGGGCATTTACCCAAATGTTTACAAACAAGACCACACTAAAGCTACCAGCACAACTATGTTTATTGCAGCATTATTTACCATAGCTAAGATATGGAACCAACCCAGATGCCCCTCAGTAGATGAATGGATCAAGAAAATGTGATATATATACACAATGGAATTCTATGCCTCCATCAGAAAGAATGACATTGCCCCATTTGTTAGGAAATGAAAAGGCTTGGAAAAAATTATATTAAGTGAAGTAAGCCAAGCCCAAAGAAACATAGGTCCCATGGTTTCCCTTATTTGCATATCTAGTTAATGTGTGAGTCAAGCATAAGAGGACAGATAATGTGATGTTAGGAAATTGAACCCTTAGATATGTATTTAAATGTTTTTTTCTTTCATGCATTTGTTTCTAACACATTTATAAGATTATTTCTTTGTTGCTTTGTATGTCCCTCCTCCACAGTATAACCCCTGCTTTCACTATATTTGATGCAGATATAATTTGTGGAGGAGATGGGGAAAAACAAGTCGTTTACGGATACAGGTGGACCTGTTGCAACTATGAGAAGTACAAGTTGTCATGTCAAAAACGAACTTCACAAAGTTGTGGGGGGCGATTGTGGGGGGTGGGAGAGGCAGTGAAGGGATGTGAAGAGTAAACAAAGGAGGAGGTTGCAATGCTTGATAAGAAATGTACTCATTATCTTGCCCATGTAATTGTAACCCCTCTGTACAGTATGTTCACAAAAAATAAAAATTAAAATTAAAGAAAATAAATAATAAAAAAAGAAAAAAAAGAATGTCATGATTTTGAAAACAACAATCATTAAACTTGAAAGTAAAAGTGTGCTTTATATTTAAAATTATGACATACTTTGCTCTCTTCAGTCACACTCAAGATTTTTAAATGTATATAGCCCCCTGGGCCAACATCTTGTTATATACATTACAAATTAAGTGAACCACAAAAATACTAGTCGTATATAACAAGTTTCTGTACTCACAGGTATCAATGCAAATGTGGCATTAGTAAATATGGGAAAGCTGAGGAAATACTGTGAATATGTGAAAACTATTATGTCTGCGACAAATTTTAGCTTTAACTGTTTAAAAAAAAACAATGTTTCTTTCACAGTACAGAATTGTTCAATCATTAATTGTTTCTTGAAATCTGTATGCTAACCTAAACGCTGATAAGACATTAGGTATAAACATTGGACACATTATTTTCATAACATGCATAATATTGATTTGTAAAGAATGAGAGTCAAGTTCTTTTGGAGGAGATATTTTATATTCTTGTGGCATTGCTAGTGGACATCAGCTTCAGCAGGCAATCACATATTTTTATAGCTTTACAATATCCTTGCAAGGCAGTTCAGTTTTTATGACATTCCCTCTGCCACTGACTTCCAATAAAATAAATAAATAAACAAACAAATAAACAAATAGTTGCTGGCAAAACTGAAACCCAACAACGAAGATATTGATAGCATTTGTTTACGATTTGAAAAACTTAATTCTTCTGTTAGATTTAAAAATTAATGTACGTGCTTTGCTATACATTTCTATCAACAAAGGTTCAGTTGATATTAAAAAAATAAGTTAAAATGTACCTCTTTAGCTCTCTTTTAAGAAAATGATCATTTCATAGTCTGCTAAATTCTGTTTCCCAAAAGTTTAGTCACTTGTAAGTTAAAGCTATGTAATGGTTATGAAATGAACATTGATAGTTAAAAATATGCATTCCTCTAAAGTTTTCTACTGGTACAAATTATGACTTCTGCTGTAACACCTGGGCTCCACACAAAGTTTAGCGATATTACAAATCTTCATATATCTGCATAACATTTTTTCACCAGCTTGTAATATCTTCAGAATGGAAATAGACACCTTAATTGTCTTAAGTTAGATATAATTTATATTATTGTTTTAAGTAGGAATGGCATTTACTATAAGGATGTTAGGTAGTTCGTATTAATGTCAAACAGTGTGGAAACTAGGGGAAAAAAGAGAGAAGTAATATCCTGCTTAAATAAAAGGATTTGGCAATATAACCAAAATTGTTGTTACTCAGAAAAGATCATTTAAATTATGGGTACATATCCTTATAGTCTTATATCCAATAGATCTCTTTTTGGTAACAGGGTCTCATTTTTTTCTGAAATTTCTTCAAATTTAATAAATTAAACATTTTTCACGCTCTTGTGTATTCAATATACACATGCATGTACAGCTTGTAAGAGTGGAGATTTTCTAAACGATATTTGGAAGGTGTTTTAAAGAATGCATTTTTTACTTCAGCTGTCTCATAAGCATTTATTATCTTTCTGCCCTTTTAAGTGACCTAAGTGAAAAGCAAATGTGCTTCATAAGCTTCTGATCCTCATCAGCCTCGGTTTTAGAAATGATGCAGATATGAGCCAAGCAGAGAGAAAGAACCTGATTCCCTAGATTTATGGAACTCCCCATAGTAGGCAAGCATGTCTTTAAATTTCTTTTGGTTCAATGAGACACATTCTAACATATCTTTCAGGATTCAGGATTCTAAAAGAGAAATTGCACTGGTTCAAGATTTTGTGATGTGTTCATTCTTTACCTGGGATATCATGAATCTGTCTTGTTTACCTTCTGTTAGCAGGGAGCACAATCAGAATGTAGCAACACTTCAAATGAAGTTCATGAAGTTGATATTCTTTTAATATAGCATGGAAATAGATGTCTATAAATATTATTTTTGTATATATGTATACTTTACAATATACATAATGTCCTAGTGATTCATATTTGCAAAATTAAATCTTTTTCTTAACAATAAGTTTTTTTTTATGAAACATATCAGATCAGATAGGACAGGCTTGGAAGATTTGGCACTTTAAATATTCTATAGTCAACTAAGTTGGATTAATATACCTGTGTTATTTACTATGTAACGTCAAGTGGAACTAACTTCATTCAAAGTTCAAATAATTAATGAGCAGTTATATATAAACTAATTTAAGTTCTTCTTGGTCTTAATTATATTAATATCTAAAAATAGGATGGTATTAACTTGAGTTTTCTATGAAGAATAAGAAAGCACAATATATAATTATCACTAAAATAGCATGCTCTGCACAGCAATTTCTCAGTTAATTTAAGAATACATGAATAAATAAAATTAGAAATTTGAAAAAATAAGACATTGGACAATTCTCTCCTCCATTCTTCTTAAAGTACTTATCTTAGAAAGGGTTTAGTATTTATTTTCTCCTGTCTTGGAAATGTGTATAATTCCAATTTGAAAACACAAAGGTTTGGAGACTCAAAAACGTGTTCTTCAAATTGTAAACACAAAAGAAGTTAACATAATATTTCTCAGTCTTGCTGGATGTTGATGGCTTGAGCCTGTAATCCTAGCTACTCAGGAGGCTGATCTGATATCTTAGGACCTCAGTTCAAAGCCAACCTGGACAGGAAAGTTCCTGAGACTCTTACCTCCAAGTAACCACCAGAAAATCAGAAGTGGTGCTGTGGCTCAAGTTTTAGAGTGCTCTCCTCGAGCTGAAGAGCAAAGGAACCGTGCCCAGCCCAGAGTTCAAGCTCCACAACCGATTCCCACAATTCCCCCCGCCCCCGGCCCCTCCCCAGTCTCTGTGGCAGACTAGGAGACTAGTAACTTCAATGAGAACTTTTTTTTCTCTAAGCTGCAAAACTCTCTCTCTCTCTATATATATATATATATACATATATATATATATACATATATATATATATATATATCCTATTTGTTTTCTTCTGGTTAAATCTTCTTAACTAACATAGATGATGCCCCAATTACCAAAGAAATGTAATATGGTTTGTGAGTTAAATGGGAATGTTAAGGCTTCTTGTTTTGACTGACTGTATTGCACCTTGATATGTTCACAATATGTTTTATCTGTTTGATTCTATAAGCCAGGTTTTGATTTACTTCTATCTTTTCTGTCTTTTATGTCACTTGTGATGGACATTTTGTTTGAAGGTTATTCATTAACAAAATAAGAATAAAAAATATGTATACTTCTCACTTCATATATAAGTGTATTTTATACTTCATTCTGCTTTTCTAGCCACTTACAACATATGTAAAGATACTCAGAAGGAGATACTAGAGAAGTGTGTTTTAGCCTGAATCACTGAAATGTCCTGGAAAAACTGCAAGTTGGAATTATGCCCAAGAAAGTTCCTTTGATACTGAAATTTTTACATGGTTGATTGAAAAAAAATCAAGCACTTACTACATGATTTATGAAATGATGTTTATTGAAATGAACTCCAAGAAATGGAAACAAGAGGGCTTTATTTTGTTGTTCCTTTGCTTGTTTTGTTTGCTACTTTTCTTCTTTGTCGCTGATCACTATTATTGTTTTCTGTACCTTTTGTCTTTTATGTAAGTTTATCTGTTTAGGAGAATGTATGGGAAATTGTGCATTGGTGGGAAAAAATTCAGCAATGACATTCCCTAGATACTATGTTGAAAATGAAATATACAAATTCTTGGGAAGGGAGATTGAGAGGGGAAAAATTGGGAGAAAACAAGGGAAGGGGTGATACTGTTGAAAAAGCAATGTACTCATTACCAGACTTATGTAACTGTAACCCCTCTGTACATCACCTTTACAATAACAGTAATTTTAAAAAAGGGTTTTAAAATCTTGAAAAATGATTCCGTAGCATAGGCAACAGGAGGCTTCCTGTCTTTTCAGTTAGATTAATTGTTCTCAAGAAAAATAATTCACTGTTAAAATATGTAAGTACAGTTATTTTATTAAATATTTGCCAATTCAATAGGAAAAAAAAACAAAAAACAAACAAACAATAACCTGTAGCCCTGTCAATCTGAAGCTGTGGAAAGTACACTATGAAAGCTGTGAAGCTCCAGGAAAAGTATACTTCTTTTTATCTTCTTTATATATGGAAAAGAGGGACAATAGAAAAAGAAAAATGGAAATAGGTTACTTGACCGGAAAGGTGGGTATAGGATAGATGGTTGGGAAAATAATGGAATTTTTTGTGATACTTACCAAAATCCAAGATCCTGAAAGAGGGGAGGGAAAAAGGAAGAAGGAGGGAGAAGAGGGAAGGGGAAAGACAGAGGAGGTATCTCTAACTGAGCATCAAGTGAGTGTAAGAGATGAAATACACACAGGATTTTTAAAATATAAATCATCATTCAAGCATATTCCATATGGGCAGTACAATAAGCCACTAAGAACTGCATTATTAGTCAACTCCATCTTCAGATATAATTAAGGGAGAGTATTTTTTCTTCCTCTCTGTCCTTTAAATCACATATATACAATAATAAAGTATACTTAGATGTAACATAACTTAATATTCTACTATCAGAAAACTAGTTCCTGGTCATTAGTGTCTTTTAACTGTTTTGAATGCCTGCTAGCTATGTATTTCCTGTTTTTTTCTACTTCATGAAGGAGCACATTTACTTAAATTATCCTGTTTCTGCCTAACTTTGAAAATTCAGCCTAAGCAAAATGAGGTAACTTACTAAGTGATGATAGCTGTCTTTTAAGAAGTCCAGTTCAGAGTTGGACAAGGGTGATTCATACCTGTAATCCTAGCTACTAAGGAGGCTGATATCTGAGCATCATGGTTCAAAGCCAGCCCAGGCAAGAAAGTCTGTGAGACTCTTATTTCCAAGTAACCACCAGAAAATGTGAAGTAGTGCTGCAGTTTAAGTGGTAGAGCACTAGCTTTAGGCAAAAGAACTGAGGGACAGTGCCCAGGACCAGAGTTCAAGCCACATGACCGACCCCCAACCACATCCACCCCAAAAAATCAAGTTTGTCAACAAAGGGAGACAATTTGGCTTTGTCCAGATTTCCCAGCAGAGACAGTAACTGAATGATGCATGAGATGCTGTATTACAGTTCACAGAGAAAAAGTGAAAGTGCAATGAAACCCGATGTGCTACTGAATCTTAGCAGTGTCTATTCCTCAATTATTACTTTTTCAGTATCCTTCAAGTTTCCTCATGTTTGTGAATATCCCACTAGTGTCTTCTTCTGTTAGGCCACTGGTTAAATATGAGCTAGGGATAAGTGACTAAATGGCTCCATCACGTCTTTCCTTAGAACAAGCAATTCACTAAAGCTTTTAGTGATTTGCTGGAATTGATATTTGGGTCATTTACAGCATGACAGAATTGCCACTGAAGCTCTGGTTCTTTTCTGTTAAAACCAGCAAACAATAGCCTCTAAGGTTGGTCTTGCTTGATATTTGTGGTAGTATATAGTGTTACTGGGACCAAACGTGAACTTCAAAGAGTATTCTTCTATTTTCAACAGCAGAACTTAGTATCTACCTTAGAGAACAAACAGCCTCTACTTTAGATGGCTACATGAAAAAAAAAATGTACTTTGTACTAAATAACTTAGCTCAGAGTATTTATCAGATTAACATTTATCAGAATTAAACACAATCACCACAAATGCTTATGTGTCAGATTGTAAGTGAACAGAACACAATAGTGAGCCCTAAACCCAAAGTAAATAAATAAACAAATAAGCTGGGAGCCATGCCTATCATCTTAGCTACTCAAGAGGCTGAGATTTGAGCATTGTGGCTCAAAGTCAGCTCAGGCAGGAAGTCCATGAGTCTCTTATCTCTAATTAACTACCAAAAAGTCAAAATAGTCAGAAAGTGGGCTGTGGCTCAAGTATTAGAACACTAGCTTTGACCCGGAAAGCTCATGGGTAGTGTCACTGCCCAGGCCATGAGTTCAAACCACAGGACAAGTTAAAAAGAAAAATTAAAAACAAAGAAAAAACTGTCATGTCAATGGATTTGAATTTAAAATTAAAAATATTTTAAGAAAAACAAGAAGCCTAGAAAGCATTGAAATTTAATGAGTGATAGATGACAATTATTGCAAAAAATCCTTATTTAATAGCTGTTATACCTTGAAATATGTTCTCAAGGAATATAAGTTCACCTAGTTTAAAGAAAATAAAATTATCGTATATTCAAGCTTTGAAGTACATCAGAAAGTAATATTTCCTAATGTGGGAGCTAAATCACAATAGAGAAATCAAAGACAACAATAGCAACAATGTGTGATTAGCAAGCAATGTAATAGATTTACTAGAATTTTCTATACCTATTCAAAACCATAAAAAAGAAAACATAATTTTCTATATCTTGGTACTTAGTAAATTTCTTCTTAATGTCGTAGGAGTATATGACATCAAAGATAATTCTTACTAAAAGTTCCATGAGGTACAAAATTAAAGCTTTTAATATGTGACTTAAATGATTCAAAAGCTTTACAGATTGCTTAATTTCACTGCTTCCGATCCAACTAGAAGTATTTCTTTTGAATTTATTCCAGTTCACTGAATCATAAATGCCAGCAGTTGTTGATTTAAGAATGAGCTGAATTTTATAGGGAAAAAAAAGTTTGTTAAAGCTATTGTGAACTATAAATGTTATTTTTTTCTTTTTAATATTTCTACTCATCAGCAGAGTATACAGAACTTTTAAAAAAATATGTGAGTTTTGTTGTTCTTTTTCATACAAAATTTAATGAATCATACAATATGGAAAACAAATAAAAAAAACAAGCAACAACAACAACAACAAAACAGCCTAAAGGAGAGGCAATGGTGGTTTAGAGCTGAGAGCCCAAGGAAGTTCACATATTAACACAGGTAATACTGAACATAAACCTTTAGGAGTCAATGTTTATTTGGCTGGTTGAAATCTTCCTATGGTTTTAGTCCTCCATTATATAGTCTTCTTTATAACTTGGGAGTATAAATGGTTAGGTATTTCCTTATGAATGGGAATATGCCATTCTTACTGATGGAAGCATAGAATTCCATTATGTATATTTTAGTTATGCCAACTGATGCTCCATGAGCATGGTTGGGCTGGTGGCTTTAGTATGGACTTGTTTGCGATCATTTGGGTAAATGCTCAACAGGGGGCATTTTAAGGAATCTCCACACTGATTTCCAGAGAAGTTGAACAAGTTTACATTTTCATTTTTGCCACATCACTGCCAGAACCTGTTACTATTAGTTTTCTTCATAATGGCCATTGTAACTGGGGTGAGGTAGAATATAAATGTTGGTTTGATTTGCTTTTCTTTATTGTCAGAGATGTTGAACTTTTCTTCATACGTCTATTGGCCATTCATTCTAATTTATTCTTTAGAGAGGTCTCTGTTTTAAGTCTTTGGCCCACTTATCAGTTTGGTTATTGCATCTCTGAGGGTTTTTGAGGGGTTTAATTCTTTGAGTGCTAAATATATGTCAGATATGAGGCCTTTGTCTGATACATAGCTAATAAAGATCTTTCTACTATTTTGTGGGCTTTGTATTTATCTTGCTATTTCCTTTGACATGAAGAAACTCTTCAATTTTGTGCAATCTCATTTATCCAGTTTTTCTTCGTTGTGATTCTGGATCTTTATTTAGGAAGTTTCAACCTGTGCCAAGGAGCCCTATTGTTTCCTCTATCCCTTCTTGTAATATTGTCAGGGTATCTGATCATTCATTGAGGTCTTTGATCCATTTGGACTTGATTCTGGTGCAGGATGAAATATAAGGATCTAACTTCAATTTTCTGAGATGTATAATCAATTCTGAAAGTACCATTTGTTGAAAAGACTGTTTTTCTTCCATCCTGTGTCTTTTGGAATATATGTGTGTGTGTGTGTGTGTGTGTGTGTGTGTGTGTGTGTGTGTGTGTGTGTGTGTGTGAAGTAAGTCAAATCCAAAGAAATATAGTTTGCACAGTTTCTCTCATTTGTCTAGATAGTGTCTATAAATCTACAAGTAAATACAATGGATAGTAAAAGACAAATAATTATACTTGACATGATTAATTAAACAGCACTCTAAGGATTTACATAGCGAGCACAAAAGGAGGGTACAATTAGGATAAGATCACAATGGCTCAATAGCTATGTGCATATGACCATATAAAATGATGTTTGTCGAACTCAACTATAAGAAACAGAAACAATACTTTTTTTATTGTACTCTTCACAGGGTTTAATCTTTTTTTTTTCTTTACCTTATTCCCTTTTGTCAATCCTTTAGATTTCTGTACCCTTTGTCTTGTTTATAAGATTATCTGATTTGGGGATGGAAAAAGGAAAGCACAGAAATGGTGGGACAAAGGATAAACCAATTCAGCAGTAAAACATTGGAAATGAGCTATACAACTTAGGGCAATGGGGTTCAGGTGGGCAAAAGTTGGGAGAAAAATGAGGAAGGTGTGACACTTTTCAAAAAGAAATGTACTCATTACCTAACTTATGTAACTATAGCTCCTCTGTACATCATCTTTATAATTAAATTAAAAATAAAATTAAAATAACAACAAAAAAGGAATGTTAACCTGTGTCTTTATCTTTGTACCTTGGAAAATGCATAACTTTTTTTCTTTTCTTTTCTTCTTATTTTTTATTATCTTTAAGTAGTTGTACAAAGAAGTTCACATTCTACAAAACAGTTTATGGGCACTAAGTGTCTGACAACGTTGTCACCCATCTCTCCTAACCCATTCCTTTTCTCACTATTTTCTTTAATTGAGATTAGGTGATTACATAAATTTCACATATTTCACAGTACTATGGAATAGTGATACTTCATAACTTTTTTAAACATGTTATTCTTTAGTTTTCTTTGTTTTTGCTTCAACTTTTATAGGGATTTCCAGATGGTAGTTGCTTTGAGTTTCTGATGGCACTTTCCACATTGACTTTGGAACAAGATTATAATAGCTAGGACTGGAACAATCAATTCTTTATGAGATGGATATGAACTTTTTGATACCAGTGACATAAGACTGTAGTTCCAATGTTGAATGTCTCTCAATGTTCCATTTATATAATTCTGATTCCTGAGGAGGTAATGTTATGAGGTTATTGAACGGTTACAAATGTGACCTTCTGATCTTTCTAAGACCATTAGGGCTCTACTTATAAGGCGAAGTTGTGGGACCCAATTCTTCTCCCAGCTCCTGTTAGGACAAATGAGAGATTTGTTCTCACATATTTACAATTTACCTTCTCACCAGAACTGTAATTCAGGAGCCATGGCTTTGAACTTTTCAAAGCTGTCCGTGTAACAGATACTTTCTCTACATAAATTACTAGTCTCAGTTATTTCATTGCATTAACAGCAGGTTGTTAATAAAAGTTCATAAGATATTTGTGCTCTTCACTCTTCCCAAATGATGGCATCAATCTAAAGAGAGGAATTCCCTTGCAATTCTGCAACAAAAATAGAATTGTAATAATGTGGTGGTTAATCACAGTGAGAAATCATTGTGTGATCAGAAGAAAACATATAGCTGAGACCATCTGGAATGACATTTCGAGAGGCAATTCGACCATAAGAGCTATAACCTGTGAAGAGCTTAATTTGATGAGGAAGTAATAACATGGTGGCATTGTAATGGGGAGACATAGAAGCTGGATTGGTTGCATGTCGGGGGCACGCTTTGAGGGCTATCTCTTGTCCTGACCTTTCCCTGTAAACTACTCTCTTTTCTTCCAGGACATTTTCATGTGAACTTCTTTGCTCAGCCATGCCCTCCAGTCAGTGATAGATTGACACCTCAGAAACCATGAGCCAAAATAAATCATTCCTCCCCTTAAGTGTTTCTGTCTGGCATTTTGTTCAAAACAGTTCAAAAGTTACTAACACAGAAAATGAATAGCAGAGAAGTTGGGTCATTGCTTGGATCAAATCTGACTAGTTGATTCTTAAACTTCTGGATATGTTTTGTGAGATAACTTTAAGCAAACTTAGTAAAGGATTCTGGTGGGAGATCAAGATGGTTGAATGTCTACAGAAAGGTAAACAATGAAAGTAATTTATAATTCCCCTAATAGGATAACCTGATAGTATTATTGGAAAAGTGATGAAAGGAGGAGTTTTGGCCTGCATGCATGAATTAGGCTTGCCATTGGCGGCCATCTCTTGCTTTTTTCCCTCTCTGTATTTTCTCCCTGATGACCAGCTATAATGGTGTGAACTGCTTTGTTCCACTATGCTCTTCTTGTTGTGGTAGGTTTATGCCTGTGAGAAACTGGGCCAGAAAAAAAAATACTTTCTTTGCTGTTCTGTCAGGTACTTTGGTCATAGCAATGTGGTAATTACAGTTCTTCCATGTACTTTATGGAGTTACATTTAGTTTAAAAGATATCCAAAAAAGACTAGCCAGGAGTCTTGCAGAAAGTAGGACCAGGGTGTTCAGATCTTTACTAAAAGATCAAATCTTTCTCCAACAGACCACAGTCGGTTTTTTTTAGTAGATGTTATTTCTCAGAAATGCCCTTAGGATTCAGACTTCATTGATCCTTTATAAAAATCAAATTATTCCACTTGAGAAAGAGATTAGAGACCAGAGCTCCTCCCAGAACATACCCTAGCACCATCATATGTGTCAGCATGCCTGTCTAGTTCCAATCTTCCTCTGAATGTAAACAGAAGTTCAATTTTACCAGTGGCTTCAGGAAGCCATGAAACAAACCTCAAAATAGTCTCAGTTGTCAGGACTGGCAAGACATGTTTGTAGCATATCTCTGAAATGTTACCTTCTAGGCCATTTCTACTAATTGTCTAGAGAAAGCTCAAGATATGTCTAAAATACAAGATAAAACATTAAAAAAAACATTATTTTTAGAATGGTGAAGGAGAAGAACAAGGCTTTCCAAAGTTGAAGAAATTGACAAACCAAGTAACTACTGAATTCCCATAAAGAAGTTACAAAACAAATCAACAACAACAAAAATAAAACCCTCGGCTTCCACAGAGCTTTCATTAAAGATTGAAATCTCAGGTTATTTGATAATATGTATCCCCATTGTCTCCCTTGAGCAGTGCCAGAATTACAAGGATGTGATCAGTCCTTTTTTTTTTTTTGAATATATGCCCTTTCATGTCAGACTGCATAATGGAGCTAAAAGGTTTATTAAACTTGATTCAAAAAAAGGTATTCTTCTCCTGTTCAGAAAAACTGTCAAATTGTTTATTAAGACTGTTAAAACCACACAAAGATCAAGTAAATATGTAAAGAAAAACGGACTTTTAAAGCAATATGGCCCAGGTTAAAAACAAACAGTTAATGCAGTAAGACACTGATTTTACAGGAAGACATCTAAATTTAAGCATACTTGTATCACATTAGTGAGTAAACATCAACATTGAATTGGCCAATTAGTAATGTAATTTTATAATTATACTGTCACCATATTATGCTTTAATAAATGTTAAATGACAAAACTGTGTTATTTTTAGTAAATATTAAAACTATCAACTGATGATTGAATAGTTGATACATTAAACATCTCAAAATCATTTTTGAAATTAAAAAAAAGTAAGCTGAACTGGGATTAATGATTTAGAAATTACTGAAAGGTATGTTTTAGAAAAAGAAATCTATAAACAAAATAGTAAATGAGGAAAGTATGCATCATATTCATAGAGAATATGAGAATTCCATCCATCAGATAGTATGGTAAATTTATCTGATGCATAAAGGTAACAAAGGACATATTTAAGCACATAAATCCTTGTTTTCTCACTTGTAAACGCAATCATATAGTCATTGAAAATATTCTGGAAAGGCAATAATGGGTGAGTAAGACATTGGAATCAATTATTTCTTAATAATATAACAAAAAAAATTCTGATTAGAACCTTTGCAATATAGGTTATTTCCGCCAACTGAATGACTATTTTCCTCATTATAGGATAATTTACTATTAATATATGTTTCTTATGGAGAAGTTCTAGTATCAAAGCACAACTTGGAATTTTCATTTTCTAAATTCACAATACTTTACCTCTTCTGAGTTAGCAAAAATGTTACTGAACATCAAAAATGAGTTCTTACAATATAAAATGCATAAATGTATCAAATATTAATAATATCAAAATATTAATTGAATTAAAATAGCAGGCAATAATATAAGTTGTACTCTTATAATTTTAATAGAATTTAAATTGTAAGAGCTTTCGCAGTGGGCTCATTTTGTATTATTATAATTTCTTACACATTTATTTTTTTAATTTTTAAATCATATGATATTACATTGGACTCACATATGCTCATATAGTTCTTTTAAATGTAATTCCCATTCAGATATTACCTATCAAAATATCTAGTGTATTATATGAAGCTATGAATTAGTGAGTATAGAGATTTTCTTTATATTCACCCCACATTTACATAAAATCAGGAAATAATAAAAATTCTTATGGTAATAGGAACAAATAACTAAACCACTAATCAGTCTAGCACAGAATACCCTAATATAAATTCAGTATAAAATAATATTCTCAGTCTGTTTAGAATTCTTAGACTGTATATTTCTTCACAGTGATGAAAAATGTAGAATATTCTTAGGAATATTTGCCAAAAATAAAAAAAATACATCAATGATTATTATACAGTAGTGAAATATGTTCTTTTATGAGTACTATTACTGTATTTTTCCTTGTTTCAAA
>NW_012267217.1:9610125-9627207 GCF_000151885.1 Dipodomys ordii
AATCAAACCCAGGGCCTCAGGCATGCAAGGCAAGCACTTCTACCACTGAGCCACCTTCCCAGCCACTCAGAGAAAGTCCACACTCTTGAAGCATTGCACTCTGTATTCTGTTCATTTTGGAATAAAATTTGTTATAGAATCGTTTAACTAGAAAATTAAATTTAACAGGTGAAATATGCAAAACAAATATGTGTTAAAAATCTTTGTAAATATTTAAATTCCAAAATGTCTGGACTTAAAAAAGCTCTTCATTAAACTGTATTTCAGGCTGGGGTCTGTAGTTTCATTCCTGACTTCTCCTATTGCAATGTGTCTTAAACCAAGTTATAAACATTCCTACAGGTCAGATTTTCTCATCAAAGAAGAGGATACTAACAAATATTCCTCTAATGTTTACTGTGAAAATGAAAACAAATGAACAAATATAATGTGTTTGCAACAGCACCTAATATTCTTAATACCCTATAAGATGTAATATCATCAATATTATTTCTCAATCAAAAAAGTGATTACAAGTTTCCAAATAAATAATTTACTAAAAGTGTTTAAGTATCATCATATTTAAATTACATAAAAGCCATGATATATTTCAATAGTTTACATCAAAATGACGAGAACAAGATTTTGAATAAAGTAATAAATCATCCAATCAGGTGCTCTTAACAGGACCAACATTAATTCATGTGGTACCACTTCTACATTCAACTTACAATACTCATATTAAATGTACCACAATATTTGAATACCTTCAATTACACTTTCTATGCATATTTTATTGTATGGATCTGGTGCTTTTATGTTAAATTAGGCATTCAGGACCTTTAGAATAACTGCTATTTTATACCTCACAATGTTGTAGGATGGCTCAACATAATGTCTATTAAAAGTGGTAAAATTTCCAAGATACAATTTGATACCTACCAATATTATTTTGGATATTCTAGTACTATATATCTCAATAGGGTCTCTATAACACAAATCTGGCTTTATTCCTAGAAAGGAGTCCTGGCATCTAAAATCCTAAGCAAGTATACAATTCATAAGTAAATATAGACTAGGGATCTGAAGAGTATCTCTCTTAGCAGGTGGTTTCACAAAGTAAATTTTGAGCTCTTTACTCAAGTCCTTTTGTTTTTGCCAAATTCCTCCGAATAAAACTAATAGCAGCAAAGCTAATACATTTCAATGGCCACAGGAATTCAAAGAGAAAGAAACTGCTGGAGGCAATGACTTTTTTCTGAATGTTGCTTTTCTCTAAATCTTTTAAAATGTTAGTCACAAGAGAAAAATATTTTCCTTCAAAATCGTTCCACTGCGTTAGAATTCCACAAACCTAATGCTGTAAAAAATGTAAATAACAAACAGCAATAAAGATCAGTTCAACCAAAGAATGAAACAAGAAAAAAATGTATGTGTACACATACAGATATATATGTTTTCATAAATTAAAGTAAAAGTAAAGCATTGAACATTGACAGATTTTGCTACAACACTAGTAAAGAAACAAAATATTACTCTATATTTAACAATGTAATAATTTACAAATAGCTACTGCTCATAAATACAGCAAAGCCTTTAATGTGTCAAGCTCTTTGTAAATATAATACTTCACCTGCCTTCAAGGGAATTATAGCTTACTGAGGAAGACAGACTTTACTAAGCAAAAAGAATCTCATATGTCTAACTCTACCTTTAGATGTGAGGCTTCCTGGGGCTGATACTAGCAAACAAGAATCTTGAGCTAAGAGTAGAGTAGGTATATACACACACACACACACACACACACACACACACACACACACATGTATATACACACAACATATAATAAGTATGTCAGATGAACCTTTACATAAATTATTTGGGAAATACTGTATACCAAACTTTTCATTACAAAATCAATCCTGTTCTAAATCAGAGGTGGTTGAAAATCAGTCTTACAACTTCCAATGTTCCGGTCTGGCAACAACATGACAAATGTTCAGTTCTGTGACAAAACTCCATTTGATTTTGGCAATGCCTCCATGTTAAGAATTACATATAATCTAAGACTTAAAAAATGACAAAAAGTTTTGAAGAGGTAATATGTCATTATAAATACCTTATGTTATTTTTTTTTTTAGTTCTTTTTCCCAGCTGTGGGGCTGGAACTCAGGGCCTGCGCACTGTCCCTCAACTCTTTCGCTCAAGGCTAGCGCTCTACACTTAAGCCACTGCACCACTTCAAGCTTTTTCTGCTGGAACCCAGGGCCTCATGCATGCAAGGCAAGCATTCTACCACTGAGTCGCCTTCCCAGCCCCTGACTGTCCATTTTTGAGAAAATCCCCTTTTGTATATTTTTGTGGAATAACTAAAAACAGAAAATAGTTATTAGAGGCTAAAGACATGATAGAAATATAACCATACATATCTTACATTAATATCTTAAAACATGAAATAGCCTTAATCATCATTTCAGAGAAAATTTCCTCAAAAATTTCAGATGGATTGCCAATATTGTTTTCTTCTTCTAGAATAGTATTTAATCCAACTGGATTAAATATTTATACGTGGAGTATTTGTATGCATAATAAGTGAAACATACCTAGTCCAATTATGATGATATTAATACCACTTAATTTTTTGTCTGTATCTACCTTTATTCATACTTAACAATTTCTTAGAACTAATCATATTCCACTATAAATTTTCTCCCATTAAAATCAAAGTTTTAAACACTAACTATATATTTTTAAAATTCAAATAAAAATTGAGACCCAATATTAATATTAATATTTATATTATTGATGAATATGCAATGATATTTATATTATTGTAATTGCAACTGGATGTAATTGCAAACTTTCATTTACATTTGGACAATACCTCACTTTCAAATGGAATGCCTTCCTTACAACTCAAAAGTTAGAATTAGCACTTTCCTAAATTAGTAACACTTTCCAACCATAAAACAAAGGGCAAAATCATTCAGGCAAGCATTGAAACACTTAACTAGAAGGAAAATTCTTTTAAATTATACTCAACCTTAATTAAAAAGTCCTTAAGAGAATATAACTTATAGTGAATTTTTATAAGAATTAGAATTAAAAATAGAAACAAAACTATTCTTAACATAAAGCAAAGAACATGCAATTGAAATCATCATGGATATAATACTAAGTTTAACTTAAATTTATTTATTTATTTATTCATTCATTTTTAGTTTTAAGTCTAATTAGGAAAAGTTTCTGAAGGTGAATACAAAGTAACACTAACTTTTAATGACTAACTGTAGTAGGAACAAAAAAAAATTTGGTGAATAAAAATAAAAAGCTAAAATACAGTGTAGAAATACAAAAATTGAAATTCAAATCCTGCTTAGTTACAATTACATTCTTTAGATATTCATAACAATATCAATTTCTCATACCTATGTGCCAAAAACTGTATTTTATAAATAAACATAATAATGATAGCTGTAGTATTTACTAAATTATTCAGGAATAAAAAAGCCACTTTAAGGAAATTAGTTAATCAGAGTGGTGAGAAATTTATGAATTTAAAGGAGAAAGAACCTTAAGTTTGTGATGTATGTACAATAAATTTAGGTATTATTCCTTGAATGTGTAACATTTGACTTCATTTGGAAAAGTTGGAAAGAACAACAGAACAGAGAATATGTTTCCAAGATTATAGATATTTTTGAACAATTGTATTTATCAGTCATATTTTTGTCACAAGAAAAGGGATTGGGTTTTAATGTTAAAGCTAGAGAATAAAAAGGAAAACTGTTTCCTGTGTTGAAGTAATTTTCACAAGATCAGAATGTCCCAAAGTGCCAGAATATACACTGTCAAATCATCAAAAGCTAGAAAGGTGACAGGAAAAATGAGGAAATGTGTTCTTTAATATGGTTGGCAATTACAGAAAATTATGGAATTTACTTTATAGTAGAGACCCAGCCTGAACATCCTGGACAAATGCTGAAGCATCTCCCAATTGACTATATTAGTCTACATTTCCATGGTCTAGGCACTGTGCCTGGCTTCTTTTGCTCAAGGCTAGCACACTACAACTTGAACCATGGCACGACTTCTGGATTTTTGTATTTATGTGATACTATGGAATTGAGCCAGGGCTTCACACATGCTAGGCAAGCGCTCCACCACTATTCCCGGCTCCTCTATATACTTTTAAAGGTAATGTGTTCTGCATCAGAACCAAAATCAAATGAAATTAAAGTGTTCTAGCATTCATAAGATTTAAGAAATCGAATAATATTATGCAATTTTTGACTATTCTAGTAAAGTAGATTTTCCCCCCTTTTTTCTGTTTTGTAAATTGTGAGGCTTGAAGTCAGGGCCTGAGTTTTACCATTAGTGCTCTACCACTTAGACCCATAGCACTACTTAGGAAAAAGGAGATTTGATAATTAACACAATATATTACTTTGTGTATGTGTGCAGGCACTGGAGCCTGAACTTGAGCTTCAACTCAGGGCCTGAGCACAGTCCCTTAGACTTTCCCTCATGTTTTGGCATTGCCAATTGAGCCACAGCTCCACCTCCAGCCTTTTGGTTCATTGCAGAAAAGAGTCTTACTGAAATTCAGGCCTTCTCTAAACAGCAATCTATATATTTCAACCTCTTGAGGAGCTAGGTCTACAGGCATGCACTATGAACTGTTTCCTGCACAAATATATTATTTTAATTATGTTTTTTTATTATCTTTAAGTAGTTGTATACGGTTTATCAGTCAATGTGACAGTTTATGGGTACCAGCATCTTGATCGATGTCACCCCTTTTATCATTCTCCGCTACAATTTATTATTGTCAATGCTAACTCAATTGTAAGATGTTTGAAACAATGCAAAGATTACTGTGCTTTCATTAACACTATGGGAAATATTTTATCATCATCTAAATATAGGAGATTCACCTTTATCAAAATATTGCTTATATTTTTATTTGTAAACTAGAGACTTTCTCCATGCTTTTAGTTGAATACATGTGACCAAATAATAGCAATTAGTCAAGATTCTAAAAAGGTTCAACACAAAGCTCTATTAAATAACACTAATAAATTCAATAAATGTTATGGTTTTTAATGAAGTTATAAAAAAGACTATTCAAATTCCTTGTTATTGTTTCCAACTAATAACAGAAAATTTGTTTTGGTTGTGTGACTACATTCTCTTTTCAATTTTTTTCATACTTTACCTAAATGAGTTGAAAATAATGTGACAGAACTTACAATGCAAACTAAAATATTACTGTGCTGTATTTTTCAATACATTTTTTCAGGTTCCACTATTGTTTGTTACAAGGTCAATAAAGCTTGCAGAAAGTTATGAAAATAAATGTATTAAAAAAAACTATTCCCTGCCTTTAGATCAAGTACTTGGAAGGAGCATTATATGGTATAGTATTGGGTTGTAAATGGTATTCTCTAGGACAAGAACATATTTTGAATATTTTAATCTTGTTTCCTCAATATTCTGATTAATAAGTAAGCAATATATCTTAAATTGTCATTATAGTGGGGATAAGAGGGACAACTAGGAAATAACAAGGAAGGGGTGACATTCTCTGAAAAGAAATTAACTACCTGACTCATATAACTTTAACCCCTCTGTACATCATCTTTATAACAAGAATTTTTAAAAACTCTCATTCTAGAATTTAACTTTTAGTTATCTGAGATGATATTGTATGCTAACAATCATCTCAGTCACTTAAAACAAATAGATTATCTTTGATATTCTCCAACTCTTACTCTACTTGGTAGAAAGAGGGAGAGTTCACTGTACTCCCTGCTGATTACCATCCCTTTGCAGGATCAGAGTGAAGACACAAAGCAGGAGACTCAGGAATTGTAACTTGAGGTATTTAAAAGTTTTTAAATTAGATTACAAAATGTTGGGCAAAAGATAGTTTCATCTCCCACCTTGGGAAGAGCAAAACTTTAACAATGTAATTAACAAGAAGAAAATAAAAAAATAGTTATAACAGACATATTTTTATTATATGAAAGAAAGTAAGATAACAGGATTTTATTTTTATTGTATAAAAACTGTGTATTGTAACAAAAATAAGAGCATAAACAATAAACCATTGAATATCTAGAGCATAACAAGTTTCACAAGAAAAAATACAATTGATACTAATGTGTTTATATGGATATATATATATATATCAATCTATTCTAACATATATATGAATCTATATACATCTCTCTCTCTATATATATACACACAATTTTTAATTAAACAAAATATATTTCTGAGCCAGGCCCAGCGGCTCACAACTGAAATCTTAGCTACTCAGGAAACTGAGATCTGGGGATAGTGGTTCAAATCCAGCCCATTCACCGCCAGCACGGGCAAGGAAAGACTATGAGACTCCTATCTCCAGTTAACCATCAGAAAACTGGAAGTGACACTGTGGTTCAAGTTGTAGAGTGTTCACCTTGAGCTGAAGAGCTCAGGGACAGCAAGCATGTCCAGAGTTCAAGCCCCACAAGCAAGAAAAACATAAATAAAAATTAATTAATTAAATAAATAATAAAATAATAATTTTGACGAGTTGCAAATAATATTTAATTATAAAATCAAAACTGTCTTTTAAAGTTAAATGCTATTTAATAAAGGGCAAAGATACATTTTCTTTTTTTTAATCTATGGTTATAGAACTTTATCATTTACAATGTTTCCTGATGCTCCATCAACTTCATAGACAAAGACCATAATTGCATGTCTGTCTATGAATACTTGCACATTAGCTGTTGCATTTAATAGTTTGTCAATAAATATTTCTTAAATTGGACAACAATGAATGAAAAGTTTTGAACTTTGAGTAACTTACAATTGATAAAAATTGTAAGATCTAGGATCCTAGTTTTATGCTCATGGTGCGTTGGTCTACAGGCTTAGGTTACAGATTTCCAATGTAGCTTGGCGCCAGTGGCTCACGCTGGTAATCCTAGCTACTCAGGAAGCTGAGATCTGATGATCACGGTTCAAAGCCAGCCCGGGCAGAAAGGTCTATGAGACTCTTATCTCCAATAAACCACTAGAAAACCGGACTTGGCGCTGTGGCTCAAGCGGTAGAGTGCTCCCCTTGAGTTGAAGAGCGCAGGGACAGCACCCAGGCCCAGAGTTTAAGCCCCACAACCACCAAAAAAAAAAAAGATTGGCAATGTGGATATGAGACTCACAGCCCAAGTTTAACAGCTGGAGAGAGAACTGAGACATGCTCAATGGAAGGCATTTATTTATAAATCCTGTTTGTATATTTTGTCTGATAAGTGATAGCTTATTTTGGAATAAACACCTTGAAAATCTCACATAGTAATAAGGCCAGATCAGGATGGATTGAGTTCATGTTTCAATTATTTTGAACTTTTCTTGTTCTATTATTTGGAGCATATCTGGTCGATTTTGCATTTCCATTTTTAAATATAATTGACTTTTAAAATTTATTTTAGTATTGCTAAAATTATAGTCACAGTGGTAGCATTTATTTGTAAACTAGTTACCAATATAATCACATCTTCATTTTTAGATTTGAATACACATATTTAATATATCAAAAGATCCAAAGCTTAGTGCAAATGTTTAGAATACTGAGCTAAGAATCCCCATAGAAACCAGAAGTAGGAAAGCGATGTATCAGATCAAGACATGTGTTTATTCAGTTCATGTGTATAGATAATTCCCTTTATTCCTTGCAATTATAGAAATATTCTAAGTGGACAGACTGATTAAAATTTGCTGAAAAATAGGTTAATGCTGCTACTGATATTCCAACAGTCTTGTTTCATAATTTACCTACTTTTACTTTCTAATTTTTAAACAATATAGACAAATTTAAAATAATATTTTATTCTTCATAACTCACAGTAATGATTTATGTTGTAAATATGACCCCAAATTGCCTTTAACAGTCCTGATGAAGTAAAAAGTGGTTCCTAACTGGACCTACTACTTATTGTTTATTTCAATTGTTAGGCAATAGACATTTGTAGGAACAGCTTCAGTCTTGGCAAGGATAAACAAGGTACATTTTCTCTCAACATTATAACAATAACCAAACGATAAGAAGTTTAAAGATGTGGCCGGGTATACAAAAAACACTTAATTTTTTTTTTATCTTTCAGTAGTTGTACAAAGGACTTGTCATTCAAGGATTCATCTTGATCAATGTCATTACTTTCATCATTCTTACCACTCCCCATTGAAGCCCTTCCCTTCCCTTATTTTTTTTTTAATTTTGAAGGATATGCATTGAATTTTAGCATTGCAATCTCCTCCTCCTTCCCTTCCTCTAAATACATTAATTGCTTTAATATTTCTTTTCTTTTCTTTTACATTCTCACTTTTGAGGTTGATTTTCAAAAAAGTCAAAACAGGTCTTTGAAAAACAGGTTGGAAACACTCTCACTATTAGAGAAACGTCTATACACTAATGATGTTCACTAATATAGAGCCCCTCATGTCTCAAAATGAAAACTGATAGCCACATCCCATGCCTTCTCTGTTCTTGGATCCTACATAGTCAATTATATTTGTTTTTGGTGTGTTTGTACTTTGTTTGCTTGTTTGTTTAGGCACTTGTTGATTAATTTCCCGAAGAGAGTTCCTCACAGGGGAAAAAAAATCCCCCACTAGCAGAAACAATCCTTTTATCCTGAGAGAATAGAAAACAGGATCTTAATATCTCAAGATAGTGGCAAAGTTCACTAACCCGGTGTATATCATTATAAAAAGGCAGTCATAAACATTACAGGTAGACTAGATGAAATACCATTTACCTCATGAAAGATGAATACATTTTTTATTTATGGTATGTGGCTAAGGGAAGATATGATTTAAGTTTTAAATAACATCCTAAAATATTTCAAGCATCATAGTTGGCTTTTCATTTGGAGACTTCCTATACTTTATGCTCAAAATGGAATTTTGATAACCTTTTGGGAAAGGTTATTACCTTTTCTCATACCTCTATTTTCAGCAGTGAAAGTTATGTTGATAAAACTCATTTCACTGCTTTCCTTTCATCCTGGTTGGAAGCTGGCCAAAGATTTGCAGTAAATTTGTTTTAGTGAATTACGTTTTTTCTCTTTGTACTTTTCTTCTCCTTTGCTGTCTCTTGGTTGCTGGCTAGATTCCCACTGCACCCTGTTAAGCTTTACTTTAAGGAGAGGTGAAAGAAATCTGTTCTTGGTACTTCAGACAAAGGTTTTATTTGGTTCTTACAGTTGATTGGTTCTTGAAACTTTTTAACTGCCTAGATTCAACCCTCTCGTTCCTCAAATGGAGACCAGGAGCTTTTAAAAATAAGGTTTTTTAATGGAGCATTATGATATACAGGATATATAACATGCAGGGGAATGTTACATTTACTTTAATAACAATTGTATAATCATTGCTTAATCTTCTGAACATCAATGACAAAATTATTCCAACTTGAATGATCTGTAAATTATGTATGTATGGACTTGTTTAAAAGATTAAAATTATTGCAGGGGATCAATGGAGGCAGAAACTTCCTAAATATTAAAAGAGACCCATAATCCCTGGAACTAATAAACATTTTCAAATAAACAATGGTGATTTTGTATTGAGGGTGTGTTCAGGAGGCACTCATCCACCAAAAACACATTCTTATTATCATGGTATATAAAGAAGAATACACAATTCACTGTTTTCAGTACAGACATATTTTTTTGGGGGGGGGATCCGGTCGTGGGGCCTGAACTCTGGGCCTGGGCGCTGTCCCTCAGCTCTTCAGCTCAAGTCTAGTGCTCTACCACTTGAGCCACAGCGCCATTTCTGGTGTTTTTCTTTTTGCTTATGTGGTGCTGAGGAATCGAACCCAGGGCCTCTGGCATGCAAGGCAAGTGCTCTACCACTGAGCCACCTTCCCAGCCCTAGTTCAGACATATTTTTATCAGTGAGTCATATGCTTACACTTACACATTTGCATGACTTGATATTCTGAGTATTTGATTCAAAGATATATAATTCAACATTGTTGTGACTTGTTTTATTGAATGAGTATAACTAATGTAAAATAATGCTATCTAGTTTGATTATTTAAAACAACTCTACAAATTTCTATTTTATATACATTTGTAGGATGTAATGATATTCATAACTGAGGGAAAAAAGAAATTTCATCTGTTCACACTTTATCAGCAAAGAATTTCTGAAAAAGGTGAACAGTGTTTTAGTTATCTCCTGCTAAGTCAGTGTCACTGTGTGACACTTGTATATTATATACAATTACCAAACAGAACAAGAAATTGATAATCATGAAATGAAATTGAGAAAAGAGGCAATTTCTTCCAGCATCACCCTGCATATAAAAACTATATTTTGTATATCAATGAAGATAATTTTCATAATAAAATTTTCATATGTTTGTTATGCTTATATAGTCTCTACAATTAAATAATTAGAGAAAAGGATAAATTCCTATTTTAGATCTTAAAAATTTTGGATTTCATAAAAATTTGGATGTCATAAATCATTCAACATTCACCCTAATGACCTTGAGGTCATCATTAAATGTGATGCATTCTGATACCTGCTTAAAATCCCTTTAGCGACATCTTATAATATCACATCTTTATTTATTTCCATGCTATTTTTTACATCTAAACTTGTTACATAAGACTACCATGTGATTAAGTAGTTTGGGAAAGGAAAAGCACTAAGCTTTCTGCTATTTGAAATTCCTGACAAGACTGGACATAAGATAAGAAAAATAAGTCTTATCCTAAAAAAAAGGAAAATCAAACCTCACATATTTTCTTCCCATTACTAATTCTGTAATTTCAATAGGAAGAATCTCTCATTAGACAAATTAACAAAAACATTTTGGTAATATAAGAAATAGTATATTAAAACATGATTCTTAAACTTTTTAAGATCTAGTTCTCAAAAAGAAAGGAAATAAAAACATTTTTATGGTCTCAATATTGCTATTCAAGCCATGTATATAATTTTATTTATAATTGTTATTCAATCACTATTACCATCCTCCTGGTGTTATTGCTCACTTATATATTTTATGGAATGAAAACTTGATCAACTTTTATATTAACAGTGACTTCATCATACACTCTAGACATTTAAAAAACTGAAAATATAAAATTAAATATTAATATAAATTCCTTCTTAAGGCTACTAAGTTGTAGTGTACTAATAATATGTATAAATAAGCTTTTTTCTAAAATTTTCTTTTAGAGCAATGAGTTTTTAAAGTTTCAGAGTGAGAATGTGTTAAGAGGAAGTTTTCTTTTATCTAACTTTGTGTTTGGGCAAGTCCTGTGCAGTGCTGTGAAATGAGCTCTTTGCTGTGAGTCATGATCAGAAAGCTCAAAAACACTGTCATTGGAATATGCCTGTAAGAGAGGTGGGAAAGACAACTGTGTATATCACTTCAGTAAGTGACAAAAGAAATTCAGTGTCATTTTAGTTTCAACTGCAGGGTATAATGCTATTTTATCTCAGGGGAAAATTGTAGCAGAAGTTAGCTAGTGAACTGAGAGAATACTAAGCACTAGGATCAAAACATAGAATGGGCCGGGCACGGGTGGCTCATGCCTGTAATACTAGCTGTTCAAGAGGCTGAGGTCTGAGGATGATGGTTCAAAGCCAGCTCAGGAGAGTCCATGAGACTTTTTTTTTGGGTGGGGGGGAGTATGGTTGTGGGGCCTGAATTCTGGGCCTGGGCGCTATCCCTCAGCTCTTCAGCTCAAGGCTAGTGCTCTACCACTTGAGCCACAGCGCCGCTTCCAGCTTTTTTTTTTCTTTTTGCTTATGTGGTACTGGGGAATCGAATCCAGGGCCTTACGCATGCAAGGCAAGCGCTCTACCACTGAGCCACCTTCCCAGCCCCGTCCATGAGGCTCTTATCTCCAATAAACCACTAGAAAACCGGAAGTGGCGCGGTAGCTCAAGTGGTAGAGTGCTCGCCTTTACCTGTAGAGCTGAAGGATAGTGCCCAAGTCCAGTTCAAGCCCCACGACCGACAAAAATCATAAAATGAGTTGACAGGCGGTTATAGTCTTTATTTATTCAGTGTGGATTATTGTATATAAAAAACACAAAATATACACAAAAATCAACAACAACAACAAAAAAAAAACAATGGGATTGAGCACACATTACTTACATTATGGAGACCTATGGTCCTTGTATGAAACATTACAAAAAAAATGGCTTTCAAAGACCTGATATCATTCCAAATGATATCTGGGTCAGAGGGTATAAAAAATTGAAGGCCAATATGAACTTTTAACTATATTTTGCAAGAAATATAAAATGTGTTTGGAATTTTCATGCTAATAAGAATAATTTTAATAGATGTCCTAGAGCAGCAAATGCAGCTACTGCTTCATTTAAAACAAAAATTCTCCTTGCTGTCTGAACATCTGCAGGAGTATAGGGATAATATAATGAACCAGATAACTTCATTTTAATCATAGCCTGAAAATAATAAGTACAGTATATTAGTTCAAATGTCACTTCTTTGAAAAGATTTTCCTAGATGTTTGCTTTGCTCAAAGTAGAAGTCATGCTGTCTTACCTGAGCTCTCATGCTTCATTCTTCTCTTAAAGGATTTACAAGTTTGTATGCAATATATTGCTTATGAATATCTCCATGTCCCCAAAGTAAATTATCCACCTTGGAAATATTTTTTTATCCGTGGAGCTGGTAGCTTATAATAAGGACTCAATGATTTAACTATGGAATTTTTAAACAAATACTTGAAAAGAAAATATAATCACGAAGGTGAATTACAATTGCAATTTTTCATTTTTATTTATATATGTTAACCTTATAACATTATAGCATCATGTACATGTATTTCTACGTGTGTGTATATATAACTCCATATATATGTGAAGAGAAAAATCTGAAAGAAAAAGAGAAAGACACAAATGAATACTATAACACTAATGATTCTGATGTAACCTGTAATATTTTCTTTAGATAATTAGGTGGTATTCTCTTAGTGCAGTTTTTCCTAACACTTTCTGTCATATTTACATTCACTTTCTAGTTATAATTTTATTTATCACAACATAGAACACAGCTCAGTATTTGGTATGACCTTTTTATCTTTGCACTTTTTATTTGGCCTTAAGTAACTAGCACATAGTTGAGTGTAGATTCCAACACGTTTTGACCTATTCAGATTGTCCTGCAATGAAAACTATAATCAAGACCACAGATACATTGTATACACTCCAAGAGTCTTTTCATTCTCACTTACGAGTCAGTCCTTCCTATAATAGAATGTACTCAAGGTACTAAGAGACTTACATTTGTCAGTTTAGCTTTCATTTTCCTGAAAAAAAAAGTTTAAAGGGAAATATGTAATATATCTAATTCTCTCCCTCAGCTTGATTATATTGTTCTAACAGTCAGAAATTTGTATCTTCCTCATTGGTATTATCCACGGAGAAGTTAGAAACAAGTATCTGGCCTTCTCTAAATGACTATTTCTGTTATATGAATTATAAATACAGTTGCTATATAAGATTGTATAAAATACTTGTAGATATGGGGTTTAATTATATGAACACATAAATAGAAATGGATAAAATGGTTGTTATGAGTAGAAATTATAAAGATGTTGCTAAACTGTACTTCAAGTCTATATTTCAAATTTCCAGTTTGACTAAACATCTATCTATCTGTCTCTCATCTATTTATCTATCTATCCCTCTATCTATCTATCTATCTATCTATCTATCTATCTATCTATCTATCTATCTATCTATCTATCTATCTGTCTGTCTGTCTGTCTGTCTGTCTGTCTGTCTGTCTGTCTGTCTGTCTGTCTGTCTTTCTGTCTGTCTATACTTATGTAGATATAGATAAAAATAAATATAGATAAGATATGATTTCTAATTTTTCTGTATTTTTTACTACATTTGGAAGGATCAGCTATTTAACCTGACAAATTAAGTAGATCTGTATTGGAAAATCACTGTAATTCAATGTGCCTATTCTGAGTTAGACTGGATATCATTGAATATGAATCTTCACCTTCTTTGTGTGTTGTTAAGTGGTTAAGTACCTGTTCAAATATATTGGCTAATCCTTTATGAAATAGTTTATATTTGTATCAAGAAACACTTCTTTATTAATATGCATGATGTAATTCCTTTCAGAATATATTCTTGGGTAACATTATAACTGTGGCTTGCCTTTTATATTCAAATCAATGTTTTCTGATCAATAAGTTTTAATTTTAGGACATTTAATTTATTTCTATATTATTAATTCATGTTTCTCTAACAACATTAAGAGATTGTTAGTGAAATGTAATTACAATAATCCTTCATTCTTTCTAAGACTGTTTGAATTCATGCAGTTATGTGACACCATTTTTGGTGTATTAAAGTTCTTTTTTTATTTATATTTTACATGTAGATGACCAACTAATCTGGTAGTATTAACCAAAAGATTGTAGTTTTTCCATTTAGTTTATATGGCACTTTTACAAATATCAAGTAGCATAGTTATGAACTTTATTTCTAGGCTTGCTATTTTTATTCAATTTGTTCTTGTGTGTAGTTTTCTAACACTATGATACTTTCCTGATCTTATTAGATTTAAAATTAATTCTGAAACAAGATGGTGCAAATCCTTCAACTAGTGTATTTCAAGGTACGTGAAAAACCATAGAAGTTTCAGCTAAACTTTGGAAGCAATTTGTTCACTATACACTTTGTGAAATGTAATTGAGTTTCAATAAATAGGACAGTTGCAAATAATTAGTAATTTAACAATATTGAGATTAGTGTTTAGTAAACAGGCTGTATCCATCTATTATGTAGTCCTGATTTCAACAGTTTGGCTTTCAATTCATAGGTCTGGTATGTTTTGTATCAGACTTGTGCCTAGTTCATTTATTTATATTGTATAATCCCATTGCTTTTTTTTGTCATTTCAAGCTGTCTTTTTTACTAGACATACAACTGACTGGTTCATTTTCTCTCTAGATTAATATGCCACCAATGAACAAAGACAGATTTATTTCTCATTTCTGAAATGAATCTTTTATTTTATTCTTTGCTTTATGGCAGTTAATAGAATCACCACTCTTTGTTAACTGGAAGTTCATGTGAACAGACATCTTTTCCTCAATCTTCATTTTGCTGTTCTGACATTTATATTTTTACCATGAAATACTTGTTAGCAGTAGATTTTCATTTACAGTTGCATAAATGTGAGGACCTTTCAGATCTTGATTTGGGGAGAGTTGTTATTAAGATAGGATGTTTGATTTTATTCAAGTTTTTCTTAGTCTCTTGGTATAATTGCATGGCTCAAATTTGTATTTTTTTCTATCAATAATTTCATTGATTTCCAAACAGGAAATTGATTATTTTAGGAATACAGTATATAAAGATACCTTAGTCAATAAAAATGACCATGACTTATACCTTATTGAACTTGATTTGTTAAAATTTGGTGAAATAACTGTATTCATTACTGGCTAAATTGCTTCCTCCATTCTGTCAAACTTCACGTATTCATCTTATTGTGTACAACACAGAAATGCGGTTGATTTGGAGATAATGAAGTCAAATGAAAACATTTATATGGGTTTTAGTTCAAGATGGCTGGACTCCTTTAAGGAATGATTAGGGCATTGGGCATTTATGGAGGAGAGGCAATAGGAACACGTAGGCTGAAGGCAGTCACACAAGATGAGTGGTCATTCAAGAGACTTGCTGTTATCTTGATATCAGCCTTCCACTCTGAAGATCTCTTGGAAAAATATTTTTATTAAGTTATGTGGAATGTGGTACTTCGTTAGAACATCCATGATAAACAAAGGTACATATTTTAGTTTTTGATATCAGAACAGAGTTTCCCTATAGGATTGTTGTATACATTATCTCTGTGCCAAATAGATTACCTTAAATATGGTAAGTAAAAGCAATAAAAATGTAGTGTCTCACCATTTCCTTGGATTTTAGCTATGACTTAGCAGTTTCCCCTGAAACATTGTAGTCTAGTATTGACAATAGAATGTCTGGTCACTAGAGGTACAAATGGAAAAGTATTTTAACCTCACTCAGATTTGCAGTAAATTTCATATTCTTTTCCTTCCCCAAGACCAGTATAGGGATCTCCATCCAGAGGAAGTGTGCTAGCATGACAATTTTAAATAAGAAAATGTAATTGTAAGAGTGACTACCTACTATGTTTGCCCTACTCACTTATTTATAAGTAAATCATTCATCCTTTTCACACTCAGGAAGAAAAGATTATAAACAAGCATGAACAGAAAAAAGGTGTCATGGAAGCCATTTGATATGAGCATCAGAATTTTTAAAAATGGAGTTATTAAAAGTGAAAATAGACTATTTGTTGTGATTTCATGAAAAGTAACTGACATTTATCTTTTTTAAGTATTTTGCAGAATACACTAGGAATGGCGTTTGGACACAGACTTCTCTTTAACATCTCTGTCTTTGTTGCTTTTTTATTTTTTTAATTGTGAAAATACCATACAGAGGGGTTACAATTACATAGGCAAGATAGTACATTTCTTATCAAGCATTGTTGCCTCCTCCTTTGTTTCTCCGTACCATCTCTTCCTGTCTCCACCCCCACCCCCCACACCCCTCTACCACCACCACCACCTTCGCCAAGATAAGGATTCAAGTGTTTTTTTTTTCTTTCTTTTGATTGTTTCCAATATATATTTAAGATGATTTCTTTGTTGCTTTTTTTTAACAGATGTGTATTTTGAGTGTTGATTTCACCTTAATTAGCTTAAGAAGTCTATGTGTTTAGTGAAGTTGATTCATTTAATCAAGCTTATTTTACTTTCTGCTGTAATCTATTTTATTTTAATATTTATATTATGTTTGTTAATATATAGTTTGTCATCACAATATTTATCTTTCTTTTTTTTTTTGCCAGTCATGGGGCCTGAGCTCGGGGCCTGGGCGCTGTCCCTCAGCTCTTCAACTCAAGGCTAGCTCTCTACCACTTGAGCCACAGTGCCACTTCTGGCTTTTTCTGCTTATGTGGTGCTGAGGAATCGAACCCAGGGCCTCATGCAT
>NW_012267217.1:9627535-9643168 GCF_000151885.1 Dipodomys ordii
CTCTACCACTGGAGCACAAGCACCACTTCTAGCTTTTTCTGCTTATGTGGTGCTGAGGAATCGAACCCAGGGCCTCATGCATGCAAGGCAAGCACTCTACCACTGAGCCACCTTCCCAGCCCCACAATATTTATCTTTCATACACGGACTTTTCAGTGTTTTTTCTTTACTAATTAGCAGTATACACTAATCTTTACGAAATGTTTATGGTTTCAGCTTGTTATAAAATCTGCTTTCATTGATTTTTCCTGATATATGTTTATTTTTGCCTATCTTCTACTCACTTTGAATTTTATCAACCATTTTATTATAATAACTGACTGCATTTAACTATGGGAATATATTTTTTTCTGATGCACATTTTTAAATTAGTGATTATCCACTCAGAGGTTACTTGTTTGAATTACTTTACCATACTTTTTGCCATTTTCTTGTGAATTATGATTTATTTTCATATTTAACGTGAGAGTCTCACATGTCTCAAATGATTTGATGACATTTTAATCCAAAATGATAACCTAATTATATTTTTGGTAAAGTTTAGAAACTTTAAATTTAATGGATAATAAATCTTTAAAATTATTTATTATTCATTTCATACGTTCTTTGATCACATATTTTTCTCATTTTATTAGTTAGTAATAAATGATAAATTTCTACACTATATGTATTGACTATTTTTAGTAACTATTCAATGAAGAAGAGTTCCACACTGAATCATTGCTAGCTGAATAGGTTTAAAGTGCTGGTACATAGGACATTGAAGAGCAATATAAAGAATACTGAGTCAAGGATGTGAAAAATAATGTTCATATGTTGCAATAGTATAAAACTTGAGGAGTAAAGGCAATGTGAGTATTAAGGATCTTAAAGAGATAAAAAAAAATTCTGAAGGCAAGATCCCTTAATTAGTATGTAGCAAACTTCTTTATTTTTTTCACTAATTTTAATTTGAAATCTATTTTATCTAATATTAGGATTGCAACTCCTGACTGTTTATGGGGGTGATTTGCTTGGTAGATTTTGTTCCAGCCTTTCACTTTCAAAATGTGTTTGTTTTTATGGGCAAAGTGTGACTCCTGAAGGCAGCAGATAGAAAGATCTTGCTTTTTATGACAGTCTATGTCCCTTAATTGGAGAGTAAAGTTCGTTAATGTTGAGATAGGACTGAGAGGTATTTGGGAGTTCATGCAATTTTATCCACTTGCTTGTGGGCTGCTGCAACTGGGTTCTTCCTATGGTTCCTGGATTCTCAGTTTGGGTGTGCTTTCTTGGCCTTTATTGTGGTCTTGTTGGTTTTCTATGTGTAGAACATCTTTAAGGATCTTTTGTAGGGCTGGTTTGGTGGAGATATATAGTTTCAGTTTTTCTTTGCTGTGGAACATTTTTATTTGACCTTCGGTTATTAAGGACAGTTTAGCTGGATTCTTGGTTGATAGTTGTTTGTCTTTAGGCACGGCATACATCATTCCAGGCTCATCTAGCTTTAATTGTCTCTGCTGAGAAATCTGAGGTGATTCTAATTGGTTTCCCTTTATAGGTGATTGACCTTTTCTCCTTAACAGCTTTAAGGATCTTTTCCTTGGTCTGAATTGATCCTGTGTGGATTATAATGTGATAGTGGGATGTCCTGTTCTGGTCTGGTCTATTTGGGGTTCTAAAAGCTTCTTGTATTTGAATTGCCCTATCTTTTTGCATGTTTGAAGTTCTCTGCTTGGATCCTGTTAAACAAATTTCCTAGACCATTAACTTCTGTCACTAGGTGCTACTCTACACTCATTATTCTCAGATTATGCTTTCTGATGGTGTCTTCCAAATGTTGAATAGATCTATCACATTTCTTGGATTTGTCTTGGATAGTTGTATGTTCTTTTTATATAATATCTAGGCTGTCTTCAATCCCTGAAAATCAATCTTCTCCATGGTCTAAACATACTCTCAATACTTCCTACTTTATTCATTTTTATTTCTTTTCTTTCTAATTGGTCAGCTTTGATAGCTTCAAATTCTTTGTTGGAGCTTTGTTTTAAGTCTTGTATGAACTTCTTTACTTCCTTAATTTGGTGTTCAGTGTTCATTCTCAAATCACTTATTTGATTGGTTATTGTTTCTTTGGACTCCCATTCCTTCTGTCAGGTTCCATTCAGCATTCCTTTCTGGTCTCCCTGAATTCTCTCAGCTCTTTGTTAATGGATTCCATGAATGCCTCTATTGATCTTTGTCTATTCTCATCCTACTCTTGCAATTCCTGTATTACTCTTTGATTAGCTTCCTCACGTTAACACAAATCCTGTATTTCTGTTTGACTGTTCTCAGCCTGCTCATGCAATTATTTACTTCTCTTTGAATGTTCTCAACTTGCTCACACAATTCCTGTATCAATCTTTGAGAAGCTTCCTCTTGCTCATGAGATTTCTGTAGAAACTCTAGGTCTCCTTGGTACAGACCAAATTTTCTTAATAGAGATCCAGAAACAAAACAAATCAAAAAAAGGTTGGACAAATGGGATTGCATGAAATTGCAGTGCTTCTGCATGGCAAAGGACATATCTAGCAAGATCAATAACGAGCCCACCGATTGGGAGAAGATCTTCACTAACCATACAATGGACCAGGGTCTCATATCTAAAATATACCAGGAACTCAAAAAATTAAATCTCCCAACAACAAATCCTCAAAGAAAAAACTGCCCAATAAATAAATGGGCTACAGACTTAAAGAGAAACTTCTCTGAAGATGAAAGAAGGATGGCCAATAGACACATGAAGAAATGCTCAACTTTTTAGCCATAAAAGAAATTCAAGTCGGGTGCCAGTGGCTCACGCCTGTAATCCTAGCTACTCAGGAGGCTGAGATAATAGGATACAGGTTCAAAGCCAGCCCGGGTAGGAAAGTCTGTGAGACTCTTATCTTCAATAAAGCACTAGAAAACCAGAACTGGTGCTATGGTTCAAGTGGTAGAGCACTTGCCTTGAGCTGATAGCACCCAAGCCCAGAGTTCAAGCCTCATGACTGACAAAAAAAAAAAGAAATGCAAATCAAAGCAACATTGAGATACTACCTCACCCCAGTTAGAATGGTTATAACCAAGAACTCTAATAACAACAGATGCTGGAGAAGATGTGGACAGAAGGTTACCCTACTGCATTGTTGGTAGGAGTATAAACTTGTTCCACTACTTTGGAAAGCAGTATGGAATTTCCTCAAAAGACTCCACATAGAGCTCCCCTATGACCCAGCAATCCTACTTTTCAGCATTTTCCCAAATGATCACAAACAAGACCATACTAAAGCTACCAGCACAACTCTGTTTATTGCAGCATTATTTACCATAGCTAATATATGGAACCAACCCAGATGACCCTCAGTAGACGAATAGATCAAGAAAATGTGTTATATATACACAATGTAATTCTATGCCTCCATCAAAAAGAATGACATTGCCTCATTTATTAGGAAATGGAAAGACTTGGAAAAAATTATATTAAGTGAAGTAAGCCAGGCCCGAACAAACATAGGTCCCATGGTTTCCCTTATTTGTAATGACTAGTATATGTCTGAGACAAGCAGAAAAGGTCAGATAAGTTGATGTTAAGTGAAATGAACCCCAAGAAAAAGACTCAAATGTTTTTTTTTTCTTTCTTGCAATTGTTTCTAACATATTTATAAGATGATTTCTTTGTTGCTTTTTATGTCCCTTCCCCATGGTATAACCCCTGCTTTCATTGTATTTTCATTGTATTTTATTGTTGATATAATTTGTGGAAGAGAAGAGAAAAAGCAAATTGTTTAAATAGGGATACAGGTGGGCCCATTGCAACAATGAAATGTACAAGTTGTTAAGTTGAAAAACGAACTCTACATCTTTGGAGGGTGGTGGTGGGGGTGGTGGGGGTGGTGGGGGATGGGAGATGGGAAAGGATGGGAAGGGGAGTCAAAGAAGGAGGCAACAATGCTTGATAAGAAATGCACTCATTACCTTGTCCATGTAATAATAGCCCCCCTGTAGGGTATTTTCACAATTAAAAAAAAAAGAAAGAAAAGGTAGAAAAAAATATTTGTAGGCTGAAAGCAAATACTGACATGGTCTTAGGAAATAAGTTGAACAAATTTTAGTTCATACAATTAACTTTCCATTTTCATATGTTTAGATCATTTAAACAAGTGTTAGATACAAGTAATTTGTAAGATAAATAATCATGATTTATGTAGATGACAATTGAGAATTATGTACCATATTATCCATTTACCAGGAAACAAGGATTTACCTATAACTCTACATCTATTACAAGTATTTCAGTCCTAAATTGTGTTTTGAGGACAGTGGTGAAAAATGTTGTGAGATCCTGTATCAATCAAAAGGAAGGTAAACATGCTGGTATTCTCCTGTAAACCCCAGCCATGGGGAACATACAAAGACGATTGTGGTCCTGGACAACCAAAAGTGAAATGTGATATTCTCTTTTAAATCTAAAACAAATTAAAAAGGGCTAAGAGTAGGGCTTAAATGGTAGTGTGCTTGCTGAGCAAGCAAAATGCCTAGTATTTAACAAAAGTAAAAGGACTCCTTTCATAGATTGTAACTTACAGCTGAGTTAACTAATTAAGTTAAATAAAAGCCCAGCTACTTCTTGCTTTATGTAGTAAAATATGAAATGATAGAAATAAGAAGAGAAAGTAACTGTTAACTAAAATGGAAATAGGAGATGGTTTGGAAAATTCCAATAAATCCAAAATGCTGATTATGCTAAAGTATAAATCATTGTCAGGAACCATGTTCTGGTGCGATAGGCATCACTATTTATTGGGATGTATTTGTTTACTTGAGTTAACATGCTAATATGAAAGTTCAGCATTAGAATATACCTTGAATTTGGTAAAAATGTAACAATCAGATATAAGCAAGTGTGCTAAATTTGAATAAAATCAAAATCCTTATTAAATGTTTTCCATGTTTCAGTAACAAAAGAGCAGAAGTAAAAGAAGCCAAAGGAAAGGGACATCTTCAATGAAAGAAAGGAGTATATAGGAGTCAAGAAAATGTACAAGCTTTTCTTTCTTTTTTTATTTTTGTAAGTAATACAAGTTGATCCATAAGCAACTAAAAGATACATTTTGCTATTAGAAATCATTTTAGTAACTTTTTAAAAATTTATTTTTTTGGGATTTGTAATTTTAATAATAGAAGCATCACTAAAAATATCTCATTGTGTACCATAAGTCATGCTGGGTGATTGAGACAATTTGGAGTTTTTTTCATGAATCCAAGCACCAATGCCTCATTCCTCCAATCCTAGCTATTCAGAAGGCTGTCCCTAAGCTTCTTTGTGCTCAAGGCTAATGCTCTACCATTTGAACCACAGTACGACATCTGGTTTTTGGGTGGTTTATTGGAGATAAAAGTCTCACAGGGACTTTTCTGTCTGGGCTGGCTTCAAACTGCAGTCCTCAGATATCAGCCTCCTGAGTAGCTAGGATTATAAGCTGGAGCCACTGGTGCCCAAATAATAATTTTACATTTTAATATGTTTTTGATTTTGGCATTTACTTACAATAAAGACAAATCATTACTAATTAAATTAATGTTAAAACAATAATATAGTGTCTGAATATAATTAAGAAATAATAGAATAGCTTACTTGGGAGATAAAATTTTATTAGAAAATTATTCACTTTTTGATAGTTTTTCATAGTACATCAACTCTAAAATTATATAATCCACCCATCAGTTCTATATTTTCAGTTTTACAAGAGTATTTTTAGTGTATTCACTCTTACTAAGAAATTATGAGTCTACTTACTATTTTATACCAGATAACATAGTAAAGCTATAATCAATTGGTAATTATTAAACCAACAGCAGAGTGCTTTTCAATATCATTACATTTATTACTAGACAAAAAAAAAACAATTTACTGTTGGTTTCACATATGTTGAAGTTTTAGACACTAGGAACTATTTACCTTTGGGCAAAATTTAACCCCTAATCTATCACCAAAAGTATTGACTGTACAATGGTCCATTTTTAATTATGTAAAAATTTGACTTTTGCCAGGCGCTGGTGTCTCATACCTCTAATCCTAGCTACTCAGGAGGCTGAGATCTGAGGATCGCGGTTCAAAGACAGCCTGGGCAGAAAAGTTTGTGAGACTCTTATCTCCAATAAACCACTAGAGAGCTGGAAGTGGCACTGTGGCTAAAGTGGTACAGCCCTTGCCTGTGGCTGAAGAGCACAGGTACAGCGCCCAAGCCCAGAGTTCAAGCCCCATGACTGACAAGAAAAAAAAAAAGAGAGACTTTTTTCCCCCCAGAACAACATTTTATATCAAAGACATTAAAGTCACTGACTGAAACTTTCTTTTCAGCAAAATAAAATATAAGAGCCTAAGGAATGACTGTATTCAAGAACTTTTTAAATGTACACAATAGACACTTAAAGTCTTAAATTATAATTTATATATGACTGTATAGAATAATGAAGCAAAGTCCTGCATGACCAGTAAAATGCATAACAGCAGTTGCAGCAGGATAGGAACATGTTAAAGTTGTTTTCTAGCCTCTAGGGTTTGAAATAGATAATGCATTTGGCCCTCTCAACAAGGTATATTTCTATCCCCAGAGAGCACATTCTTGGGCTTGTTAAGCTCTATGTAAGTAGTAACCAGTGCACTGGTATAATAAAGATCAAGTTGGTTAAAGAATCTCTGGTCCTACTTGAATGCATAAATGCTTCTGGCAACAAAGATAACACTGGAAAATACCCTGAGGTATCCGAGAAACTGAAGAGGGAAGATAAAATTATTCAACTGAATGGAATTTCTGAATTTAAGGCTAATATAGAAATTTTATCAGTTTATCCTGAAAGAAATTGAAAAATGTAGTACTTCAAATAATATATTGTAGGGGATGAAGTGCTTAACTTGTGGATGTGAGTGTAGTTGTCTGTGGACTTATTTCTGTATTGAACACTGAAAAGAGAAAGTAAATGATGACATTTTCAGAGATAAAAGTACAATTCTTTGTAAGTACCTGGAAAGAACATCATTGCTTACTGTATATGTAGTGTTCACGAATATTTCCATCTATCACAAGATTAATGATTGTCAAGGCAAAAAACAAAGCAAAACATTGTTGTACAGTAAGGAGAGAAAGTAGAAGAAAAACGAGGAAAGGTTAACAAATTCAACAAGAAATGTACTTATTACCTTACTTATGTAAATGTATCCCCTTTATACATCGCCTTGGCAATTAAAAATTTAAAAAAAAACAAAAACACTTGCCAAATTTTAGTTTATTCTACACAGAGTACCAGAATTTAATAATGCAAAAAATTGCTATTGGAAAGTGATTTCTTTAGTTTTTAACCTTAATGAAAATGTTTATTCATTTTGGGGTACTTAGTAATTAAGAAATCAAAGATCTGCCACATGAATTTAATTAAATATCTTCCTTGTTACTTCATTAATAGCCTTTTCATGACATTTTGCCTAAGTCAGGCATCAAAGCATGTTATTCAAATGCAGACATTTCTGTTAAGCCATTTCTGTTAATCCCATTTGTAAAGATGTGTCTTTTGAAGTTCATAATGCTTCGCATCTTTAAAAATAGTACATTTTTACATAGCCAGTTCAGCTTTGTGAAATTGATATGTGGTAATTGTCATCCCCATTTTATAATTCTGAACACAAAGATGGAAAGAAATAAATGATATGTTCTCAGAGTTTGAGTATTATTCACAGTTACACTGAAAACTAACAATTTTCCTCGTGTTTTTGCAACCATTTATTGCAAATCTGACTGGAATTGTCTTTTCTTCACATAATAGACTGCTTTGCTATATTGAGAAGCACATTTTTATCCAAAGGATGATTTAGAATGATAAACTCCTGCTGTTTTACTTTCCTTGGTAATTACTGAGTCAAAAATTGAGACATAATTATAGTAATATTTTAATTTTTAAGTTTTATAAATCACTCAACATTTGAACAGGCTGTAAATAAAATGTAGTTTACTTTTTCTTCTTTTCAGTTGTGAAAAGAAAAAAATACATAACTGTCTAAGTGTGATTGTTTTTTACAAAATGTGCTTACAAATTGTGATAGATATGAAACTGCCAGAAATCTAGGAAGACAGCATTTAGATGTTAGTAGCATGGTCTCTACTTTACTCAGAATGTTTTTAGACTCTTTTGCTGTTTGTTCTCTGATTTTAGGGGAAAAACTATTTTTAAACCAATAAATACAAACAAATTCCTGATGGATTTTTCTCCTTGATAATAAAAGAAGAGCTCCTTTTGGTGAAGTATAAGACAATTATGAAGGATAGAATCTTCTTTTGAATTATATCAGGGTGAAGTAAGATTTACCATATTGTTTTACTTTATCCTGCCTTCTGCCTATGTTTCATAAGCTTTCCCTACAATACTATGATATTATTGTAATTTGTCACTTATACTCAAAAATCATATCTCAGGACCAGCTTCTGTGACATTCCAACTAAGAGGGTAGATAATTCAAATCACGTTTTATATGTGACTATTAACACTTGTGTCTAAACCAGGACATGTTCTTTTCTGGGAACTACACAGAACAAAGTCAATGTTTTTTACTTTCCTGTTTTTTTTTTTTTCCTTTTTATACTTAAAGATATTCTAGTCACATCTCAGGAAAACAAACACAAAAACAACACAAACAAAAAAATCTCTTGTGAAGATTTTTATAGATATTGTCATTTGTGGTCATTTCACCAGCTTGACATTCGGTCTGAAGTGGCTTTAATGCATTAACTTTTAAACTTTAGTATTATTTTCCCATTTTTTGTGTAAACCATCATGAACTCTTTGGACTAGGAACAAAATCTAATGGCATGGATATAATTTCACATAAATGAATCAGCCTAGTCAATATTTCAATTGGAGATGATTAATTTAAGGAAATAGAGATATGCATTGACATTTTAAGATACTTTGCTACTTGGAATTTGAGTAACCAATGACTAAGTCTGCAAAGACTCTATTTTCAAACTAAGGACATTTGTAGATACTGGTGTTTATCCCTTCAACATATTATTTTGAAATACTCAATTAAACATAAAATAGCCAATCTTCTTAACTTGGGGGTGATTTCCCCCCCCCCATTACTTGATGCCAAAGGTACTTCAATATACATGTTCTCACCAATGAATTCTTGCAAGGTTGTTTTGAACAAGATCAAATTTTGAAAAGAAAAACATTATATTCTCATATTTCAGTAGAAAAGATTAAATGAGAATTCTGAAAATGATTTAAAAGCTGACATTTTGGTACAAGGAATATCAGAGACCATTTTTGGTGTCAAAATATAAAGTAATTTTTAAGACAGTTTCCTCTAAAATTCTTTTTTTTTTTTTTTTGGTGGGGGAAGTTTCGGTCATGGGGCCTGAACTCTGGACCTGGGCGTTGTCCCTCGCTCTTCAGCTCAAGGCTCGCACTCTACCACTTGAGCCACAATGCCACTGCCGTTTTTTTTTTTCTTTTTGCTTATGTGGTACTGAGGAATCGAACCCAGAGCTCCATGCATGCAAGGCAAGTGCTCTACCACTGAGCCATCTTCCCAGCCCTCCTCTAAAATTCGTTAATCTGGCTGTTACTGTTTAATTAGAGATACAAATTATGTAAAATTAAAAAAAATCTTAGGGAGAATAGAAATATTTAAAATGAGTCATGAGTTGAGAATTTGATAGTTTAAATGTTTACACTCCCACAAACAATGCAATAGGGTTCCCTTCTGTCTACATCCCCTCCATCATCTGCTGTTATTAGAGTTCTTGATTAGAGCCATTCTAACTGGAGTGAGGTGGTATCTCAGTGTTGTTTTGATTTACATTTCTTTTATGGCTGGGGAGGTTGAACATTTCTTCATGTTGCTATTGACCATCCTTCTATCTTCTTCACAGAAGTTTCTCTTTAGCCCACTTATTTACTGGGCAATTGTTTCTTTGAGAATTTGTTGTTGGGGGATTTAATTTTTTGAGTTCCAGGTATAGTTTAGATATGAGACCCTTGTCTGTTGTATGGCTAGTGAAGATCTTCTCCCAGTCTGTGGGCTTTCTATTGATCTTGCTAGTTATATCCTTTGCCATGCAGAAGCTCTGCAATTTCATGAAATCCCATTTGTCCAACATTTCTTTGATTTGTTGTGTTTCTGGGTCTCTATTAAGAAAATTTCGGTCTGTGCCAAGGAGATCTAGGGTTTCTCCTATTCCTTCCTGTGATATTTTCAAGGTGTCTGCTTTCACTCCGAGGTCTTTGATCCATTTGTTGTTGATTCTGGTGCAGGGTGATATATAAGGGTCTAGCATTAGTTTTCTACAAGTGATTAACCATTTTTTTTGAGGGGAGGGTCGGTCATTGGTCTTGAACTATGGTCTGGGTGCTGTCCCTGCGCTCTTCAGCTCAAGGCAAGCACTCTACTGCTTGAGCCACAGCGTCATTTCTGGTTTTCTAGTGGTTTCACGGACTTTCCTGCCCGGGCTGACTTTGAACCACAATCCTCAGATCTCAGCCTCCTGAGTAGTTAGGATTACAGGCGTGAGCCACTGTTGCCTGGCATGATTAACCAATTTTGCCAGCACCATTTACTGCCGAAGCTATCTTTCTTCCATTCTATTTTTTTACCTCCCTTATCTCAGATTAGATGGCTATAGGTCTGTGGGTTATATTCTTATAGGTCTGTGGGTTCATTTCTGGGCTTCCAATTCTATTCCATTGTTCCAGAGGTCTGTTCTTGTGCTAGTACCAAGCTATTTTGATTACTAGGATTTGTAGTAGAGTTTGAAATTTGGTATTGATAATCCTGCAGCATTGTTCTTTCTATTAAGGATGTTTTTGCTATTCGGGGTCTTTTATTGACCATACTAAAGCTACCAACACACCTATGATTATTGCAGCATTATTTACCATAGCTAAGATATGGAACCAACCCAGATGACCTTCAATAGATGAATAGATCAAGAAAATGTGGTATATATGTACAATAGACTTTTATGCCTCCAACAGAAAGAATGATATTGTCTCATTTGTTAGGAAATGGAAAGACTTGGAAAAAAATTATATTAAGTGAAGTTAGCCAGGCCCAAAGGAACATAGGTCCCATGGTTTCTCTTATCTGCAATAACTAGTATATGTCTGAGTCAAGCAGAAATGTTCAGATAAGTTGATGTTAGGTGTAATGAACCCCAAGATAAGGACTCAAATGGTTTTTCTTTCTTGCTATTGTTTCTAACATATTTCTAAGATGATTTCTTTGTTGCTTTGTATGTCCCTCCCCCACAATATAACTCCTGTTTTCATTGTATTTGATGTTGGTATAATTTGTGGAGTGGAAAGGAAAAAAAATGTTTAAATAGGGATACAGGTTGACCCATTGCAACAGTGAGATTTTCAAGATGTTATGTGATAAAATGAACATTACAACTTTGGGGGGAGAAAAGAGGAGGAATGGAAAGGGATGATAAGGGGAAACCAAGGAGGAGGCAACAGTGCTTGATAAGAAATGTACTCATTACCTTGCTCATGTAATTGTAACCCCCCTGTATGGTATTTTCACAGTAAAAAAAACTTATTAAAAAAAGAAAAAAAATAAATGTGACATTTATGAATAAAAAGCTAAAGAAAAGGATGAGTAATTGTTGTGAACATGTGAAGGAAAAAAAGTTTTTGTACTAGGAATATGCCTAGGAAGTTTGACATTAAAGTGGTCAATGTGGATTGAACATAGTGTTTTACAAAGGGAAGGAATAAAATAAGATGAAAAGAATTGGCTAAATAACTGAAAGGATTGTTCAGAATTTCATATCAGCTAGGGAAACAACAGAAAGTTTTGTCTACAAATAGATTCTATAGGAAATAATTGGTGAGAATAAGCATTAGAAAGAGTATCCAAAGCATACAACTTTGATAGGAATTAGTATCTAGGTAAGAAAATACAGATGTTGACATTATGCATGCTAATATGCATGCTCAGAAGGAAATGGTATCAAAGTGTACAGAAGAAAAAGCAAAGAAGTTTATGGAAAAATTGGATTCGTTACTAAAGATAGTCTAATGGAAAAGAGATTAGTGTAATAAATGAAAAGAGCCTACCTTTTACACCTTTCATTATCTAAAAACTTAGCTTGCTCCTTTGTGGTATCTTGATTGAAAAATCCAAGATAACTGGATTAAAGAAAGACAGTTTGTTTCTTACAGCAATGGAAGGAACAAGAGTTTTTGGTTTTCTTTTTTCTCTCTCTGTTTCCTGAGCTCCAACTCTTACAATTAGTGAAGAAAAAAAAAACAAAACAACAATTAGGAGAACCTAAGATTTTTATAATGGTATGTTAAAAAAAAAGTTTTACTTTTGTTCTGGCAAGAAGAAACTGTCTTATTGTCCTAAGTTGATTCCTACACAAATATTCTTGGAAAATGCTACCAAACAAAGTCCAATGTGAACATCATGTGCATGGAAGCTATGAATTCATTGAAAATAATCTTACAACCATTAGTAAAGAAGTTTTTTTTTAAAGTTAACCTGGTAAGGGGAAACAAAGGAGGAGGCTACAATGCTTGATAAGAAATGAACTCATTATCTTGCCCATGTAATTGTAAACCCTCTGTACAGTATTTTCACAATAAAAAAGTTAACTATCACTGTGTATCAATTAAAATAATTCAATGTAGAGGGATAAATTTAAGCTGTAGAAGCAGTATAATTTTTAGTGTATTATGTTTCTGTAGATATATATAGATGAAGTCTAATTCATATGTAAAAGAGTTGGACTTAGAAATTTATGTGACCCAATCATCTTTCACAATTTGAAGGAAGAAATAATGGAGGAACAAATTTACACATAAATTCATATTTACATATGAATGTATATAAGCATATGTACATATGCATATATAGGTACATGCACCTATGTAAGATAATTTATACCAATTATATTAATACACACATCCATATGCTGTTGATATATTTTGAATATATGTGGGACTCAAAGTTAAAGGAAAACCTTTGGACTGGTATTCTCTCTTCAGTGAATAAGCCTGAAATGAATATTAAGCTTAAGGGATGAGGGATTTTCAAGAGAAGGTATAAAAAATTATCCAGAAAATACAAAGTGAGATAATCTAAAAGCTCTTATAAGAGACATGGCAATTGCTAACTCAGTTAATGTGCTAAATACATTACATTTTCCCCACCTGAATATTCTGTGCTTTACAATTCTGTTGGCATATGTAGATTTTTATCTCTTCTTTAGACTTTTTATTGCATTCAAATACTGGAAATTACTGAAGTAGATTGATCAGGCTAAAGCTCCTGGGGTATTTATTCCACAAGTCTTTCTTCTACAGGAACTTCAGTTGGTAAAAGATGCTGCCATGATTTCTGGACTCTGATATTGTTCCTGTGGTCAACATAAACCCTGCATATAACTTGAATTAATTACTTTGGTTGGAATAATTATGATTTAAAATATTATTTTATAAGAATATGAATAATATGATTACAGAAAATGTTCACTTGACTCTTAAGAGTAAGGCCAATTGTAGGGACTCTTTAGAAACAACACAATCAGTTATACTAAATGATGGTGTCTCAGAAAGATCAATCTGTCTTGCTATCTAGTATCTTCTGATAACCATGCCTTCAAACTCACTATAAAATTTATATTAAAAGAAGCAGGAGAGTGAAATTCCCTTAAAAATGGTACTAACAGCCTTTTCTTATCCCTGCAAAACAACTTTAAAAGTAACTTTTCAAATATCAATTTTCCCCATGCCTCTAAATAATGCATTGTTTTCCATAACTATTCTTTTGTGGTAATATTTATCATATTTAACTTACATAAAATAATATCTTAAAACTCCTCATTGTGTTTTCCTCAAATTATACTTATACTTTAAATTTTTATTCCATCCTCTGTATTATTCATTTATCATCATCTTTGGAAACTTTATCTGAAAGACATACTGGGTTTTATAAGCAGAATAAATTTCATTTGAATTCTAGACATTGTTCAAGCTACTTCATTGGCTTATACTCAACTTCTCTGAGTTTCTGTTACCCTCACTCACAAAATATATAATAATTTTATTCATAAAGTTTCTATAATGACTAAATGTGAACATATAAACATATAATATTAGCAAAGAATAACTCATATTTTCTTTTTTTAAAGCTTAATTTATTTTATTCTATTTACTGTATTTCTGGGCAATTTTCATTGTATCCACTCTGAACATGACACATAGGCCTAAAACATTTAGCTTCTTTTCCTGGTGGTCAGTGTAACTCACCTCCTACTTTCAACTTAAGAATAGTAGCCTAGTGTTGGTGGCTCATCAGGAGACTGAGGTCTGAATATTGCAGTTCAAAACCATCTTAGGCAGGAAAGTTCATGAGACTTATTTCCACTTAACCACCATAATACCAGAAGTGGAGATGTGGTTCAAGTGGTAGAGAGTTAGCATTGAATAGAAAAATTTGTGGGAAAGTACTCAGGCCCTGAGGTCAAGCCCAGTACTGGCACACACACATATTACATAAGTTTCAGTAAATTAAATTGATATAATTAAAATACTATTGGAACATTTTGCTAAGAGATGATAGATACATAATTAAATGATCATATCTATATATTTTGCTACAAGCAAAATTCCTCTTTTTGTATATGCTGGCAAGACAAGAACGATAATATGAAATCGTACAACTCTCTAATGATAGTAGATACTTCATCCTCATTCCAAATATGTTATTACGTTCAATTAAGAGTATAAATTTGATAAATTGGAAAGAAAACATTATAAAGACAAAAACTGATTTTCTATCCACAAATAAAAAATCCTTTAAATTCTATATGTATACAAATAATATACAATAAAATGTTGCCTTCTTTGATCTATCAGTGTTATTTTATTAACAGCCTTCCCAATTCAATTATTGCAATTCCATTTTATCCTGAAAGGTTATATTTTACTTTATTCATATATATATATATATATATATATACATATACATATACAATTACTTTTTCAATATGTTGATATGATAAGTATATATAAAATAACTTTATTTTAATTTTATTGTCAAGTTGAGGTACAGTGGGGTTACAGTTACATAAGGAAAATAGTGATTACATTTACTGTCTAACTTTTTACACCTCCCCCATTTTTCTCCCTCCCTGTAAAATAACATCAACTGCTCAAGTATTTTTTTTAATTTAATTTTATTTTTTTTGTGAACATACTGTACAGAGGGGTTACAAGTACATGGGCTGGATAATGCATACATTTCCTATCAAGCACTGCAACCTCCTCCTTTGTTTACCCTTCACATCCCTTCCCAGCCTCCCCCCAATCCTCCCCCCCCTGCAGCAACGTTGTAAAGCTCATTTTCCACTTAACAACTTGTACTTCTCATTGTTGCAACAGGTCCACCTGTATCCTTAAACGTCTTGTTTTTTTGTTTTTCCCCATCTCCTCCACAAGTTATACTGACATCAAGCATAGTGAAAGCAACGGGTTATTCTGTGGGGGAGGAACATACAAAGCAACAAAGAGATAATCATAAAAATGCGTTAGAAACAAATGCATGAAAGAAAAAAGCATTAAAAT
>NW_012267217.1:9645648-9723537 GCF_000151885.1 Dipodomys ordii
TTCCATTCTCATCTCTGAGTTTATTAATTTGGGTGTGTTCTCTTCTTTTTCTGATAAGATTTGCTAAGGGTCTGTCAATTTTGTTAATGTTTTCGAAGAACCAACTCTTTGTTTTGTTGATACTTTTTATAGTTTTTTTGGATTCTAATTCATTTAATTCTGATTTAATTTTAATTATTTCTTTCTGTCTACTGGATTGGGGTTTATCATGCTGCTCTTTTTCAAGGAGATTTAGATGTGTCAATAAATTGTTGGTTTCATATCTCTCCAATTTGTTGATGTAGGAGCTCAGAGCTATAAACTTGCCTCTGAGTACTGCCTTTGGTGTGTCCCAGAGGAGTTGGTAATTTGTGTGTTCTTTTTTTTTGAATATAGCATGAACATTTGAATTTCCTTTCTAATCTCTTCCATGACCCACTCATGATTCAGCAGTGTGTTGTTTAGCCTCCATGTGATACCGGACTTTCTTTGGTGGCTTTTGGTGTTGACTTCTAAGTTTATTCCCTTGTGGTCAAAGATAATGCAAGGTATAACTTCGATGTTTCTGAATTTAGACAAGTTTGTTTTGTGGCCTAAAATGTGGTCTATTTTAGAAAATATTCCATGTGTTGCTGAGAAAAATGTGTATTCTTATGCAACTGGGTGAAATGTTCGGTAGATGTCTGTTAAATCTAGTTGATCTATGTGGCTGTTTAGATCTGCGGTTTCTCTGTTGAGTTTTTGCCGTGTTGATCTATCTAATAGGGAGAGTGGTGTGTCAAAATCCCCAACAATTAATGTCTTTGGATCTATATGGGATTTGAGGGAAAGTAGTGTTTCTTGGAAAAATTTGGGTGCTCCATTGTTTGGCGAATTGATATTTAGAATTGTAATATCCTCCTGAAGGAGAGATTCCTTAATTAGTATGTAGCGACCTTCTTTATCTATTCTCACGAATTTTAATTCGAAGTCTATTTTATCTGATATTAGGATTGCAACTCCTGCCTGTTTATGGGGGCCGTTTGCTGGTAGATTTTGTTCGAGCCTTTAACATTGAAACTGTGTTTGTTTTTACGGGCAAGATGTGACTCCTGAAGGCAGCAGATAGAAGTGTCTTGTTTTTTAGTCCAACTAGACAGTCTATGTTGCTTAATTGGAGAGTTAAGTCCATTAAGTTAAGAGATAGGACTGAGAGGTATTTGGGAGTGCTTGCCATGTTATCCACCTTCTTGGGGGCTGCAATAACTGGGTTCTTCCTATGACTCTTGGATTCTCAGTTTGGGTGCAGTTTCTTGGCCTTTATTGTGGTCTTGTTGGTTTTCTATGTGTAGAACATCTTTAAGAATCTTTTGTAGGGCTGCTTTGGTGGAGATGTATTGTTTCAATTTTTCTTTGCTATAGAAGGTTTTTATTTGGCCTTCAGTTATGAATGAGAGTTTAGCTGGGTACAGTATTCTTGGTTGATAGTTGTTTGTTTTTTAGGGCATGGCATACATCATTCCAGGCTCTTCTTATTTTGATTGTCTCTGCTGAGACATCTGAGGTGATTCTAATTGGTTTCCCTTTATAGGTGATTAATCTTTTCTCCTTGACAGCTTTAAGGATCTTTTCCTTGGTCTGAATTGATCCTGTGTCGATTATAATGTGATGGTGGGATGTCCTATTCTGGTCTGGTCTTTTTGGGGTTCTAAAAGCTTCTTGTATCTGAATAGGCCTACCTTTTAGCATGTTTGGGAAGTTCTCTGCTAGGATCCTGTTGAACAAATTTCCTAGACCATTAACTTCTGTTTCTAGGTGCTCCTCTACACCCATTATCCTTATATTAGGCCTTCTGATGGTGTCTTCCAAGTATTGGATAGATCTATCATAATTCTTGGACTTGTTGTATGTTCTTTCTCTATAATATCTAGGCTGTCTTCAATCCCTGAGATTCGATCTTCTGCATGGTCTAACCTGCTGTCAAGACTTTCTACTTTGTTTTTTTTATCTATTTTCCTTCTAATTGGTCAGCTTTGATGGGTTCAAATTCTTTGTTGAAGCTTTGTTTTAGATCTTGTATGAACTTCTTTACTTCCTTAATTTGGTGTTCAGTGTTTATTCTCAAATCACTTAGTTGATTGGTTATGGTTTCCTTGGACTCCCATTCCTTCTGTTGGGTTCCATGCAGCATTCCCTTTGTGGTCTCCCTGACTTCCTTCAGGTCTTTGTTAATGGATTCCATGAATGCCTTTAGTGATCTTTGTGTATTCTCTTCCTGCTCTCTCAATTCCTGTATTACTCTTTGATTAGCTTCCTCCTGTTTGTGGGATTTCTGTAGTTCTCTTTGAGTGTTCTCAGCCTGCTCAAGCCATTCCTGCCTTTTTCTTTGAATATTCTCAAACTGCTCACACAAATCCTGTATCAGTTTTTGTTTAGCTTCCTCACGCTTATGATATTCCTTTATGAACTTTTGGATTGCCTTCTCTCTCTCCCTATCACACTCATACAGAGTCCTTTGTATGTTTTCAATCTTTTCATTTATTATGTTTGCCAGCAGTGTTTGTGGAGCTATTTGGGAACTTTCCTCTTGATTATTAATTATCTGTTCTGTCTCCTGATTATCAAGATTGGGAATTTAGATACCTGGATTTGCCATTTTTCTTGTGTTTTTCTGGCTTACTCTGCCCATTTGAGATGAAAATAGCATCAGTTTTGTGCTAGAACACTCTCTTAAGGCAAGCATCAACCAAAGTCTGAATTTGCACAGTCAATAGTCTACAGATAAAATCTAGTTCAACAGATACATCTATTCAGCATCAAACAACTATATGTTAATGGGCAACGAACTGCAAAGAAGAATTTGGAAAACCTGAAATTATTAGGGTTAGAGAGAGATGTGGGTAAAAAATAGGAATAGATTGATGTGGGGAGGCACAGGGAGAGTTAACTAAGTCCTAATCTCAAAGCAGGAAATAGGTTGGGTAGGATGAAAGTAGAGGGAGAGAAAAAAAGAAGAAAAGGAAAGGGAAAGGGAAAAGAAACGAGACCAGAAAAAATAGAAAATAATAATTAATAATATTATACAGAACCGAAAACAATCTATTTAGAGATGAACGTGAATATATTGAGAGAAGGGGAGGGATATAAAGGAGATGTGAAAAACTTAAAAATAAAAATGCTTAAAATATTATATAGGTATAAGAGGTAGTACTGCTATCAAGGAATTTAAGTCTCAGAGGTTATGAATTGAGTAATAAATTTGTGGATTAAGTGTGTACACAATGGGGGATAGGGCCTAATAGTCAACTACGGGTTTATCTGAGGATGTGCAGGACAAGAATTAAGTCACATAAAGAAGAACCAAAGAGAGGAAAGGCTAAGAAAGGAAGAAAAAAAGATCAGAAGTTCAGTAGAGTTAAACAAAAAGATAATTAAAATAGAAAAAAAAGAAAAAGAAAACAAAAAGGAAAGAAAAACGCACACTCACATATCCCTAAAATAAATATTATAAGAGGAAAAAAAAGTTACTGGGAAATATTTTTTTTCAAAAAAAGGCAAAAATTAAAGATTAAAAAAAGAAAAAAAAATTTGTATAAGGTACCAAAAAAAAGAAGAAGAAGAAGAAGTTCTATGTTTTTTTGGGGAAGGGTGGGAAAAATCCTCTATCTCCCTTGTGTCCGTAACCAACCTCTTTTTGGAGTCTCTGGTCTGCTTGTGGTCCTGTGGCTTGGTTGGTTTCTTAAGTCAGTTTGTTAGAACAGGCAGAAAAATGCTCTGCTTTACCCAGGATTTTGCGATCCACTCCCAGGCTAGTTCAATGCGAGGCAGATCTGCTTTGAGTATCACCAAAGAGGGGGATGCAGTGATGAGGCTAGGTTCTGGGTAGAGTTGAGGCCTTTCAACAAACAGTAGCTTTTCCCGGGGCTAGTTTGTGAAAAACTCACAGAGCCCAGCCTGGAGCCATTCTCAGGGTTTCTGTTTACTGAATTTCAATCATTGTCGAGGCTGCTAGAGGGAGGGGCAGACTCTGGCTCTGTTTACCCAGTGAAGAAAGCCACTCCTAGGGCTGGCGGCCTAGCTGGGTGACTTTTCCCTGGGTGGAGCTGAGTCTGGCAGGTCACGCAGCCGTTAAGTTCTTGTGACCTGCTAAATGACTCATTTTATTCCAAGGCTTGAGTTGAAGCTAGCAGCTCCGCTGAGCTTTGTCGGTATCCAAGATGGAGATCTCCGGTACTGGGTGGGGAGGGGTGGCCTTCCCTCCTCTGCTCCCTGAGAAGAAGTGAGGACGTCGGGCTTCTACTCATGCCGAGTCTTGGTTCCTGGGTCGTCTCTGGTCTGCAAACTGCAGGATGAAGATGTCCGCTCCTTGTTGGTTCTTGCTGGTGTTGAGTAGAATCTGCTCGCCTGCTGCGTCTGGCTCCTTCGTCCCGGACTCTGAGTCTCAGGTATGGCACCTGTGTTCGCCTGCCACCACTGCTGCCTCTGCAGTGGCGGCTGCTGGCAAAAGCTCAGTTGTGTCTCCCTGCCTGGATTTTCCCTCTGTGGCCTGACTCTCTGTCCTGTGATGGCACACTTGGTGTGATTCTCTGGCTTAGGACTGTTCACTGGAACTCTAAAACTGCTTTCTATATGAGAGCTTGTTTAGACTCCAGTTTCTCCTCCGCCATCTTCCCGGAACTCCTCTGCTCAAGTATTTGGCTCACTCCCATAACCCTAACTACTAAGGAAGCTGAGATATGAGGATCATGGACCTGCTAGTCCATGCAGGATAGTTCATGAGACACTTACTTCAAATTAACCACAGAAAAAGGTCAAAGTGGACTGTCACTCAAAAGTGGTAGAACACTGGCCTTCAACAAAAGAAGCTGAAGGACAGAGCCCAGGCCAAGATTTCTAGCACTATGGCCAGCAATTAAATAAATAAATAAGTAAATAAATAAATAGAACATATATGGGGCATAATTGCTGACTATATATCCAAAGCTGTTCAAATCATATTGTATAAGGAAGACAACTGAACATGTATTGCAGCTTTGTGTACAGTAGCAAAATTGAGGATCAGACACAATGCAGATAAGTTGATGAGACTCTAAAGACTAAGTGAAATGATGCCACTTTCAGGAAAATGAATGACATTGTTGAGAAAAGCTAACTCAAAATAATACTTCCTAAGTGACATAAATATAAAATACCCTGCAGTTTATTATGTATTATGAAACACAATTGGATTATTACATACATAGTATATGTGTTAGATATTACATAGATATGTACATGTATTTGTGTGTGTGTGTGTATATATATATATACTTTGATTATATATAGATTTTTTTTCATTTCTTTATCCTTTGTTAAGACAATGAGGACCCATTTCCACCCAAATACAATCAGAGAGAAAGAGTGCATTTTGCTCTCAAGCAACATGTGGCAAGGGCTAGAGATATTCTTGTTTGTTTTTCAAATAGAGGGGAAGCAGAGCCACAGAGATAGAATAGGTATAGGTCAAGCAAATGACATTCACTAACTAACAACTAGGAAAGATCCCTCATAAAAAGCTTCTTTCCCATATGCCTGGAGTGCTGAGCCTAGTGATCATTGCTAATTTGGTATGCATACAGCAAAAGAATTTTCCAGGAAGAATTTATGCAAAATCCAAGTCATTTATTTTTTTTTTAATTTAGGATCCACAAAGACAATGTGGGATTTTTTTTTCATAATTCTAGCACCACATTTGTTTTTGTGAACACATACTGTCAAGAAAATTTGAACAATCTTTTGAATAAAATCTGGTAACATATGTCAAAAATTATCATGTGTCCACTCTTCAGAGGTAAAGCAATATATTTCTAAGAATTTGTGCCAAGAAAATAATCAGATAGGCACAAAAATTACACGTGGTAAACACTTAGAAGCTTACAATGGAATTCAAGTATGCTAGGGATTTATACAGGACAGCAAAGCAATTTCTGCTTTCTAAGATTCACTAATTAGAGAGTGAATAAATCAACAATCAGCAGATTAGTAGGAGAAAAAGCATGTACATAGACTATGTATACAAAGATAGCTTAAAAATAGATTGCTAAAAATGTGATGAGATTTAGAGTTTGTCCACCATTTTCACGGAAAAAAAAATGAAGCATGAATGACTTTGTAAATGTCAATAATACATTGCAGATTTAAGAGATGACAATGAAGTTTGTCTGGATGTTGTATAGACTTCTAGTCTCTTTTGTGTCGAGAGTAGAAAATTTCTGTCGCATAGTATGCCAGAGAAATATGGATGCCAGTTTAGTTATTTGCTGTAGCAGATTTCAAAGAATGTCTCTCTATTTGCTGTTTCCCAATTGCATTCATCACAAAGTAATATATCAATGTGGCATTTTATTATGCTTATGACAAACTACTTCCCTGTATCTCAGTGCTTTAAAGGAAAAAAAGAATGATACATGTATTTATTAAATACAAATATATGTATATAGATATAAATTTTTAAAAATAACTTTATATAATTAAGATTGTGTGTGTGCATGTGAGGGTTTGTGTGTGTGTGTGTGTGTGTGTACATGTGTGTTGCTCAAATCAGACCCAAGGTTGCATACATCCAAGGCAAGTGCTTTTGCATAAAGGTGTAGTAAGCATCAAAAAATGATATTTTGATAATAAAAACAATGTTTCTCATTCACATTTTAAAACAACACATGGAAAAGATCGAGCATAAATGTCGATACATATCTTTGCAAAGGCATTTCTGTTGTAGTGGTGTGGACCAAGTGCTGTAGTACAAGCAGATCACCTCCAATGAGCCAACCTCTCTTTTGGGGATCAGTAAACTTTTGAGATTACTTGAATCATATGGCTTCTGAATAGAATTTAATTACATAATAGGATTATGTGAATTACAATAATACAAAACATTCCTTGGGATTTAATCAGTTAAGCAATCAAATAAATATTCAAATGTAACTCTCCATTTTATTTGGAAAGATACTAACATGGCTGGGAACAGGTTTGATGGTATGGTGAATGTTAAGTATTTTAAGTTCTTCCCAATGTTCAACCTCTGAACTTAAGATACTTCCTGGAGCTCTTGGATTTCCTGGAAACTTTTCCTTGGTTCTTGGGCTTTAGGCTCTCTGGATTTCTCCCTCTATCCATATTGGATTTTAGAGTAATTATGGGAAAAGGTGAATCCCCCTTTCTTGTCATTCCTTGATGCTCTCCTATTAAAATTCAGTTGATTTTCTGGATCATTTGAAAAACAAAGTCATGGTTTGTTAATCATTGCCTGGATCTCTTAGTTTTTCTTTTTCTTTTTTTCTTAATATATGTATATGTGTATATATATATATATATATATATATATATATATATATATATATATATTGTAAAGATACTGTACAGAGGAGTTCCAGTTACATGAGCAAGGTAATGAGTCCATTTCCTATAAAGCATTGTTACACTGCCTTTGTTTTTCCCCTAACACTAGGTTTTCTCCCACCTCAATCCTGGTTGAGAATTTGCTCAGTCTTCTCCCTGTCAATCACTTTCTCCTTTTGCTCTACAAAGTTGGTATTGTTTTCATAATTCCAGATAACAAAATTGCTCAGATGCTCTTATCTTTCCCCATATGTTTGATTTCAGCTTTTGCTAAAATGAAGAGTGTCCTGAATATCTTCTCATCTTGTTACCAGAGGTGGCCCCTTGCTTTATACCTCCCTGTTCCATCTCAATGTGCCAATTTACAATCTGTCTAAAAAGAAAATGTCCACTGTGCTAAAGTTATTAAGTACTTACCCAGGCAAATGCCAAGTCTTTTCAGAGACTGAGATCTCATATGGTACTTTTCCTCACTATTTTTCAAACTGACATTTCCCTGATTGGATGCATGGCCTTTGACTGACTTTAGTTCTATTTTTCCAGCTATAGGAATATGTCTCAGACTGAATGGCCCCCTGTGGTCAGTTGAGTGCTATTTGGTCTCAATGGTTTATGTTCCATTAGAAAAATAATATTATTTTCCATGTATCCTTTTTACATTTGTCCTTCAGGCAACAACCTTTATCCTATAGCTTTCATGGGTCAAGAACATAATGTCACTTGCTGTTCTAGAAGACAGTCTTGTTTTCATAATTTTATTTTTTTAATTTATCGTTTTGTTATTTTTCCTCAATGTTTGCCTCTAGGGCATGAATTTCATATTTTATTCCTACAACCTGCTTAGGCCTAGATTTTTCTGTAATAATGTTGAATCCTTGGAATGACCTTGTATATAATGATTAGGATACAGAATTTCCACATTGATAAAATCTAAAGCAAGCATTTTTACACTATTTTAAGAAAAAGTCTTCATAGCTCCTTTATCCTCAAATATTTGACCTGTAAACTTTTTGAAAATCAAGTGAACATGCTATCTAATCTGTAAATTACTAACTAGAGTAATACACAGTTCTTCCAATGTTTCTTTGTTCTCAAAATGTAGAAGAAATAAAATGTATGCTCATAACAGTAAATCAAAATTTAGAGTGAATGTAAATACATGGAAATCCCAAAGTGGAAAACTACAGTCCTATTTTTAACTCGCATACAAAGAAGTAAGTTAAAGAATGTAAAATATTTAATATAAAAATTTATAAAGGCATATGTGAATGTAAGTTATTTTCAATTAAACATATTTAAGTTTAAATTAGAATCTCAGATTATCATTAAGTTACAATATAAATTAACCTAGTATTTATTACATATTAGACATCAATAATTCTTAGAATAATTTAGCAAGATACAAACCATTTAGGATGTGATGTGTATTTCGGCCCAGACTATATTTTCTTCTTTGACAAAGGATGTTTCGCTGTGAAGTAAATTTCAGAACTGCCTATGGAATAACTTGAATGTCAGGACATTTACAGAATAAGTATTTTTGAAATTCCATGTAGATGATGTCCCAGCCTTTTCAATGATCAGTCAAGCTGCATGTTTGTAGCTTATATTATAATTTCATATTAAATATTAAGAAAATTAAGACCCATAAAAATTTCCTCAATATACCAATTTGTGTATTGTCTCACATTTCAATAGCCAATTATCATTAATTTTTTAAGTTCTATTTGGAATTGCTGAACAGTTACAGTTTCATTTTCTTTATTTTCTTGAACAATCTAAAATTATCTGAAATGTACTTCTGATTACATGCAAGTTTTTCCAATCCAAATATACTAGTAGACATTTTGTTTTAGAAAAATTTTATTCAACTATGTTTCAGGATTTTTTCCAACTAATGATATTTGTGTATGTGCAGTTATATTGTATTGTGCAGTTATTTCCAGCTATTTAATTTTTCTAATGAGGAACTTGAAATTCTTAATGTGTATAATTGTGTAAACAAACAGTAATCACCAAAGAAAATAAAAACATGCAAAAATTGATGAGCAACATATCAAAATGAAATATAGTGAAGACAGTAAGGTAGATAACGTTTGCACATGGGTTTATCTTTGGGGATCCAAAAGGTAAGCAGCTTATTTTATCTCATACATTTGAATTGGAGTTGATGGTATGGTTGAGCATGACAAAATAGGCTCCTCTTTCAAGCATAATATCATTCATAAAGCAAAAAGAAAATTAAATAAATTTTTCTGGAGCCGATTATATGAGTTTTTGAAGAGATATTATGATTTCACAACAAAACAGATTCAAACTATTCTAACAAAACTTTTTTCAGATGTTTTACAAAGATTATTTCAAATAGTGGATAATATACTTCAAGCTTTTTGTTTGTTTGTCTTATTTTTATAGAAATATTTTATTTTACATTTTTGTACGATCAACTGAAAGACTAACAAAGGATATCAAGCATGATTGTATGTTTGAAGATAATGTAGACTGACAATCTGAATGTCATTGTTTCTCTTGACTGATTTTACTAGAGGGAAACGTATTGTTCTAGAGTTTAGTGACACAGTTTTCAGATTTCTACATTCAGTATAATACAGTCTTTGCTCAATATTTATGGTCTTTATTAAATTGAAGGATGTTCTTTATATACCTAATTGTCTGGCATTTTTCGAAGAATACTGTGTTGATTTTTTTCAAATACCTTTTCTGCATCTATTGAGGTGATTGTACTTCTTTTGTCCTTTATTCTTTCAGTGTGGTATGCTGTGGTTTTTGACTTGTAACGTGGGAATTTCCTTGTATCTCAGCATGAATCTCAGTAATGACTGTGGGATTCAGTGTGATTTTGCTGAAGACCTTTGTTTTTTTTGCTCAGCATTGCTTTGATTTTTTTTCTTTTCTTTTTTCTTTCTAAAATCATGAACATAGAGCAAACATGAAAACAGGATCATTACTTTGTAAGATAGAGGTGGGGCAGTGTTTGAAAGACAGATGTTTCTGAATCAGTAATACTAGAAGATGCTACATATCACATGTTATGTCCAGAAACAATCTTGTAAAAGCAGTCTTTAGAGAACATTCTGAATCTGGGTTTAGTTGATTCTGAGTCACCTAACAGATGGGTTTTGGTATGAAATTGTTACTTTCTTAACTACACAATTCTGTGTTATCCTGTAATCAGTTAAGTAATGTTCAATATCTAAAATAAAATTATTATTATGTATCACTGTTTTTATTTACATATATTATATATTTGAAAATTCCAATTGGTATATGAATAGGATTTGGGCTTATGATGATCTGTATATAAATAACAGCTATATCACTCAAAACTGAAGCTGTATTGAAGGAATTTATAATGAAGTTTAAATAATAATCTTTAGTGGCAAAATAATCTTCATGGTGCAATAAAAAAAAAATACACTCAAAATTTGTTTCCCAGGGTGAATTTGCTAATGACAAGATGAATAAGTATCAATGTGTTTCACATATAATATACAAGACGTATTTACTATATTTTACCTGTTTTAATTTCAGTGCTTAAAACATAGAAATCAATGTCAGTAACCACTTTTTGTTTTTTATCAAGTCTCTTTTTTCATCAACTCTCAGATATTTTTGAGCTATTTATTTTGCTAATTAATATCTCTGTTTAATGGAATTATTTCCAGTTCTCTTTGAAATGGTAATGATTTTAGGCAAAGGACCTAATGGGATGCAATATGTCAACCATAGAGGGCTTTCTATGGAATGCAATTTAAAATACCTAAGCACTCTGTTGTAGCAATTGTCAAAGTTATAATGGATACTACTACTTATTAGAGTTTAGAGTTACAGATTAATGAAACTTAATCATTATTTAATTTGGAAGGGTAATTAATAACATAGCTAATGAAGAGATAAGTCAGACCAATGTTATAGTCACATGTCCAAGTAAATTGGCTATACTTGATATGTGGTATGAATGTGAAAAAGTAGGGTTCCCCTCCAGCCATCCATGAAGAACTGCAGAGAAGTCATCACAAATTTAATTTCAGTTTGTAAAATAATCAACGGATAACAAATTCAATAAAAGACCACTAGCATGTCTAAATAAACCCTACATTCAACAATAAGTATTACTTCTGATAGGTCCATTGCTTTAATATCTATTTAAGGAATCTCAACAGCAGAGTTAAATTTGTATAATACTACAACTTTAAAAAATCAGAGACATGGTTAGGAGTTAAAACAAATTAGAGCATGAGGCAATAACAAGAAGATAAAGAATCACACAATTAAGAATTAAAGAGAAATATAATTGGGAAGCTTGTGGGAAGGAGATAAAGTTGTTTGACTGAGCAAACATACAAATTTCACTATCCAAAACTGTCTTGAGTAAGTATCAATAATTATTAAATATTTCAAATGTCATCATGATTAGAAAAAAAAGGAGGTTCAGAAGTAAACAGGGAAGGAGCAACAAGATGCTTCTTCAAGCTCGTTTCTTTGTGTTTGTTGTGTTTTGTTTTTCCTGCCTTGAATTGTCTGTGTGGCACACAAATAATGGAAACTCCAAAGCAAATTCTTATGCTTCAGTACACAGCAGGAATAATTTCTATTGCCCACATTTCCATTGTATGATTCAAATAATTAAGTTATTAGAAAAACACAGCCTCATAGGCTCACATTTCTGATCCCTACACATGGGATTTTACAAATATATCTTTCCTATCTTTGATAGGAATGCTCTCTTTCTCCAAAAAGTTATGTGTGTGGGGGGGTGGAAATTGAATAATTTTACAGTTTATTTCCCAGTTCCTAGGGTTATTAATTGGCACTTCTCTTTATTTTATTTATTTTATTTTTAATTTTATTTATTTGTTTTTTATTTACTTCTGTTTTATGAGCATTCTACTAGTGAAAGGAGTGGACCAAAGTGCATATGATTCTTAATTCTTCTATTAACACAGCATGATGTAACTTTCTTCTAATCTCTTGTATGAACTACTAATGAAAAAAACAAAGCAGGAACATTAACTCCAAAAAACTAGACCTTTATCTACTACAGAAACCCAAACTAAGCCATGAAAATTATAGTCATGAAATTTTATATAGCAAGTCATCATAAACTAAAAAATGGTTCCTACTCACTCTGTATTTAGAAATTTGTGCTCCCAATATTTCTTTCCAGAATCTATTTTAAAAAAGGTTAAGCTACTTGTCTGAGATAACCCCACTGATTATCTGATTTAAAAGTTGGACTGGTACCAATTTCAAGGTTTGCTAAATCAAAATTGATTTTTTTGTATTCCTATTCCATTGAATTCTTATATGCCATTATTCTTTTACATAAGTAATGTATTGCCTGATTCATTCCTATAAATCAATGTAGATTCTTACATACCTGATCCTATGTGAACTTACATATCAGCAAGCTATATTTTAAAGGTAAAATATTGAAAGTATCTATAAATTCACACTCATACACATATACACACACACACAAACACACATTTATAACATTACCTAATTCATTCCTAAATATCAATGTAGATTCTTTTTTTTTCCCATTTGTTGATGGTGGGCACTATCCCTCAGCTCTTCAGCTCAAGGCTAGCACTCTACCTCGTGAGCCACAGCACCACTTCCCGTTTTCTAGTGGTTTATTGGAGATAAGGATCTGATGGACTTTCCTGTTCTGGCTGGTTTTGAACCCTGATCCTCTGAACTCAGCCTCCTGATAGCTAGATTACAGGGGTGAGCTACTGGCTCCCAGCCATCAATGTAGATTCTTACATTCCTGATACTATGTGAAGTTATGGATCATTATGTTATATTCTAAAGGTAAAATATAGAAATATATGTCTCATCACAAAAGAAAGCACACATTTATAACAGGGAAAAAGGGGAGAAGATAATTCATGCTCAAGTTACAAGAATTGGGCAAAGTGAAATGAATTTTACCTGAGCACTGTTGTTCAGTATAGACTTTCAGCAACATGAGGTTGTTCGGGTGTATGTTTAAAAGAAAAACCTATGTAATTGAATAGTAATTATACAGATTTAGATATGAGATGAAAACATCAGTGCATTAATATTTTTTCAATATAAATTGATTAAAAAATGTAAAGAAGAAGTGATATGACACTAGACAGGTTGTAATTGAATCACTAAGGAGACATGAATAAAATGACATGGAGGTGGAAACTGATTCTGTAATTAACTGATAGCTTTTGAGGGTGTTAACATTCATCAAAATTTCATGAAAAAATACTTTTTAGAGAAGCAAACAAATATTTTTTAAAGACATTCATGAGTCATTGGGTTAAGTAAAATTAAATGACATTCTTTAATTCCAAAATTTCTACTATCATTCGTTAAAATAATATGCTCACTGTCACACAGGGTTATGTGGTATATGTGGCTTCCAAACTTATCTGAAAATGGACTTCTCTATTTCCTCTCACTTGAGTCAATTTAATGAAATGAACTAATATGTTGGGTGGTGGCAAAAATTGTTATAAAATATGAAGAATAGATACTACAGAGCAATTTTTTACAAGTATAGAATCATTTTCAGAGGGAATTAGTGAAAGTTGTTTGAAATGCCTTCCCAGCCAACTTAATCATTCTCCAAGATCCACCATTCAAGACCTTTAGAAGATCATACTATCCTATTGTAATCTTGTTTACTCATCTCTGGACCTTGGCAAGATAAAAATAAACAACCAATAAGCCGTTCTCATCCAGGCACCCTGATATTTTAACTTTATTATACTGTTATCTAGTTGTACAAAGAGGTAACAATTCCATAAGTCAGGTTATGAGTACAATGCATCTTCATCTTTGTCACCCCTTCCATCATTCTTCTTTATTATTCCTCCTCCCATCCCTAATCACGTTACAACTTCAATTTTATATAATGTACACTGAGTACACTATGCTTGTTCACCCTTTCTCCTTGTCTAAATTTAGACAAAATCAAGTGGTATTCTCCATGTCTACCAGTTTCTGTTTCCCAAGATCAGTTCTTTATCTGAAAATTATAAACATTTCTCTTCCCCCTTCAGCTGAAATTGAATTCCTTTCTAACCTTGGAATCCCAACCAGTCTGGCACCATGAGGTACTTTAATCATAAACTCAAAGTAGATGACAAGAGGTATTAATTATGTACAGTATATTATGGATGTAAAATATTTTACTAATGAATATTTATTGGATATATTCATAGTATAAAATATTAATAAATATATCTGATTATTATTGTTAAAATAATTACAATTATGAATGATTAAAATTCTTATTCCTTTTTTGTGATGATACCGGGGCTCAATACTCTGGGACTGGATTCTCTCCCCTAACAATTTTGTTCAAGGCTCCACTTCTGACTGATGCTTAATAGGAGATCAGAGTATCAGAGAGTTTCCTGCCTGGACTGTATTGGAATCATGATCCTCAGATCTTAGTGTCCTGAAGTGCTACAAGTACAAGCATTAGACATTGGTCCAAAGCTCACGTCATTATTATTATTAAAGTATTTTATTATAAAAAATCTTATATCTATCTATATATTAGTTATGAAAACACAGGGATCTCCTTTGGCAGATTTCTGATCTAAAAGATGTATTTCAAAAATTTAATATAGAATCGGTAATAAAAAATATCTTGAAATTGTGATCTTCAATGAATTTTTATTTTTGATTTGCCATTCATGGCATTGCTAGGGTACAGTTACATGGGGAAAGAAGGAAGATAGTTTCCACTTCCATAAATATTTAAAAACCTATTTTGAAGTTAATGTGTTGTCAGTGCCTTTTAAAGTTTAAGGCATGATCTGTTTTAAAAAGTAATTAGGATTCTGAAGTTAAAACAAGTGCCTGAATTTCAAAAGTGAGTATAAAATAAATGAGTATTTGTGCCAATATTATAATAATAGTTTCAATATTAAAAATATCATTAAAGTTACAAATTACTCTGGCGGGAGGAAATGAGAGAAAGAGCATGAACTATTTAGAGCTATGGATTTATTTTATTTTATTGATATCTTCGTTTAGAAATGCATTTCGTTTGAAAGTGCTCTTCAGAGTATTATTCCCTCGAAGAAATTATTCATAAATGGCACTAATGAGTGTCAAGCTGCATTTGAAGGCATTTTGAAAATTGTCCTATTAATTAATGGTGTAATTAAGCTTTTGTCAGTGACATATCATATTTCTGACAGGAATAGATGGCCTGTGTAAGTCAGTGCCAGGCAGCCATCCAGGCAGCCACTGTATGTAATGGATGGTAGCAATTTAGCACAGGTTTATAGGGATGGGGCCACCTACGTGAGGGAGGCTGGCAACTTGCATACACAAACAGTGCTTTGCACTGTACTTCAGGAAATAACTGTAGCTGAGATTGATGTGAACCCCTCCCTAGGATGACACATTAGCCTTCTGCCATTAAACTATAAAGAGTGTTTCTCTGAGGTTTTGTGACAAAAATGTCAATTAGCTTCCAAGTTTCATTTTCGTTTAATTTTGCATTCTATTTCCATTTGCATATTAATGTGAACATGGTGCAGAACTGGTAGATTAGAATACCTCGCTAAAGCTAATAGGATGTAATACACACTTATTGAGGGTAATAGTTATACACATTTGGATGTTGCTCACCACCACACATCTTCTGCAGGAAATGTGCCCGTGTTTAATGCCTCTATAATAGCATTGTGTTACATGCAACAAGATTTAAGCTGGGGTACAGAGCAGAAAAAGAACTAAAACTGAAAGAGAAGAAAGATCCAATTCCACTCATATCAACACAATTAAATATAAATCATTTTAGTCTGGTACTCCCTCTGAAGCAGATCTCTATTAATTCTGCTATTAATAATTTACATTCTGGCTCTGGCTATCAAGGTTTTGAAATTGAATAAGACTGAAATACAGGGATTGACTTTCTTTGGTAGAAACATTTCATTTCAGTGATGCTCACGGGTTTATAATCATGTTTTCTGTAGAGAATTATTTTTCTCTTTTTTTGTGTTTTATGTACATTTCTTTCCTTTTGCTTAAGGAAAAAATTAGTTGTGTTGTCAAAATTTGTAGAGTTCATAAGCATTATAGACCACAGTAATGGCAATGAGACTTGTGAAGGTTAAAATGTGTTGTGACCAGGGCTGGGAAGTTGGCTCAGTGGTAGAGTGCTTGCCTTGCATGCCTGAGGCCCTGGGTTTGATTCCTCAGCAACACATAAGCAAAAAGAAAAAAGCCGGAAGTGGTGCTGTGGCTCAAGTGGTAGAGCAATAGCCTTGAGCTGAAGAGCTGAGGGACAGCACCCAGGCCCAGAGTTAAGGCCCCATGACCAGAAGAAAGTGTTGTGACTTTAATTACATATCACTATCCCACAATACTGTGAAATTTATGTAATCATTTCATCTCAAGGAAACGTTTTTATGTTTTAAAGTTATTTTCATGAAAAATTGCATATAAATATATGATATATGTATAGAATATGATGAATTATGATGCATTTTACTATGTTTTTCAAGATTTATAATCATTACACACAATTATTTTACATGGAATTATTAAATAGTGAATTGACACTTTCAGAATGAATGTTTTCATATTTAAATTCTATATTTTATTTTATTTTATTTATTTTTTGATCAGTCGTGGGGCTTGAACTCTGGGCATGGGTATTGTTCCTGCACTCTTCAGCTCTACTGCTTGAGCCACAGTGCCACTTCCAGTTTTCTATTGGTTTATTGGAGATAAGAGTCTCACGGACTTTCCTGCCAGGGCTGGTTTTGAACTGTGATCCTCAGATCTCAGCCTCCTGAGTAGTTAACATTACAGGTGTGAGTCACTGGTGACCGGTTAGATTCTATATTTTAAAAGAGAAAAAGGACATTAAAACTCACCTAGTATGACCCACTTATTTTTTAAAGATGAAGAAAACAAACCTGAGAGATTGTGCAATTTGCCCTATGCCATACATCAAGTAAATGTCAAAATAGAACCAAAACCTGACAAGTTCAGGTTCTGATTTTTAGAGGTTTGGTTTCAAAGTCAGCCTATATATATATATATATATATATATATATATATATATATATATACATATATATGTGTGTGTGTATGTATGTATGTATGTATATATGTATACATATATGCAGAAATATATAACTGGGAAAAATAAATTAGTCAGAAAATTATAAAATACCAAGAAAAGAAACAAGAGTTTTATAAGAAAATGGAGGCAGAATAGAAAGGAAGAAAGAATATAGAGGAGAAAAAGGTAAAGCACACAAGCAATAAAAGAGGGAAGGAGGAAGGTAACAAAGAAGGAAGGAAGCAAGCAAGGAAGCAAGCAAGGAAGCAAGGAAGCAAGCAAGGAAGGAAGGAAAGATGAATTGAAAGGGCAGTGTTAATAAATATGAGGGCTTATTTTAACCTTTAAAGATGCCTCCAAAATTTGATAAAATGAATTGTTCATCTTTTGAAACATTTATTATTTTTATTAGATTTAACAATGTCTCCAATTTACAAGTGATGAGTATCCCTAAATTCTATTTTTGACACTAAGTTTTAAAACTAGTGATATGAGAAAAATTATACCTATATACAATAGTTTATTTAACCAATTGGGAAATCTAAGCACACCTTTAAAGAAATGCTAAGATTATAAAGGTCAGAGTCACTTTGAAAGTTCTTAGTGCAGTTATATTTACAAATGGGGTTGATAGGTAAGTCCAGTTAGCAATTCCTCAAAGGCACTTCCATAACAATTTGATCCAAATTTAACTTTTAGAAGAGATAAAGTACTATGTGAGCTGAGGCTTTTAGCATCTTCTATATTTAACTGTGTTCTTCACCTTGTCCTGAAATGTGTATATGCCACTCAGTAAATTACAGCTTCCCATTGATCCAGTTCATCTGGTGTGGATTGTAATTTGGATTTAATGTTTTACTTAAGCTTTCCCTTTTTGGAGGGTATTTCTCCATAACAAAATGCAACTTACATAAATTTGTATTTCAATCCATGACATTTTTAGAAAGAACTGTAGCATTATTTATAACAGCAAGTTATTATACATATGATTGTATTTATTTATTTTTATGTATTTATATTTTTGTTTGAAGTACCATATGAAACTTTTGAAATATTCAGAATCATTTACTTCCCACAGCAAACTTATGTGACATATTGATAACATTATTCTCATTTTACAGAAAAAAATAAAACATACAGTTAACTGTATAGATTAAAGTCACATAACTAAGAGGAGGCAGAGATGAATAGAACTCCAGTGCTTTAGATTGACTTGTAGAAAGCTTTGGGAGATAATACTACCAGTGACTTGGGGAAGGACTGTGATGAGTTAAATTAAAGCAGCTTTTGAAAAAAAGAAAAAAAAATAATCTAAGGATAATGTGGTATCTGACCAGAGTAAATTTATAATGTAAAATCAAACAGGAAAAAAAAAAAGAGGAACGGAAGAGCAGAGATAAAATTGGCTCTCTATGTGTCATTTCAAAATTCACTAAGAACTCACCAAAATGTGAATGGGATACTACAGGATGCTTTTTTTTTTGTTTTTATTTTTAAGAATACTGAGTTCAAAACTCACATTTTTGAAACTTGCTGTTATAAATAATGCTAAAAGTCTTCCTGAATTTGGCAAGCAGTCTATTATTTGAGCTACTCTAGCCCCAGGATACTTATTTTGAAACAGAGGATGGACATTATGTCTTTAGTCACATACCTTAACAGTTTCCAAGTTCAATATTTCTCTGAATATTGAGGTTAAATTGTTTTCCTACCATTCTTGATCAATATTAATTTTGCTGTAATATAATTTTAGCCTTCTAGATAATGTAATATTACTTTCTTGTAATATTTTTGTAACTTCTATAAGAAGACTATAGCGACACTTGCAATAAAATCTTAGCTCATCTGACTTTTTCTACCTTGTGCATCACTCTTCATTTGCATGTTTTACTAAGGCTTACAGTAAATGTCATGTGTTCATCTTTGAATAAATCCTTCACATTAAAAATTCTTCTTTAGTCACTAAGAGATATTTCTTCTTTTAAATAGGGAATTATTTTTTCTAGAATAAGAAGGAACTTAGGATAAAAGGTACAAATTGTGTAACACACACAAATAAAATATGCTTGTACACATGTCCCATACTCTGCTGGTTTTGTCCATTTCTAAGACATAAGGGTTTTAAAATCAGTGAAAGCAAAAGCAAAAGAAACCCTCATATTGCAGCAATCCATCCCATCTACCAAGGCAATATTCATTTTTTCTTCATCTCCTGAGATGAAGAGTTAACTAAAGCAGAGGTGTGTCTGTTTTCTATAATTCTTGCTATGTCTGATCCTCATATTGTGACAATAGCTAGTTTCTTTCTCTTCAGTCTGTCTGAAATTCAATATTGCCACTGGTTCAGGAAACATCACCTTTGCTTGGGCCACCTGAACCATTTAACATATGACCATCAGTGTCATCATTCAACAGCTTATAGCCTCCGTAGTTATTAGATTGAAGGCTAAAGACATACTAAATTTCTTCAACAGTATATTCTTTACATTATGTCTTGTAAAGTATCAAACATGGTGAAGGCATTGCTGCCTTTGGTTCTCACACTGGCTGTGATAATTTTTTAAAAGTTATTTTTAATTGAAATATGCTAAAAACGGTGCTTTCAGTTCTATAAGACAGGCAAAGAGTACAGAGAAAGGGAAAAATTCCCTTTCTTTGGAGAAAGTTATCTCTTCCTTCACTCCCTCCCAGTTTTCCTGTGATGAATTTTTCTGGAGTGATATCTAAACTCCTCAAACTGACATAAAACTCATAATATCCTACTTTTCTTTATTGCTTTCTATTCCATCACTATCTTTCTACAACCTATATTCCGCAACCAATATTGCAGATAATAAACTAGTTTGATTATAAATGTGTTATATATATATATATATATATATATACATATATATATATATATTCCTGATTCTAAAAAATCCTTTTCTTGTGTTTTGTTTTATTTTTGCTGAAAAGTGTTTTCTACTTACAACCTGTATCACTGCCTCATATTCTCTTCTTAAAACCCTTGCAACATTATTCAAAAATCAATCAAAGCATCAATTTTTTTTCTAAACATTTCCTGGCATTTACAATAGGAACAACCTTAAATGCCCTTATATCTTAATGGCTTCTCCTATTGAATCTGCTATTTGTTTGTCCTTATTCAGGAGCTAGAATATAAACCCTTCCAGAAATATGTTGATAATTGAATCCCTAGTGCCATATAGAATTTTATCATCTGTCAAATTCTGATTAACAAATGAGCAAACACTTCAAGGGCATATGTGAATGTTAAAAAGTATTTCAGAAGCCACATATTTAGCATACTTAATTGCTAAAACCTTTTCATTCCTTTTACGTATCATTGCCATTCTCTGTTCTTTATCAAAATTAGTTGAAATTGATAAACTATTGAATTCATCTTCAAGAATTAAAAAGAGACTACAATTATCTGGTATGAACTACTTGCCATTATTAACGCTTTTCTTTTTCTAGATTAGGACCCAAAATAACTTTATCAAGCTAAAAGTCTTGCAGGATGGCTTTTACAGTATTCAGTAATGATCAGTTTTGAACTAAGACATAAAAAGAGCTCAGTATTCATTTCGTGAATATCTAATATATTTAAATTAAATTGGCAACTCATTATAGTGACTAAGACAAAGAATTACTCTGTCATAAATTACAGGTAATCTGTATTTTCACATTAACTCTATTATCACTAATAGAGTTTTAATATAGCACTTACACTTTGATAAAAATGATGTTGCCACTAAAAATATGCAAGAAGTGAACAGAGTGGGGAATGGGTAAGTGAGGAGGATAAAAAAAGGATGAATTGTGAGATAAACATAAGGGCTAAGAAATAATGACAGGACACAAAAATAGGAGAGATTAATAGGACGGGTTGGAGTAATTGAAAGTATGGAAAGACTATGAATAAAAATAAAATAGAAAAATAGAGAACATAAAGAGGACAACAGTATGAAGTATCTGTGAACTAATTTTCTTTTTTTTTTTTTTTTTTTTGTCAGTCGTGGGGCTTGAACTCTGGGCTTAGGCACTGTCCCTGGGCTATTCAGCTGAAGGCTAGCGCGCTGTACGGCTTGAGCCACAACACCACTTCCGGTTTTCTAGTGGTTTATTGGAGATAAGAGTCTCACAGACTTTGCTGCCAGGGCTGGCTTTGAACCATGATCCTCAGATTTCAGCCTCCTGAGTAGGATTACAGGCACAAACCACCAGCACCCAGCTGTGAATGGACTTTCTGATAAAATAAAATTATATGGATGGAATGCATGTATTCTTTCAGAAACTTGATTTTGTTGTCTGTTTGTTGTTCTGTTTTTTGGGTTTATGTTTTCTTTTTTAATTTAATTTAATTTAATTTTTTGGTTTGGTTTTGAAACAAATCTTGCTGTAGCAAGTAGCTCAGACTGGCCTTGAATCCTCCTAATTGTTTAAATTACAGGTCTGTGTCACAACACCAGTATTATCTATCTATCTATCTATCTATCTATCTATCTATCTATCTATCTATCTAGGATCAGGTGAAGGAAATCTGGGAAATGAATTCATTAGTTTAAATATTCACCAAATAGATATGTGCAGTGGAGACTTTTCTTAAGGCCCTTGTCTTCAATCACAGCATAAAAAATTCTGTACAATCACAATGGTTAGAAAACTAGCAGGCAATCAGGCCAGCAAAAAATAAAAAAATAAAAAAAGAAAGAAAAGAAAAAAGAAAAGAAAAGAAAAGCAGATTAACAAACAGAAGAGCACAGGCATACATATTCTAACAGAATGGGTGCTCTCCAAGGAAGATTATTTAGAGAGACAGCTCCTTGGCTTTTAAGGGTGTTTATTTGGTAAAGGAAGGGAGTCTGGCTTCAAAATTATGCAAAGATAGGTGTTTCCTCTTTGCTCTAATCACTCCTGTTGTTACTTTCTGAGTATCTGCATTTTGGGTAGTAGGTTGTTTATGTTTTGGCGAAGCATTTTTTTTTCAGGAAAGAACATATCTTGTCAAATAACTGTTAATTCTGGGGGTAAGGTATGCATCCCTAAGGAAGGGATGCATCCTCTTGTCTCTCTTTGAATCAAAGATGATACTTCCGTATGTCTAAATACTATATCTCTAAGTTACCTTCACCAGGCTTCATTTTCCTCAAGTTATCCTGTCACATTCCCACCCCCATATTATTATTATTATTATTATTTTCTGTTTTTGATTGGTCATGGGGTTTGAACTCTAAGCCTGGGTGCTGGTCCTCAGGTCTTCAGCTAGAGCTCTACCACTTGAGCCACAGCACCACTTCTGGTTTTCTGGTGGCTAACTGGAGATAAGAAAGGGAAGTTTTCCTTTTGGGCTGCCTTTAGAACTGTGATCTTCAGATCTCAGCCTCCTGAGTAGCTAGGATTACAGGTTTGACCAACCAGTGCCCTTAATTTTAACAGAAATAGATGAATGAATATCTTCTGCATTTGTTTTAAGCTTAACATACCTCATTTTCCCCTAATCTATCCTGCTTCAATTCTATAAAATTCTATATAGTATTATATTGACAGTGTTAAACAAAACACTGTTATATGGGAATTCAATCCACGAGATACGGAGAAGCCACACTTTAAGAAGTCGAATTAGGAGTCTTTATTAGAAAAAGCCAGCAACTGCCGATGGACTCCTGTCTCAAAGACCAGCAGCCCGGAAAATCCCTTGCACTATGCTTTTAAAGCAAAAGCTACAGGTTTAGGGTGGAGCCAATAAAAGCAGACCTCATAGGGAAACACACAACAGCAAGCAAAGCAAACCAAATAGGGAAATACTTTAGAGCTAGCATTCTCTGTAGCAAAACTTTCCTTGTACTAAACAGCATGAAGCTAGCATTCTCTGTAGCAAAACTTTCCTTGTACTAAACAGCATGACATCTGCATATTAAAGAATACCTTACAGAGCTGGGTGAAAGCCCTCTTCACTCAGCAAGGCACTAGGATGGCTGAGAGAGCAAGATTTTTGGACCCAGTATCCTTATTTCAACACAGTGAATTACATATGCTTTCTTTTTGACTACATTCTACAGTATTATCTATCTATCTATCTATCTATCTAGGATCAGGTGAAGGAAATCTGGGAAATGAATTCATTAGTTTAAATATTCACCAAATAGATATGTGCAGTGGTGACATTTTATTTATTTATTTATTTTTATTGTGAGCATACTGTACAGAGGGGTTACAATTACATGGGCAATATAATGAGTACATTTCTTATCAAGCATTGTTGCCTCCTCCTTTGTTTCCCCTTCCCATCCCTTCTCAGCCTCCCCCACCCCCACCCAATCCTCCCCCTCCCCCCACCAAAGTTGTAAAGTTCGTTTTCAACATGACAACTTGTACTTCTCATTGTTGCAATGGGTCCACCTGTATCCTTATTTAAACGACTTGTTTTTCCCTTCCCCTCCACAAATTATATGGACATCAAATACAGTAAAAGCAGGGGTTATACTGTGGGGGAGGGACAAACAAAGCAACAAAGAAATAACCTTATAAATGCATTAGAAACAAATGCATGAAAGATAAAAAAACATTTAAGTACATATCTTAGGGTTCATTTTCCTAACATCACCTTATCTGACCTTTTCTGTTTGACTCATATGTATACTAGATATTGCAAATAAGGGAAACCATGGGACTTATGTTTCTTTGGGCAGGCAGGACTTTTGAAGGGAAAAATGTGAATTTATATAGAGGTATTATAGAGGTATTTGGCAAAGAACTTCAATATTTTTCTAATTGGTTTTATTCACAAAAAGTTAGATTTATAAAAAGGAAATTGTTGGAAATAACCATATTAACAGTACAAAAAGCTCTCTTTCTACTTAGCTACTTAATAGGGTACCCAGTTTTGCCTTCCAAGAGAAGATTTAGATTAAAGAGTACAACAATAATTTTTAAGTTGTCCTGTCCTCTTGAGGAAGGATGGGCATTAACACATCAGCAGACAATCCCTTGAGGAGACTTTGGTAGCCATAAATATTCAGTTCAGGATTAATTATCTGACCATTCACTAATTTGTCATAGCTTCCCTAATTAAGGACCTTAATTGAGGAAATAAATATATTGTGATAGTGAACAGGTATGGTATCTAAAGCTCTTTCTTCAAACTAACCAACACTAAATTTAAAATATCATGCCATTAAAGGCTAAGATAATTATAGAAGCAATCTCTCAGTATTCTTGTACATTCCTACAATGTTACATTTATAGTGTTCTAAAATATTCCATTTTATCATACTTTTGTCCATTACTGTGCTAACTACTTTGTATTGTCATTAGTTTTTGTTTTACTGGGAATTTTCTGATAACTGGAAACATTTTTCTTCCTTTTTTATTGATTCATCTTTTTATTTTGTTTATAAAAATAAATGCTTGTTGACTTAACATACTTAAATAGTTTGTAACACAGGGAATACCCAATATTAGTCTGAATCATATTCAAAAGACAAGTTATTTGAAATAAAATCAACTTTTGTTTTTCTTGGTCATAAACCTGAAAGAGATGGGAAGGGGAAACAAAGGAGGAGGCAACAATGCTTGATAAGAAATGCACTCATTGCCTTGCCCATGTAATTGTAACCCCTCTGTACGGTATATTCACAATTAAAAAAAAAAGATTTAGGTAAAAGAATGGGTTTTTATAGAGATTGTATAACAGATCATCAAAAGTCTCTAAAATCACTATATAGCTAGAAGTAATCATGGAAAGTAAAATTTTAAAGGTACTGATTAATTCATTCTTCCGTGCTTGGATAGGATGGATCTAGTAAAATTAAGGAATTTTGCTTTATTTTCTAGCTGATGTGAATATATTCTACTTAGGATTTTCAAAGGAGATAAAATTGAGACATTTTATCATCAATAGTCTAATAGCAATGAATATGGGGAGGGAAAATAAGGAATTATGTAGCTTGTAGAACTTTCTCTTGTGAAAAAAAAGATTGATGAAGAGCCCTCTCTTCTGGGAAAAATAGCTCAGAACAGTTCCTTCATCATCTTCCCAGGGGCCCTAGAATCTAGGGGTCCTAAAAAGCTTATCTGTTTCCCACCACCTCAGGCAGCTTAAATACTCCTGGCCTTCCAAAGAAAGTTAAAACAACAAAAACAACAAAACTAACCGTTTCCCAATCTAGTTCCCAATCCCTGAATGTAGATAAAAGGAGAGTTCCACAGCCTAGATTGGATTAAGAGCGCTCAACTCTCATCATTGTTTTCTGCAGACTGTTTCATCTTTCCCTTCCCAATAGATGTCTCTTCTGCTTGTTTTTCCACTCAATTTTTTTTCTGCTATAGTTTCTCACTTTATTACTACATGGCTCAGAGAACAAGGACCCATTCACCTGAGTCACTCCTATGTCAAGAGTGAAAGAAAAAAAATGGATGAATTTTAGAATGTTATACCACTTAATTCTGACCAGGTCACTGGAAATCGACGAATCAGTCACCCATTGGGAATCTTATTTTCTCAAAACCTAGCCTACATTGTTCTATAGAACAATGGTTGGAAAGTATCCATTTATATTTTGTTTTCAGTGTAAGAAATGTTATAAATAGAAACACCACATGTTTTTGGCCAATTATATTCCTAAACATAAAGAGTTGAAAACAACATTTGCTTGGTGGGCACCAAAGAAAATGTTACAATGGCTATTACATGCAATTGATTTTTTTTTTCAAATTTAACATGTGATGCTGGAGACAAATAACAATGACACATTTTAAAAGATGGTGGATGACAGCAAGCATTCCTCCATTTATGATTTGCAGTAGGTTATGATAAATACATAACTTTTAAAGCATGGACAGCATAAAGTAACAGTAAGTATTTTAAAAAGTAAAATTGCTTATTTGATGACTTTGATACTGTTATACATAACTACCCCAACTGTTAATTATGTTTTTATTAGGCCCTTCTTTATAGCTAGTTGAGTCAACAGCATAGGAAATGGTAGGGATACACCTAGAATTTCCTCCCACAGTGACCTGGATGACAGTAACTTAACTAGACATGATAGCAACCATGAATAAAACAACTATTAATTAAACAGAAATCCTAAAAAAATAACTTCAGCATGCAACTCATAAAGGTTCCAACTCATCCTAATATAATTTAGTTTCGCAAAATACCTAAAGAAAGAGCTGATACAGGACAATGCTATATGCAAGTAGGATCACAGTATCTTATTGTTGAAAAAATTATAAAACCAAAACCTATATGAAAATACTTATAGGAAGTTCTCATGCAAAGACGAAAATTTAGAATTAATCTAAACTAACTTTTGGTAAGTCTGATTGCAAAACAAAAGTTTTTCTCTGTAGACATTAAAATGGCATGCTATTCTAAAAATGCATATTATAATAAAAATGCTACTCTTTTGAACTGTATTTTTAGTTTATGTCAATATTAGATATCTCCACATCATTCAGTTATTCTTAAATGTTAATTACCAAATCACATAGGTGTTCATAAAAGATGCAAGGACTTAAAATGTCTTTGTCAAATGTTAATTGTTGAATTATTAAACAAATTTGAATTCATCTTTCTGCTTTCCTTATAGAGAACAATGGATTTGCCTATAGGAATATGTACTTTAAAATGTATAAAAATTGTGAGTCCTTTCATTCTCACAGATACATTATTAAGATGCCCTAAATTTTATCTGTAATCACTAATACTTTTAAAAATACTGTGCATGGGAAATATATATATGTATATGTGTGTATATATGTGTGTATATACAGACATATCCATGTGAATTGATAAACATATATATACTCAACCACATAAATGTCTCATCAAAGTTAACTATAATATATCTATTTCTGGTCTTTCTATGCAATACATTGGTAATTTATGAGGATCAGAATTAATTAGGCAATATACATGTAAGTTTTTCACCATAAAAGACTTCCTTCAAAGCTGATTATGATATTTGTTGGAACACATATAAGATATGATCTTTTTTTCTTTTAAGATAGATATATTATGGGGAAGTTAATAATGAATAGGATATAAAATATGTTCTCTTTTGAAGTACACTGCTCTAGTAAAACATCTGCTCATAATTCTGCTTCTTTCCATGAAGAAGTAAATCATATCAACTAATCACATAAAAAATACAGCTTATCTGAAAAGAAGACTAGCCTCTTTTTCCCTTCAGCAAATCAGGAAAACATTGGAATTGTTTTACATATTTCACAGTGATTTTGACTTGCAAACATTTGCACTTGGGCAAATGCCACATTTTAAAAATTAGACTGGCAAAAAAACACTTATTCGATCAACACCTTGTTATATGTGTGAAGACAATTAATTTAATCTGCACACTGCTTTCTTGTTACACTCTGGAATCCTTTGGATTAATTACTGTTTGAAAGCTCTATTCTACGTATCTAATGGGTCCTGTGTAGCTCTTAAATAGCTTCCTCTTTCAAAAGTAAATGTGTGCCAATATTTCAACAAATTTGTAATTTTAAACTAAGCATTTTAACACATGCTAAAACTGGTAATTTGTCTCATAAAAATATTTGAGGGAATGTGACAATGGTGAAAGCATACTTTCAGAATATATACTGTTGTAGATTTGCCTCGTTGTTGGAAATCAGAGAAAAAGAGCCCTAGATTGGGAGATCTAAAGTTAATATCAGATTAGGTTAAAAAAAAAACTGAAGATCACAAAAAAAACAGTCCTGCTGAATAACTTGATATTGACATTATAAATACATAAATGATTTATACAAATGTTAGATGAATATGTCAAATGATTTTTAGTTAGTAGTCTGATGAGATGAAAATATTTGAAACATTTCTCAATACAGTAAAGGCCATGTATGACAAACTTACAACCAGTATACTTAATGGTAAAAAGCTAAAGCCATTTCCTCTAAACTCAGGAACAAGACAAGGATGTCCACTCTCTCTACTCCTCTTGAATCGACAGCAAGAGCAATAGGGATCCAAATAGGGAAAGATGAAGTAAAAGTTTCTTTTTTAAAAAAATGACATGATCATGTATTTAAAGAACCTTATGGACTCCTGAGTTACTCGAGCTGATTTGAAACTTCGGAAAAGTAGCAGAGTATAAAATTAACCCCCATAATCAATGGCTTTCCTGTATGTCAATAATAAGAAGAACGAGACTGAAATCAGGAAAGCAACTCCTTTTGCAATAGCTAGATTAAAACAAACAAAACAAAACAAAACAAAAACCTAGTAGTTAAGTAAAGAAATGAAGTACCTCATTATGGAAAATTTAAAAATCTGAAAAAGGAAATCAAAGCAGAATGAAGAAATTGAAAAAAACTCTTGCTCCTGGCTAGGGAGGATCAAAATCGTGAAAATGGCAATGCTTCCAAAGGCTATCTACAAACTCAATGCAATACCCATCAATATCCCAACCTCATTCTTCAATGAAATAGAGGAATCAACCAAAAATTCATATGGAACATCAAAAGACCCCGATTAGCAAAAATAATACTTAGCAGAAAGAACAGTGCTGGAGGAATAACACTGCCAAACTTCAAACTCTACTACAAAGCCATAGGAATCAAAACAGCTTGATACTGGCATGAAGACCAAAGTAAGAGAACTGAAGATGCAGAAATGAACCCACAGACCTATAGCCAGCTAATCTCTGATAAGGAGCCAAAAAAAAAAAAAATAGAATGGAATAAAAACATCCTTTTCAGTAAATGGTGCTGGAAAAATTGGTTAAACACCTGTAGAAAACTAAACCTGTATCCTTATTTATTACCCTGCACCAGAATCAACTCCAAATGGAACAAAGACCTCAATGTAAAAGCAGACACACTGAAAACATTACAGGAAGAATTAGGAGAAAATCCAGGGCTCCTTGGCACAGGCGGGAATTTTCTTAATAAAGAAAGCAAATCAAAGAAAGGCTAGACAAATGGATTGCATGACACTGCAGAGCTTCTGCATGAAAGAGGACATAGCTAGCAAGATCAATAGAAAGCCCATGGATTGGGAGAAGATCTTCACTAGCTATACAACAGATAAGGGCCTCATATCTAAAATATACCTAGAACTCGAAATTTAAAACCTTCAAAAACAAATTCTCAAAGAAACAACCTCCCCATCAATAAATGGACTAAAGACTTAAAGAGAGACTTCTCTGAAGAGGAAATAAGAATGGTCAATAGACAGATGAAGAAATGCTCAACCTCGCTGGGAAAGTGGTTCTGTGGTAGAGTGCTTGCCTTGCATGCATGAGGCCCAGGGTTCGATCCCTCACACCACATAAGCAAAAAGAAAAAAAGCCAGAAGTGGCACTGTGACCCAAGTGGTAGAGTACTAGCCTTGAGCTGAAGAGTTGAGGGATAGTGCCCAGGCCCAGAGTTCAGGCCCCACAACTGGACCTAAAAAAAGAAAGAAAGAAAAAAAAAGAAATGCTCAACCTCTTTGGCCATAAAAGAAATGCAAATCAAAACAACATTGAGATTCCACCTCACCCCAGTTAGAATGGCTATAATCAAGAAATCCAATGACAGATTCTGGAGGGGATGTAGCCAAAAGGAAACCCTACTGTACTGTTGTTGGGAGTGTAAAGTTGTTCAACCATTCTGCAAATCAGTATGGAGGTTCCTCAAAAGACTACAAATAGAGCTCCCCTATGACCCAGTAATCCCACTTCTGGGCATTTACTCAAATGATCATAAACAATCATACTCAATCTACCAGCACAACTATGCTTTTCACAGCTTTTTTCACCATAGCTAAAGTATGGAACCAACCCAGATGCACCTTAATAGATGAGTGTTGTATACATATTCAATAGAATTCTATGCTTCCATCAGAAAGAATGACATGACCCCATTTGCCAAGAAATGGAAAGACTTGGAAAAAATCATATTAAGTGAAGTATCCCTGTCCCAAAGAAATTTAGGTCCCATGGTTCCCTTATTTGAAATAATTAGTATACATGTAGGATAAACTTAACTGATGTGCTGAAAAGCTTAAAAACCATGTACATATGACCATATAAGAAGATGCTAAGTGAAATTAACCCAAGATATGGGCACAAATTCTGTCTTTATTGTTACTGTTTTAAATGTACCTTGTGATTTTATGTGTTGTTATTGTTGTTTCCTTTTTATGTTCTCTCCCCTATGGCATATTCCCTGTTGTCATTGTACTTGATTTTGGTACCCTTCATTTTGTATATACATATGCCTAATCTGGGGAGGGGAAGGGGAATAACAAAATGCTGAAAAAAGGACACAGGAAAACCTATCAAAACAAGGATACCCACAGGACAGTACATTGGAAATGAACTTTACAAATTTGGTGAGGTGGGGGGATAGGGTGGGGAGGGGAGGACTGTGCGAGGTGGGGTGCAACAACAAGGAAAGGAGGGGGTAACAATGATCGACAAGTAATGTATTCATGGCCTTACTCATGTAACTGGAACCCCTCTGTACAGCATCTTATCAATAAAATAAAATACAAAAACTATTTGGATGCCAATTCCTTCTAGAAAGCCAACTTTATCTATGTTTAAAGCCAGTAAAATCTGAATTGTTAGATTGCATTCTGTATGTCACCTCCATTATGAAATGGGCAATCTTAATCTGATATTATGCATACCACTTCATATTACAGGCAATATAATTTATGAAAATACAAAATGCAATATTCTGAGTTTCCCCATCAATTCTGATTACTAACTATCCATCAACAGAAAATATCATGTAACCTAAACCAGTGTCTTACTCTTTTCACAGTAGCTTATAGAAAAATCCATAAGAGAAAAATAATATCATTTCTGGATGTAATTATAGCAGTGTAATCACATTAAGACAGACTGGCCTTTAAAAATAAAAACCAAAGTCTTGGCAAGGAAATTATTGGGGGAAATGTACAGATGTACTAGAGCAAAAAGTATAGAAATGCAGAGGTTTGTCAAAATTTTAAAAGTGGAAGAGATTCCAATAATCTCCTTCTTGATAAGATATATATCTATGGATTCTGTGTCTGTGAATCAAGTATACATCCAAAATTGCATCTTTGTTGCACAAACATAGGCATCTGTGTTCTAATTATTATCTATACAATACAATAACAACCATTTAAAAATCAGTAACATTGTGTAATACAGAAAAAAACTAAAGGAACAGAAATGAAAAACAGAAAGGGAAGAAAAAAGAAGCAAAATAACACAAAACCTCTTCTTTCCATTTCTTAGAGTTCATTTGTTTAAAAATTATTTCATATAATCATATACCCATAGCTACTTAACTTTTCTGAGCCTTTCATATCTTCCTTGGTATCACTGTTTGAATGTTTGAAAGCCTGTATAACTTACCATGTCCAAGTACATTTTTTAAGCAATACAGTGTGTTTACCTGTAGATTTATAGGCACTTTCTAGTTACAACAAATAAAGAAAACCATGTACCCTATGTTTCTTTTGGTCTGACTTACTTTGACTAATATATTTTTTTCCAAGTCTTCCCATTTACTTATGAATTGTTCAATATCATTTTTTCTTACACATTGTATATACATAACACATTTTCTTGATCCATATGTCTGCTGAGGAGCATCTGGGTTAATTACTTACCTTGGCTATGGTAAACAATGCTACAATGAACATAGTTGAGCTGGTAGCTTTATTATAGCACATTCTTCAATGATATAGAGAAAGAAATCCCAAAATTCACATGTGATTAAAAAAAAATACCTGAAGAGTCAAAATAAGCCTTAGTAGGATTATCAATATAGGAATTTCAATACCAAACTTCAAACACTATTACAAAACCATAGTAATGAAAACAGCTTGGTACTGGCAGAAGAATAGACCCGAGGATCAATGAAACAGAATAGAAGACACAGAAACAAACCCAAAGACCTATAGCCACTTAATATTTGATAAAAGAGCCAAAAACACAGGATTGGCGAAAAACAGCCTTTTCAATAAATTGTGTCGGCAGAATTGTCTGTAAGCACACAGAAAATTGACGCTCGATCCTTATATATCATGCTGTGCCAGTCAATTTTAATGGCTAAGGCCAGATACTATGAACATATTACAGGAAGAGGTAAGGGAAACATTAGGACTCCCAGGCAAAAGTCAAAACTTCCTAAATAAGATCCAGTCTCAAAACAAATAAAGAAAACTGGAAAAATGGGATTGCAGCACACCAAAGTGTTTCTGCATGACAAGAGGCATACTAGTACTATAAATAAAAAGCCCACAGAATGGGAGAAGATCTTCACTAGCTATACATCAGACAAGGGCCTCATGTCTAATATACTAAGAGCTCAAATGTTAACCCTGTATACCCCCCCGGAAAAATAATAAACTGTCAAAGGACAACCCAATTAGTAAAAGGATAATGATTTAGAAAGAAACATCTCAGAAGAATTAAGGATGGCAGCCAGGTGCCTATGGCGCACATCTGTAATCCTAGCTAATCAAGAGGCTGACTGAGGATCACAGTTGAAAGTTAATTCTGGCATGAGATTCTTATCTCCAATTAACCAATAGAAAACCGGAAGTGGTGCGATGGCTCAAGCAGTAGAGCTCTTGTCTTGAGCTGAAGAGCTAGGGTCAGCGCCCAAACCCAGAGTTCAAGCCCCACGACTGACCAAAAACAAAAACAAACAAACAAAAAAAAAATAGAATGGTTTGTAGACATAAGAAGAAATGTTCAGCATCTCTGGTCATAAAAAAAAATCATTGAGATTTCAACTCACCCCAGTTAAAATGGCCATTAAAAAGAAGACCAACAATAACAGATGCTGGAGGGGTTGTGGCCAAGATGAATGGCTGCTACACTATTGATGGGCATATAACCACTCTGTAAAACAATATGGAGTTTCCTCCAAACACTAAACATAGAGCTACCCTATGACACAGACATTTCCATCTGGGGCATTTATCCAATAGACCATAACTTACTTTTAAAATTCTAAAAAAAAGTTTAAAATTTCTGAAAATTAAGAATGAGAGTATTTGATACATAAAAATGTAGGTAGAGATTAAGAGGTTGCTGTCACTTCTGCAGTTTTTTTCTTAAGCAATATTTGTTTCATATGATATGTTAAGAAATTAAATGTTTATAAGATCATTGAACAGTTTCACCTTTTTTTTTTAAACTGGAATTGGACTTGGACTCAGGCCCTTTTCACTGTCCCTGAGGTTCTTTTGCTCAAGACTAACACCCTACCACCTGAGCTACCACTCACTTTCTGGCTTTTTGGCAACTGACTTTTAGATATGTGTCTGATGGACTTTCCTACCTGGGCTGGCTTTGATGTTGAACCTCAGTCCTCAGATCTCAGCCTCCGGTGTAGCTATGATTATAGACATGAACTACCAGCACCCAGCTTGAATAGTTGTTTGCTTGCTTGCTTGTTTGTTTTTTATGCTCAGTGGATTAGAGACTAGAGACTGAGAAAAATCAATTTCTGGTTGAGCACCAGGAAAAAAAATCCTGAAATTATGTGTGTGAATAAAACAAAACAAAACAAAATATGTAGTGTTATGAATTTAAATCCAGCATTTTCCCTCTTTTCTGAATCACCTCAAACATCATTTAGTGGTTAAACAGTGTAATCTTTGAATAGGGTACTTTGTGCACTTTTTTAAACTTCTAAAACTCTCCTTAACATTGTAACTAGAGCCAGAAAATGGAGATTTAGTCTATTACTTTTCCCCTGATTCATGAAGAAGGAAGAGAGTAATCTTTCCTAGCATGCTGCACAAAGTGGTATATTCACATTTTTTATCCTAATAATAATTCCATGAAAAATATATAATTGTTACCATTCAGGGTAAAGCTCATCTGGGATTCACTAACTATAGAGAAAGAATGATACACTAGTCCACTCTGCTAGTCACGCAGTGTTAGACATTCTGGAGTTCTCTTTATAATGCCTCCCAGGTTAAGTCCTCTTTTGTAGCTTGAGATCCTTAGCTTGACCTCTGCACAACAACTTCTAATTAAGGTTTCATCATATGCATTGAATCTCACACATATACATCAAAAATGGGAGGGCAGCATGACATGGGTAGGAGCCCTGAGCTTTTATTTCTCTAAATCAGCCCATTATCTTTTATCAGGAACTCCTTTCACCCTTACCAATCTTAGAAAGATGAAATGTTCTTAACCATCTTATATGCTCTTGAGCTGCCTTCATTTCTTTTATAGGTATACTTATATGCTAGACCTTGCCATTGTGTGCGTGCGTGCGTACATGTGTGTGTGTGTGTGTGTGTGTGTGTCCTCCTGAAACTGTGGAGATGTCAGAGATCTTCATTTCTATGTTCACAGGTAACACATCCCTTCCAAGTTCACTTTATGCATACAGAATTTATTTTTGTTCAAGTGACCCTCACTTAAATATGATAGGATACTCAAGAAGCACTAACTATTTCAGGGAAATTTCTCCCCCCAAAATTGGAGACAAGTTAAAAATAAAAGTAAGAAAACACATTGAAGAAACAAAGAAAATAAAGTAACTAGAGAAATTTAAGAAATCATTAAAATAAGGATAATGCAAATACAGACAAAGGAAAGCTCATCAGAATGTCAAAACAGTATTAATTAGTTTGAGTAAAACATAAATCTGAAATTATCAGACAAACAATAAAGCAGGTAGGTGATTGAAAAGTCGAAGAATTTGAACTTTTTTACCCAGAACTAAATCTGATTTTACAAAAAGGGAAGACAAAAACAGAATTGATGTTATTATCAATGCAATAATAAGAAATGCATTCCTAGACTAGGATAATATAAATTTCTAGACTAAAAGAGCCCACAGAGAGTACAAGCATAATAAATTTTCAAAAGACTTGTAACAAGACAAATCATTGTGAAATTGCAGAACAGCAGGAAGAGAGAGAAAATCCTAAAAGCTTCTGGAGACAAAGATTAGAAAAAGTAGGTCATCAACAAAAGCTCATAAAAGTAACTGCACTTTCTAAGAGCAACCATAGAATCTAAATTTATGAGCACACTGAAGGCTTAACGCTTCCAGCATCCACTGTGGCCCTCATAATGGAACCTGGTTGAGAACCAAAGTGACAAAGAAACCTGTGGATGACATTAAAGAGCTAGTCAACTTCTGATAGCATCATTGACCCTCAAATTTTTCAATTCAAAACTAAACTCAGTATTTGAGCATACTAGATGTGTGTAACAATTGCCTCTTGTGGTTTCAGCCACGGTTTTACTTGGAACAAATACAAGCCTTTTCATCATTGGTACTATACACATATATACACATACATAAGCATATATAAAATATGTAACTGCCTATATAGTAAAAATTCATAATATTTATGTCTATTTTAAAAAATTACCTGAAGAAGATAGGTAGAATCACCTTGTAAAAAGTAAGCCAGGTGCCCATGTCTTATGCCTGTAATCCTAGCTACTCAGGAGGCTGAGATCTGAGGATCACAGTTCAAAGCCAGCCTGGGCAGGAAAGTCCATGAGACTCTTCTCTCCAATAAACCACCAGAAAACAGGAAATGGTGTTGTGGCTCAAGTGGTAGAGTGCTATCTTGAACTGAAGAGCTTAGGGACAGTGATCAGGCCGAGTTCAAACCTCACGATCAACTAACTAACTAAATAGATAGATAAATAAATTGAGCACCTTGTATTAGATTTATGTGTTGAAATAAAGATCCAGATATTTGGTATATGCCATGAGAAGACAGACAAGAGACATGGAAATTGCTACACACTCACACACACAAACACATACACACACACTCAAAATATGAAAACAATGATCCAAGATAAGTTTCTTCAATGAGAAATTTAAGAAGACTGTGAATGATGAATTTGAATTTTAAAGGTCTTCATATGTCCCTGTGTTAAAAGCTTAGTTGTCAGTTTGGTGTACTGAGAAAATACTTAAAACTTCAAGAATTAAGTATCATTTTTAGGGCCATAACTTTGATGAATATAGTGGGAATCTCATGTTAAAATTTTCTCGGTTTCTTGGGTTATTTGTTTTTGTCACAGTTCATTTCTCATTCCTATGGGCTTACCTCATTGTAGGCACAGAAGTAATAGAGCCAAGAAACTGAGCTGAAAATTTCAGAAGTGTAAGTTACAGTGAACCTTTTCAGTTCATCAAAATTTTGATATCTGAAGCTTCAAACTGCTTACAAATTGATGTTTACCATTGTCTCACATCAGCCACAATATATCAAATTTGAAATGCAATGTTGGGCTGGCAAGTTGTTGCTTCTCTTAAATTCTGATGCTTTCCACTTTGATGTTTTCCAATCTTCCCCCATAAGTTCTTGAACACACACACACACACACATCTACGTCACCAGAATTAATTTGTAATGTCCAAAGCTGAATTTTAACTCCTCCACAAATAATTATTTTTCTCCATAGGTTTCTTATCTTGGTGAATGGAAGCAATACATACCCACTGGTTCAAGTGAGAAATGGCAGTGTCATCCTTGAATTTGTCCTAATTATCTCTGTGCTAAATCGGGTATCCCTTTATTCCGTTTTGCTTCATTTAAGTTCTCCCCATGACCACAAGAGACTTTTTTTTTTGCTTTTATTCTTTTTAAAGCACACATTTAATTATGTCACCTTTCTAATTAGACATTTTCACTGGCTTCCTACTGATTTAAAACTGAACTCCATTTCTTAAAGTCCTAAAAAATTCTCTCATCCTCATTTTTGGCATATATGTCTGACACTTTCATGGGGTAGCATACTGAATAATTGTTAGCATGTTTTCCTAAGAATTTATGATTCTTTCAATCTGGTGTGTATACCATAAACATTCATTCAAAAATGATTGCTTCTTTTTATTTTCTTCCTTCTCTACAGATAGATTTTGTATATGCTTTAGACTTATGTAAATAAATACTTGAAAATCTCTTTCTATGAGCGATTCCTCCCTCTGCCAGATGTTAATCCAGCTACTTTTTTTTTTTGTCACTATAGATTTTTAAACCAAGACCTTTATTTGCTAGGCAGTAGACTTTTCTTTAGAAGTAAAAGGAGCTATCTATCTAAGTACAAATCCTTATACATTATTTTTTTCTGTATTTCTGGTTAGCTATTTTTGTTTTGACAAAACATGGCCTTGGGACATCAATATCACACCTACATCTCCCACATAGCTGGCATTACAACCATGCCCAATTGTACCTAGTGCAGACACATTATAAATATTGTGTTTAACTGTATATTTTAGTTTTACTCTTCACCACCTTATTTGAAATGTTAGAGGTCAGAAAAAATGGTTTATTTTTATTAGACTTAATATCCAGTACAGGGTTGAAGGTAAGTAACCACTCAGTAAGATTTTGAATGAATTTGAATAAATTAGCAAACCCACTGAAACTCTTATGTTTACTTTTCTGAAAATATAAACACAAAATATTTTTCAAACTTTTTGTTTTAAATTTTCTTCTTCTTTTAACCTTCATCAGTAATGTCTGCTAAGAATCCAGTGTCACTGAATAACCTTAAGTTTCCTAAATTTTCTAATTTATAAACTACAAAACTCATCACAGTTTTTCATAGAGTTGAACAACCTTTTGAAGTAATTCACATCTTGACAGGCATTTTTCATAATCAATAGCAGACGTTTGTTTACTCATAATTACTTTAAAGATATATCAAATAATCTAATTATCCAATGATGTGAGAAAATGCAACTGACAGCAACAAAGTACTAACATTAAAATTCTGAGTGCTTATGAAGTCCAAGAAACTTTGATGGATGAGCTTTTTCATGATCCCTCTATGTATACACAAATTCAACATCAAGCAAAGATAAATGAGGGATGGGAGTGGAGGAGCTATATTTTCCTTTCAAAGAAAGTCAATGGCTGTGTCTAACTCTTCTTACTAGTTTTTCTTCTTCTCCAAGTACAATATATCCAACAAATAAGCATGCACACACACACACACACACACACACATCCACATACAATATATCCTCTGTAACACATAATGCTATAACTAATGAAATTATATGGAAATGTAAGTTAATATTATAAAATACATGTAAAAATATTTAAAAACCCTAATTTTCTTGCTGATATAAATATATTTATGTCTTTTATCCCTTGGTTAAAAAATCCTATTATAGTATTCATGATGTTAACTTCCACACCTAATTGGGCAGAAAAATGAAAAGACTATTTTCTAATTTGTAAACTCCATTTTCTTATAGATAGCAGAAATTCCAGAGTAAAATGTTTGCATTCCAGGAATGGAAACTGAGGCCGATCAGCCAATATAGTCATGCCTCCTGTACTACTCCTTGGCTCCTAGTCACAATGAGAATGTTTTGCACTTAGCTACTCTCTAATGCCTCTGAAAATGAAAACTCCTACATGTATAATCACACTTTCACACCAGACACTCCAGTGTATTGGTGGGACTAGCCATGTTTCATCATCAGTCATTACATGTTTACCTAAATAAATTTCAAATTTCATTAAAAAAAATCAACATATTCATTTATACCACAAGATTTGCAGGTTCTAACTGTAGAATTTATTGCAGTTCATAGTGCACTATTTTGCCTGATGTGACTTGCCTTCAATGGTTCTTCTTTCCTTTTTTTAAGACAGAATTTCCTTCACACATGTATCTTTATCTTTCTTTGTAATATTTCATCTATTAACTTCATTATACCACCATGTGTCACTGAATTTATTGTTTTACAAGAACTAAGTGATCATGCAGAAGCATTCCCCAGACTTTCTGTACCCACAGTAGGTGCACATGTGCCAGAGAAAATGTGGCTTCCTTTTATTTATTAAGAGAAAATTCCCATGTTAAATCAAAGACTCATGCAATATATTTGACATATAGATCACTATTGCCAAAAAATTAAGTTTGAATTTTGCCAAAAAATAAAAATATCAGTGTATTCCACAAAGGAAGAAACATTTGTGAGAGACTATGAGACATTATTTATTTACTTCACTTCTGAATATACAGCATAAAAACAGTAGATGCATTCAAATTGCTTGAAATGTGAATATAATATTCTATTCATGCTCACATTTTTGTTAAAAGTTCTATTATTATGCAGTTTCCTTTATGTTTTTCCTGTTACTCATTAGTAAATAATCTTATAGCTGCTCCCACACTTCTTTCTTATAAGGATCAAAGTTTATCTAAAAGACTCATTCCTAAGAACTGAGCTCCCTGGTATTCTAACTTATTTAGAAATTTGGTTTGTCTTAGAGTTCAAAGTGCTAGAAAGCATGAGACTAGAACAGCTAAAAATCAGTTTGGGGTATGCTCCAGGAGAGAAAACCTAGAGTTCTGAAATCCACATGGAGGAATGAAAGCAAAAGCTTTCTCTAGAGCTCATGTATTATTTAATTGGCAATATTTCAGCAGGAAGAGAAACGGTGCTATAAGTTACTTTCTATCAATGAAAAATAAATATTTTATTTTGACAGGGCTACATGACATAAATGTAAAACTCATCTTTGTCCTCATTATATTGAGGTCAAAGTTTCTGACTTTCAAGAAGTGACTAAAACACAAAGCATGTAACCTCTTATACAAGTTACCAATTTATATTTTTTGTCTATTCTGTTTGCTCAAAGTAATTATGATTACTGAGTCACACACTCAAATTCAGAGAACAGTCAAAAGTTAAAGCCATTGGACAAATGTATTTATGTGACAATGAGAAGAGTAAAATGTTCTTAATCAAAAGAATAATCAGCAACAATTACAAGCACAGGAAATTTTATATTTCTAGAAGTATTTTCTTCTTATATTTTTATTTTGGAAGTCCTAGAGTTTGAGTGTAGAGGCTTTTGCTTGTTAGGTAATACTCTATTATTTAGGCCATGCCTTCAGACTTTTTGATTTATTGGTTATTTAATTAGCTTTCATATTAATTTTCCTAGATTGCCCTCAAATCAAACTCTTCCTCCTAAGTAGTTGGGATTACAAGCATATTCCACCATGCTCAGGCATTTAGAAATGTTTTCACATTTATTCATATTTTATTTCAAAATTAGTGCAACAAAAACAAAAAAGACTAAGTGATACTTTGTTTTCTGAATATTTTACAGTATAAAATCAGATGTCTGGTATGATTACCATTCTACAAATGATCCAATTCACATTTACTGAAGTTTTGATATTTATGCCGATTCATTGAGATTTAGTTTGATGTGTTTTCTATTTTCTAGTGTAATGTTTCCTCATTCAATAATTCTTCGGTCCAGGTGTTTAAAAATATGGATTCTGAAGTCTCTGTCCTTGAGATTCAGATTCAGTAGGTAGAAAAATATATCCTGACTCAATAACTCTTAAATGACTTTTAAAATTAACCTGAAGTATTTTTCTATTTATGTTTATGTATGTCTCAGTAGTCCCATTAAGCTACAACAAAACATTTGCTGGGCTCTAAGCCTGCCTGATTAAGAGGAGTAACATCAGAGCTATAACGTGTTTGTGTGTGTGTGTGTGTGTGTGTGTGTGTGTGTGTGTGTGGAACATGGCAACAAGATCATCTCCTGCCAACATTTAATACAAATTCAGTTTCACAAATAAGAGAAAAAAGGTTAAACCTTAGGAAGGAAGAACGTAAACAGTGTGTTTCAACTTTTTGGATACAGGAATGACATAGATACAATTTTAAACAAAAATTGAAGCTATGTCTAGTATGAAGTACAAATTAGAAAGCTGGGAGTGCAACAAATAAAATGTGCCAGTACCAATGAAAAGTTAAAAGGAAAAGTAAATGCTTTCTACATGGTAGGTGAGAGCAAACGTAATTATCTCTGGAACAATGTCCTCAGAACGAATCACCTAACAGAGTTTTTATAGAAACTAGTTGTTATGAAGAATTTTAAATTTTGCATAGTATAGGAAAACAAATAAAACCACATTACATTTTGGATCATAAACTGATTTTGTTTGGGAAACTCTTTGTTTTACTTGGCTATCATACAATTGGATGCAGTTATAGTATGATTCACATCAACCTTTCTTATGGGTATAGTGGTAAATTTACCAAAGTTGAAAGAAAAAGTAAGAGGGATTATCAGCACTTAGAAACTTGCCAATACAATTGTTTTCCATTCTGTTTTTCATTTGTTATTCTATTAAAATTATACAGGCAAATAAAACCTGAAAATAAATTAAATTAAATAAAATAAATAAAATAAAATAAAACCTGCTTTGACCCAAATAAGATGAATCATCACTTGAGTTTTTGGTGCTTTCTTAAGTATATTTGATGTGATTAATGCCACTGGCAGCTATCACACTGTCTATATGTGACTCTAGATTGTGTAGTTCTAAAATGAATAACAAAATGCAATTAAAATTAAAATTTCTCTAATTAGACAAAAATCTGGGATTATAGTGTAGTTGAATGATTACATAAGCATACTGGTACATTGTAAGAAAACTTGAATTAGTATATTTGCAAGTATAAAAACAGAATAATGAAACCCATTAAAATAGTTTTTTAAAGCAGAAAAAAATAAGAGAGAGTAATAGAGGTGATGAACTCAATCAAAGAGCATTATAGGCAAGAATAGAAATATTACAATGAAATTCTTTAATAATACACTATCAAAAAATTCATGCAAGTAAATTTATTATTGTTAGTTTATTTTATACACAGTATAAAAATTATGTCAAAAATGTATTTTCTGTATTTTAGATCCTGTACTATACATTAGAGAAACTTGTATATACAATGATATATATTCTATTTTATAATAACATTTAATTTTAAAATAAAAATCTATTTGGGCAAGGTTCATATAAAGAAGTCAAATCTATTTTGTTTTTTATAGTGTCTTTTGTAACACAGACTAAGATACTGTAAAGATAAATAGGAATTAGGGGATCTAAAGCCAATTCCAAATCTGATTTTTTTAATAGTTTTTAAGAAACCCAGCATGGGTTTCTTGGTCTTCTGTAAAATATATAATTAAGAAATTATCACATTTTGAAAAATAACATCAAATATGTCATATTTTACTTAACTTAAAGTTAATTAAACTATGCCTTATGAGTTTATTGTAAAAGAGGGGCTATGATTCTCCACTGCTCATTTTTTTTTGCGGGGGTCTGGTTGTGGGACTGAACTCCGGGCCTGGGCACTGTCCCTCAGCTCTTCAGCTCAAGGCTAGTGCTCTACCACTTGAGCCACAGCGGCATTTCTGGCTTTTTTTCTTTTTGCTTATGTGGTGCTGAGGAATCAAACCCAGGGCCTCAGGCATGCAAGGCAAGTGCTCTACCACTGAGCCAACTTCCCAGCCCTCCAATGCTCTTTTAAAGTTAATCTTTATCTCTTATTTAAAGGGAACATATACGTAATACTTATCAAATCCAATGTCTGAATACTTACTGATATTCATTCTGATTGATATTCTTCTATGTGTCATATTCTGTCAGCTTCAAGGGATGGTGTTTGTATGATTCTTTCTAATCTCTAATAAAGATCACAAGGAATAGAAGGAACTTTATTCCAGGAGGAATGATTATGTGAAACAGAGGTATAGAGTTCCCTCTCAGAGCATCCTGCAAGGGACATCTCTGTGTGGATCAACCATACAGAATGGGTAAAGATTGTCCTATACATGCAAATAGATTCCAGACACATCTACAGCATCACATAGTTGACCAAAGAAGTGGACCAACAAAAACAAATGGTTGCTGAATTTGCAACTGACATTTATTACTCCATCCATAATGTATGTATTCTTAAGCCACTCAAAATTTTCTCAATTAAAATAAAAGTGTAACTAATGCCAGTTTTCTGTGGCTCAAACCTATAATCTTAGATAGTTGAGAAATTGTATGAGATAGAGGCATTTATTAGCTTTGTAAACAGGAAGATTAGTGGAAATTCTTTACATCATGCCACACACATTTCTTTCCATATAGAAAAAGAAGCAATGGACTTAGCATAGGAATTTATACAGCTTTACAGAGAAGATATTTGTGCTTCATACAACCTCATCAAGATTACTACTCAAGGATTTCAAAACACGAGAAATGGGAAATATGGACAGCTGGAAAATTTGTACTATATCTGAATCAAAAATAATGAGTTTTGTTTCCATTTTTAGATATTGCAGAGGAGTATTTTTTTTACAATGATCATAAGACAGATGAAAGGAGAGGAGATAGGATAATAAAGTGAGAAAAAAACCTCACTGTGATTCACTTTATCATCCTAGCCAGCTCACAATAACGCACACAAATATATACACTTCTCTGAAGGGTTGTGGATCTATGGAATAGAATAACAAATGAATGAGATCTCTTGATTAGTATATTATATTTGATATATGCATATGCCTTCAGAACATATTGTAGAATACTTGAATTCTCTCAGATTTATTTCAAATAGATTTAGTTTCAGAAAAAAATTGTTCTTCCAAGGTGTTTTAAGAAATTCATCAGTGGGTAACATGTTATTCAGCTCTAGTAGTTTCTCCTGTCTTGCAAGGAATTATTTCTCTTGAAAAGTAAGCCCAACATTTCCTCCTTCTCAAAGTAGGAAATACACCGAGAAGTTTGATGTTTTGCTAGAAACATGAGCTCTATAAATGGTAGAAGTGGACAGAATGTTTATCAAAGGTCAACATACACTGATGTTTTCCCCCTTAACATTTAGTAGAGGAAGAAATAACTTCTGGTTTTCCTTTCTCTTCTCACACTGGTGACAGCCCCATCATCAGAGACATGACATTAGTGTTCAGGGTGTTCATCATGGGAAAATGCATTATTCATTTGCATTATGGATGAACTTTTACAACACAAATGTCATAGAATGTCTGCAGAAACTGAAGAAAATAGATCTCATTATACAAGAGTATAGAATGCCATTTTCACATTTTTTCATACATGATTTAGTAGGTACACTAGTGTTACATGTGCATTTTCATATTAAAATACCTTTTAATATGAGGGACAAAGTAAACACAAATACCAAAACATATTACCACAATTTCATGAACATTTTCATATATAAGCTATTTATTATTCATAACACATATTCTCTCTGGATCCTTTGGTAATGAAAATAGCCTCAGAAGGGCATACATCTTAATTTTTGACAATGTGCTAAAATAATGTCCTTGTATATTGATAATGATAGTTGGATTTTAGTCACCGTGTTTCTGATTAAGGTTGGGAATATTCCCAAGTATTCCTAAGACATGATAAAATTCTGCTGATCTGTATGCTGAATACTATATGATATAACAAAATATAATATAAAATATAAAACCACTACTTAAGATTCAACTTTTGCTTCTCATTTTCATTAGGTTTTCATAAATAGTGTACTGAGTTTTATCAGCATTCTATTTTTATAGAACACATTTTCCAAAACTCCTGAAAATCTGTAGCTGTTAACAATAATAATTATACTATACTACTCTACTGATATTACTACTATTGCTACTACTGATCATTAAACTAACTGTCAGCTGTGGAGTTAAAATCAGTTTGAGAGTCAGCACAAACAAACATGGTTTAAATGCTGTACCTTCACTTCTGATAGGAAATAGAAATAAAAAATGTAGCTGGTTTTCTTGTAATGCCATTTTATTTGAGTAAATAATATTTAGTTTCCATAATTATTGTTTTTCCTCAACTATGTTGATTTCCAAGCTTGCAGCTATTTTTAAACATTTTACTTCATTTTAAAAAAGAGTTTTTCAGATATATATGCATAATATTTCTTAGTTATTATTACAGACATTTGGTCATTTTTTCTTTTACCTGTCAGTCCACAAACATCCTTCATAAGGAAGTGTTTGTCACCAACTATCAGGATTAGTGGAAAACATCAGTAAATCAGGATATCTCTAAACCATAAGCAGCACAAAATTATGATTGGAAGTTCCTTCAATTTTCTAAATTTTGAGTTTCTGTCTTTTGATTCAGATAGCATGTAAGTCTTCCTAATGTTTTATCTCATAAATGATAACTGTATATACACTTGTTTGTAGTTTAGATTTTCCTCAACTATGTTGTTTCTATTATAATTGTGACCATGCCATTTCAATCATTGCTTTAAATCTCTCATCAAATATAGCATCTTGCCTATAAAGGAAGGTCAGTAAATACACTATTAATGAGTGATAGTAGAATGAGGAGGATGATATCTTGTAGGAATATAAGGAGATAAACCATCCCTTTCAGATCAAAATTCTGAAATCAAAATTCATTGAGAGGCTTGTATGTATACACCTGCTGTTGTCACATCTAACTTAATTGCCAAGTAAAAAGTTAAGTTATTTAAAGAACTTAAGTTGCTTACAGCACAACTTTTAAGAAGTTATTGTAAACTGTTATTCAAGGAATAAACAATGAAGAATGAGGAGAAAGAAAGAAAGGGGTTGACTTTTGGAATACTTAGTATGGCAGTCAGTGGTTTCTACAAAACTAAGATATAGGATTTGAAATTGTGTAGCTGACTCCATTTGAAATCAACATTTGAAACCTTACAAACTGAGGTCTATTCACTCAGTTGAGTCTATAGATTGCAGGGACCTTACAAATGAACCAAGAAGACAGAAACAAACCCACTCTGTGTTTCCCGTACAAAAATTTTATATTAATTCTGCCACTTACTGACAAACAAGGACCATGACAGTGTTCCATGTCAGAAATATAAAGGAAATTTGGCCAACTCCAAAATAAAGCCTTCAGTAACTATGATATTTACATCTATTTCTGTATTACAGTGATTTATCATTCCAATCAACATGAAGGTATTTTAATTTAAGAGTAATTAATTTGAATGTACTTTTTTTGCTTGTATTGGAACTTGAGTTACAATACAAGTCTCACTTTTGGTCATAGTCTTGCTCTGCTCACCATTTTCACTCATGGGTGGAGACAACACCTCTAGTGCTGTCTTTTGCTGGTTAATGGAAAGAAGAATGTTTCTCCCTATGATGATTGCAAACTCCAAACGTTAGATCGCAGCCTTCTGAGCAGCTAGAGTTACTGGTGTGAGCTAAGATATTTTAGACTACAAGCTATAAACTTCTCAAGAAAAGTTTTATTTGAAGTATGTGTTTTGAATGTTATTTCTATTAACATTTAATATGGCATATTCTTACAGTAAAGCTTAAATTCAGCACATATCTTTGGCATTGGTTTGTGTTCATGTTATTTTATTAAACCTACAAGGAAAATGATAGATATTTGCTTTTCTATGTATACACCAATCTCTTTGTACAAGTGAGTAAAAGAGATCTTACATGATCTTACCTGAAAAATCATTATTTAAGAAACAACTTTGGTAAGAAAAATCATTACTACTTGATTTAATTTTCTTGTCAATGGATAATTTATTTTACTCTATAAAGTTTCCATGCTTTTCTACTTAATAATATCTACATATATGTGGTTCAAGCTTCCTTGTTAAATCTATAATGAGTTCTGTTACTGGGCAGTGTTATTTTGCCCTTCAGAAACCCCTCTTCTAAGTTTGTGACCTAGAGGTTCTTACACTACACGAATCATCTGGGAAAATTTCCAAGAGTATTGAAGCACAGCCAGGATGCAAAGGAAAGGTTGAAGAGCACTAGAGAAAGACTGCTGGGAGGGTCAGAATAATGTCAGAGAAGGTCAGGGAATATCAAACCCAGAAAAACTCCAAACACATACACAGAAGTCAATGCTTCAAAGAGATGAAGGTTGGAAAAAGTACATCACAATACTTTCTCTACCCTTCTCCAGTCATCTGCTTTTCTCAATATAAATACTACATAGTTTCAGTGATTGACATATGTGAACAGCAATCTTCAAGTCTGGTTATAGCCTAATCACATCATACCCATTAATTATTGAATAAAATAAATTAATAAGTAAGAGCTTACAGTTTCAATGTTAATTTCATGGCAAGAAGAACAAATTCAGGATATTCTAGCCTATGGAACTCTTAAAATTTGCCTAATATTCTTTATTTAAATAAACCACGCCAAAAATCCTGCATATTTTCCAAATGTTTGCTTGTCAGTTTTACCAGAATAAAATATTATTTTGCGTGAAAAAGCTCATAATTCCACTGCTTAAAAATCATAGTGAAATTAAATATTTTATTTTTTATCTTGTTTAGAAAATGATGAATAATATTATCAGCCAATACCAAGTAGGGAGAACTCATGAAATCCATCCAATGAAACAAATTAGCACATTCAAGTACAGATATATGAATGGTATGGCTTAGATTAAATTAAGTAAGAGGACATAGATCTGTGCTTTTCATCAATGAGATACCTGAACATTTTAAAAACAATTTTACATTCTAATTTTGATTATGTTTATATTATTAAAGTGTCATGGAAATATTTATGTCATATACAAGTAGGTTGTTATCAAAGCATACCTGTACACTGAAAAAACATTATATGATATTTTACATAGTAAGTGTATAAATATCTTCAAAGCTATTTATAATGAACATGATTATGATAGCAAAGTTTATCAGAATTCAAAGACCATGATTGTGATTTAACCCTGCAGATATTTTTATATTTAATTTGTTAAAGACATGCAATATGAAGTATGCATCATATCTTACGACGTTTCCACTTGAAAGGAGCAATAGTTTATGGTGCATGTTCCTAAAAGTTTTTAATCCAAGTCAAAGGCAGGAGCTAGGCCGGAGGCTGGTGACTCACGCCTGTAATCCTAGCTACTCAGGATCCTGAGATCTGACGACCACAATTCAAAACTAGCCCGGACAGGAAAGTCCATGAGACTATTTATCTCCAATAAACCACCAGAAAACCGGAAGTGGTTCTGTGTCTCAAGTGGTAGAGTGCTTTCCTTGAGCTGAAGAGCTCATATCCAGTCTTATGAGAATTACTATTAATATTGAATTATTTCCAGTTGCACCAGTCTATGGTATTTGATTATATCATCATTAACATATTAACACAACCTTTGACAGAAACCTGATAAAAAAGGAAACAAGAGATGTTTTTCTGCCTCCTCCTCCTCTTCCACTTCCTCCTCCTTCTTCTTCTCCTCCTCCTCCTCCTTCTTCTCCGCCTCCTCCTCCTCCTCCTCCTCCTTAGTCTTCATACTGTATGAAGTTATTTCTTTTTTTCTTTCATCACCCCATTTTGTTTACCCCCTCTTGTCACTATTGTTGTATTTTTTTTCTAAGAATATCTGATTTAGGGGTGGGAAAGGGAGTCACAGAAATGGTGAGACAAGGACAAAGGGTGAAACAATGCAACACTGATACTCCCAAGACACTATGTTGAAAATTAACTATACAACTTGTCTGGGGGTGGGGGGTGGATAAGGAAGTCTGGGGAGGGAGAGGAATAGTGGGAGAAAATGAGAGATGGGATGACAATGTTGGACAAGATTTGTACCCATTTCCTTACTTATGTTACTATTAGCCCTCTGTACAACACCTTTATCATAAAAAAAAACAATTCTGTGACCTCACAAATTGAGTTGAACTCTTCCTCTAGAGTTTAAGACAAGCACTACCTACAAGAAATCATTCTTTGATCTATATCAGCTCTTAATGATTTAAGAAATTATTACATTGTAAAAATGTATAGCATTTCTCAATATTCCAGAGTAGATTGATTTGCTTACTCATTCCCTTGGCATGACTAAGAGTGATTTCAGTAATGTGCAAGTAGAAATGGTTTGCTAAGCACAGAATTAGTCCCCATGTTGCTCACTTTTGTCTCTAGAAGCTACTAGGGAAAAGAGAATCTGCTTGACAAGAAGTGTATTCATTTCCTTTCTTATTTAACTATAACCCCTCTGTATTATACCTTTACAATAAAATTAAAATAAATTGAAAAAAAACTACAATTAGAAAAATGTTATCTTATCATTTGATCTTAAGATGTAGATGTTTCCTGGATTCCCTAGGCAGGAGGTGCTGAGGAGGATTTGGAAGTCCTAACATCCTCTAAAGTGTATTAGTAGAAACTCTAGTTGTTCACATGTCATATACATTGAACTTGTACAAAAATGTAAGCTTAAAAGGGCTACTGTTTAAGCCATAGAGTGTTTTGTTATTTGTTACAGAAGTCATAGAAAACAGATGACATTCTCAGTATTAAGAGAGTGAATATTAAACCTATTTTTTTAATAGATAGCCAGGTGCTGGTTTCTCCTACTCATAGTCCTTGCTGCTCAGAAGGATGAGATAGAAAGATTCCTTTAGAAATCATTAAAGCAGAAAAATTCATGAGAATCCATTTCCAAACAATCTGACAAATTTGGAACCTGGGCATGACTGAAGTGGTAGAGCATCAACTCTGATCAAGAAAGCCATGAGAACACAAAACCTTGAGCTCAAGCCACAGTTTTGGAACACACACACACACACACACACACACACACACACACACACACACACACACACACACACACACACACCACTATATTACTTTGTAATATTAAGGTCCTCATCATTTCTTCTTATTCTATTACCATTCTCTGAAAAAAATTATTAAAGTTAACCAAGCCAGCAATATTTCAAAAGGGCTCTGTGAACACTATTTTTATTATTAAAAAATGACAGGCTAAGGTTCTTTCAGAGTGAATGGAAGAAGACACAGAGGAAGAATGAGTCCCACACCATGCTCACCCTGCTTTTGTCTTACTTAAAGCTCTGAGAACAGGAACTTTGATAGCTCTCTCAAGCTAAATATCACAACATTGTTCAGAAACCAAATGCAAATGCAATTTTCCCTCAATTTACTCCTGGAGTGCTGGAGTGATATTTGTACATCTGTTTCTTTCACTTCATTTATACTTTCACCTCCCTGTGAGCTGCCCTTTATTTACTTTATTTCAATCATGTTCATAGAATCACAGAACATCTAGGGGACGTTGGCCATCCTGACAGCATAGGTGAGAAGGAAAATTAGCTTAGCTTTAGTGTCAGAGACCCACATCAGTGGAGAGTCGTATGTTCTCCTTCTACTTGATATTGCTTAAAATAGTAAAAGCATGAGAATAATGACAAAGACTTAAAAAGGAGACCAGGTTATTTTCTTTTCCCTTTTCTTTTTGAAGTGCTGGAGTCAAAACTCTAGGCAACATACATTCTAGGCAAGGGTACTGACTCTTAACTTTGAGCTATACCTGGAGACTCAGCAAGTTTCTTAGTAAGTTTTCATCTTTTAAAACTCTCTACAGACAATGATCTCCTTCCATTTTTTCTATGACATTCTGATGTGATAGTTAAATCTAAATTCACTACTCTTCTTCAATCATTTATGCCTCCTCTCTGGAAATAGACTGCCTATGTTCAAATTCTTTTTTTTTTTAATTTGAGTACCTCCATCCTTTCCTCTGACACTGTGTCATTATCTACAAAGGGAGTATATCAATAGAATCTCAATCTGAATGTTGGTGATTAGATTTAAATGATTCTATGTTTGAAAATCTTGCTTGGAATAGCATCTGTCATTCATAGAGAAGCTCAATAATGTTTTTACCATCAACTCTGTTCAGAGAAATGTTTATGTGTTTGGAAGAATATTTTGCTAAACTCTGTGGGAGGATACTAAGGAAATTCTACAAAGCATCTGTAATGGTTGCTCACCTACCATGACTTCTGAAATGCAGGAGTTAATTTTAATGTACTGATTCAGGGCAAACCTAACTACATCAAACATGATTTGTTTATGTTTTAATTTTTAATGAATTTTGAGCTATACCCAGGTTCATGCACCACCTCTCTTATTTACTATGTGGGTGACTTTGAGCAAATTAACTGCATGCATCTCTTGTATCACACATGATATGAACAATGAGAATAACAACTATGGAGAAGTATAAAATAAGTGCATACTGGTACCTACTTTAAATAGTGTTTGCCATGAAAGTGATCTATAGTCTTGAGACATTGATAAGGATATCTAAACTTGCCTCTCATGTAATCCTTATTTTCTTTTTGTTTCTGCTTTGTTAGTAATTATAAAAAAAAAAGACCAAACTAACAAACAACAGCAACAAAATAAAACAGTGAATGTGGCTCAGTGGTACAGGTGCTTGCCCACATGAATGAGGCCCTGGGTTTGATTCCTAAGTACCACATAAGCAGAAAAGCCAGAATTGGCACCATGGCTCAAGTGGTAGAGCATTAGACTTGTGTAAAAGAAACACAGAGACAGTGGCCAGGCCCAGGACTGGCCAAAAAAAAAAAAAGATCCATTGTGGTATTTCCATACATGCACATAAAAAAAAATAAAAATAAAAAAAAGCCAGGCACAGGTGGCTCACACTTGTAATCCTAGCTATTCAGGAAGCTGAGATCCAAGCCAGACAGGGCAGGAAAGTCCGTGAGACTCTTATCTCCAACAAAACCACTAGAAAACCAGAAATGGAGCTGTGGAAACTTGTATTGAAACTAAAACATTTTTATAGTAGAGCAAGAGAGCATGTGTGTGTTTGTGTGTGTGTATGTGTGTGCATGTGTGCGTGCACACACCTTAAAACTCAGTGCCTGGAAACTGTCCCTGAGCTTTTGGCTGAAGTCTAGTGTCCTAACATCTAAGACACAGCGCCACTAATGGCTTTTTGTGGCTGCTTTGCCTAGCTAATTGGTGGTATAGAGTCTCATGGACTTTCCTGCCTTGTTCCTAACTTTAATCCTCCATCTAAGCCTTCTGAATAGCAAGGATTAGAGACAAGAGCCTCTAGTACCTGGCACTATGGTAGAATTTTTAAAGATTCAAATCCCTAAAACAAATTAAACAGTTATATGATGTTAGGTACAGATTACCTAATAAAAGACAGATTGCAGTTACACGTATTTCACATATTCACTAAGTAACAAAAGTAGATTTTAGTGATTTTGTTGAAATACTAAAACCCCAAAATACTAAAGCAGTAGAATGTTTATTAATTCTTTTCTTTTAAATTCTGAGAGAGAGACAGAGACAGAGAGAGAGAGAGAGAACTTTCAGAAAGCTAAGTGGTTTCCTTTTATTTGTTTCCTGTCAAAGATTCTAAATGGCCTTTAAAGTCACTAGCTGTTACTCAAGAATAATGAGGTATATTATTCTCTCAACGCTCATGCAAATCTCCAATTAACACTAATGGGATTTACGGCAGTGAAACTAAAGGAACAACAACTTCAGTGTCTCAAAATAAAGAATCTTTATTTTTGATACCTACATTTTTAGCATCTAAGTGCAGTCATGCATAAATAAACAAATTAGTATTAAACATCAATTTGACACTTCCATTCACTTTGACATTCTGAAATACAGTCTTTTAAACGTAATGCATTTCAAAGCAGATATATAGCTTATATATCAGTCAATAATTAAAATACTCCTCCTTCCTTTATCATTAATTTTAAATTTATAAATAATAAGCAGAGCTGTCTTAGTTAAGCTGGAGCAATATACAAATGATGGATTGTAAATGTGTATAGCAAAACATTTCTAAGAGTAGTACTACAAAAGATTATCGTTTGTATACACAGGCCTACAGGACTCTATTTTAATCTCTTGGAGGAACATGCATATATCACTTTAAAAAGCATTTATTTTTGAGATTCCTATAATTTTAGTTTTATTCATACCATCAAACTTTTTAGAAGGCAGTTTTTAAATAAGTGAGAAACCATATGTTATTATTAAAGTTGCTATTAGAGACATAAAGGTTTGGGATAATTATTTAGAGATAATACAGACAGCATATTAGAATAAAGTTTTTCCTTGGTCTCATTCTACAATGGCCAGTAGGACTCTGGTCATAAGATGTTTGGTAGTATTTTAATCTCAATATAATTCTGTAGAGAAATAACAGTATGTAACAAAATTATAAATTTCTCTTAGAACAAACAGGTAAGAATTAACAGGTGTTTTTAACAAAGTTTATAAAAAAGAGATGAAAAGGACAGTATATGCTCATACAACAAAAATATTCTATCTTTATGTTTAAATAATTTGTAAATGAATGTCTTAATAGTTAACAAATCTCAAAGAAAGATTGTCTAAAGAACAGTGGAAGTAAAATAAATTTAAAAAAAAACAGAATTTTATCTTAAATATATTGGTATATAAAATAGAATACTCTTCAAACTGAGTTATTTAACAGATATAAGTTTAAATGTGATATAATCGTGTGAATGAAAGATTATAATTCTATTTTAGATAACAGTGTGCTGTCATCTGAAAAACTTAAGCAACTAACAAGAAGTAAAGTGTATTTTACTGAATAGGTGATAGATTGTTTATTGACTGTTTAGTCACTGACCTTGGGAGAATTCTCGGGACACAGTAATTATTTGCAAAACTAGTATGAATCATTTAATTAATTAACAAACTTTTCCAAAATTTTATATGCTTCCTCCAAAATATAGTTAAATCAACTCTTGCAGTTTCCATGTTTATGAATAGGTGCTAAGAGTAACATATACCAAAAGGTTTAATAAAAATCAAACTTTCATTTGATATAAAAAAGCAATGTGTTACAACTTATTATATAAGTATGATATACAGTATGATAAGTGGCATTGAGTCAGATATATTTCACTCAAGAATGATAAGTATATTATTGTTTTCGAAAAGCTATGTATTTTTCATGTGACCTTTAAAAATTCTCACCTGACGTGGTGTCAATGAATGTACTTTTAGAAAGATAGAAAATATAAAGAATTGCAAATGGTTGATATCTCTGTATTCTCTTCAATTATGAAAAATTTTAAAAATGCTTCATCTAATATTGATAAATAAAATAATAATTACTATTAAAACTGATGATTTTTTGGTTAACTCATGACTGCACAGGTTTTACCAAAGTTTCTGTCCATGTATTATGCAACCTGTAGATTGAAACACATGTATTGAAAAATGTATTACAGTTATATTTATATTTTAATGTGGTACTATTTATGATATCTGTGCCTTATTTACATGTCATTAGCAGAATGAACTATTGTGTGTTGATTTATAAGATTAGGAACACTTTGTTCCATGAATTCTTTATATGAATATACAAATCTATTTTTGTCTTCTTTCTGTAGAGTGGAAAGATCTCTTCCAGCATACCACCATCAATTTCCACTGGAAAATTAAATAAATAGATGATAGATAGAAAGGTGGATATATATATATATATATATATATATATATATATATATATATATATGTCTCTGCGTGTTTGTGTGTGTGTATGTGTAAACCACTTTTGGTCAGAGGCTCAATATTTACACTACCAATGTCAGCCTTATTTTGAATCAAAAGTTCTAGACTTAAGCCCTCATTTATGTACCTACTCGAGTACATCATTTTTTCTCTCTTAATATTAGTTTTATTAACTCCAAATTAAAGCACAAGATGATTGACCTGAAGAACTAATAGGGAGAAAAAAGTGGATGATTTATGTACTGGTATTGAACATAATGACTGGTATGCTTTCTGACTAAAATGTGCTTATATTACGTGGTTTACCATCATTTGTCTGTCAGTGTAATGCTACTTTTTAACTCATTTGATCTCAATGTCACAAATGCAGGAAGAGGAAAATGAAGCTATGAGATACTGGTCAATTGATAAACAGCAACAGACTCATGTACAAGTTTATTAGAAATGCAGCATCTCATCCCCAGCCCAGAACTATAGAATCAGAAATTACATTTTTACAAGATTTTCAGCTGATTTATAGGCACATTAAAATTTAAGCAGCTCAGAATGAATTACTCAGCCATCTTTCTGCTTCCAGTTCTGAAAAATTTAAAAATCTTTAAAAATCCTATCCATGCCTCTCTATTAGTAACAGTTAACATTTTAAACTTCTGTTATGTGCCAGATTAGTCATCTATTGCTAATTCACACACAGCTGCAACACTTCCTGATGTGAAGCAACCTGCAAACTCTATTTTTTTTTTCTGTTGGTTAGGAATTTGGACATGACAGAGCAGTGATGGCATGTATTTGAAGGGTTTAAAGTCCTGGGGGTTGCTGGAACACTAAATGAATGGGGCCGTTTAGAAGTCTTTCACTCAAGTGTTGGCACTAGAACTGGATGTTGAGACAGATTTTCTTTATTATTTTGAATATCTCATGTGAAGCTAGCCAAGAAAATGGATCTCACAGTATTGAGTATCAGGATGATAATATGTAATAGCTTGATTGTTCTTGCCTTTTTTGTTGTTATTTTGTTTTCTCTTTTTCTTTTTTCTTGTCCTGGGGCTTGATCTTAGGGCCAGAGTGCTGTCCCTGAGCTTTTTTTGATCAAGGCAAAAGTGCTCCACCATTTGAGCCTCAGCTCCACTTTCAGGTTTTTGGTGATTTATTGCAGGTAAGAGACTCATGGTCTTTCCTGCCTTGGCTGGCTTCAAATCACATGCCTCTAATTTCAGCCTCCAGAGTATCAAGGATTACAGTCACAATCTACCAGTAGCCGGATGCTAATTCTCTTTTGAAAAAGAACCAGAAATTAAGCTAAATAATATCTATGGCTTAATTTTACCTTCAGTGTGTTTGATTACTCTAAACTATGACAAGCATGCCCATCTTCAAGTTGATTTCTATACAACTGTCCAAAACTTGAAAGCCATGGTTTTCAACTTGCGCAGTTAATGCTTTTGTTTGCATGCAAACAATTCTCAAAACTTGATACAGAATGTCTTGTTCAAGAACAGTTAATTGCTAAATTTCTGCAAGTATATTATGCTAAAAATAATTAGAAGGTTTTGATTTATTGTAAAATTGTATGAAATGCTTGCACCTCTTATTATTAATACTTTTGTATTGATATAACCTATCTGTGATAGGTTATAACGAGATAAAATAGAAACTGACATGTTAAATTTGAATTGCAAATATATAGCAAGGGTTTGAATTCAAGATGTCCAGCATACTCTGGTTTGTTTGCTCAGTTAATACTCACTCCTTAAACAATACTTTGACATTTTGCTGGTTATTTTGGGGTCCAGAAATCTTTCATACTCAGACTGTTTTTGAACTGCACTCCTCCAGATCTTGCCCTCTTGAGTAGTTAATATTACAGATTAAGCAATCAGCATCTAGCCAGGAAAGGATTTTAATGTTAAATATGTACTAAAATAGCAGGAAACACACTTATATTAAAAATTACTTTATTTTTGTCAGTCATAGGGCCTGAATTCTGGGTCTGGGCACTGTCCCTCAGCTCTTCAGCTCAAAGCTGTTGCTCTAACATTTGAGCCACAGTGCCACTTTCTGGTGGTTAATTGGAGATAAGAGTCTCACAGATTTTCCTGCCTGGGATGGCTTTGAACTGTAATCCTCAGATCTCAGCTTCTAGAGTAGCTAGGATTACAGGCATGATCCATCACTGTTTACTTTGGGAAAATGTCAGTTGGACGATCTTTTTGATAATGCTGGTAATACAAACTTCAAATTAGATGGATATTCCTTTTAGGTTTTATTAATTTGAAGATTTAGAAAACTATGACACATAAGCTATGAGCTTTCCTTAAGTTATGAGCTGTATGTATATATGCAATTCAATTTCAAGCATGGATTTGGTCACAAATAACAGAGGTATTGAGATAAGTACCAATTTAATGAACACTCTATTCTGAGACAAGGAAGTTTCAAAATTTATTTAAATTTTAAGGTTCTGTGTAAAATATTTGTTAAAATATAATGCACCTATGAATAGTAATTTTTAATCCTCTCTTCAAAAATGAGACTAGTATCCAAATAGATATACAATCAAAACTTAAAATATGAATTCTGCAATTTCACTGGATACTATAAAGGTATAGACAGAAATGTGAGGTATTGTGTGCCAAAATATATATATTCTTCTATGTTTTTATCTTATTTATTTTTTTGGGGGGGTCCGGTTGTGGGGCCTGATCTCTGGGCCTGGGTGCTGTCCCTCAGCTCTTCAGCTCAAGACTAGCATTCTACCACTTGAGCCACAGCGCCACTTCCATTTTTTTTCTGCTTATGTGGTGCTGAGGAATCGAACCCAGGGCCTCAGGCATGCAAGGCAAGCGCTCTACCATTGAGCCACCTTCCCAGCCCTTCTATTTTTTATTTTTATATGTCCATAACTATTTTTGTTAGTATATATTCGTATTACAGGTAGATCTGTCATGTGAAATTCCCATGATTGCCTAAAAATATACCCTGATCAAGCTCCTTTCCTCCATGTCCCTTCCTCTATACCCATTTCTTAAAACATTTTGAATAGGTTTCTTTAATCTAAAGCATGAATATAACTAATCAGCCAAATGAGCCTTCACAGATTCTATTGGACATCTTCATTTCCATTGGTACACACCTTTCAAATAGCATCTCAACATCACTGTTTTGTGATTCATCCCTTTAATCTATAGAAATAAATAAATAAATAAAAGGAAGTGTTGCTGTGGCTTAATTAGTAGAGTGCACGCCTTGAGCTGAAGAGCTGTGGGACGGTGCCCAGGCCCAGAGTTGAAGAGTCACAACTGAAAAAATATATATATATAAATCAGTAACCCAATCATACAAAAAGATTTCACTATGGTACCTCATAAGAACTTATCTTACAATTCTTTGACCCTTATCACATTATGTAAATTCAATACATGAGTTTAATTAATTAATTCTGGCTAAAAATGGAAAATAATCTACAAGAATACTGGATGTCAGATTTCAAAATAACCTCATAATATGGGCAAAAAGGTTGATTTTAATATGAGTTGTCACATTCAATGTTTTAGATTTATTTAACATTTTTCCAGTAAATTGTGTTTACTCACAATTTTTTTTCCAAATTGAAACTAAAAATTTCAAATTCATGATATTTATCTGTGGTAATACATTTAAAAATTAGGTGCCCACATTCATCTTCAGGAAACAAAAATATGCTGAAATCTAAGACATCTCAAACACATTCCTCTGATTAAAAGTAAATTTCTAATGCCCTCACTGTCTGATTTCCGAATTCAAAGCAGGTTACTCAGCTGAAGCAAATCCACAGCCATGTTAATTTCTCTGAGGAAAAAAAAATCTGTTGAAGAAGATAAACCCTCTCCTACCTTCCTCTGCAGATCAAAGGAAAATACAACCTTTAGATTTTTGCAAACTAGTACAAGAGAAAGAATTATGACCACATATTGTAAACTTCATGCTAAATGCTGGAATTTGGGGAAGATAACAATCACCCCTTCTTCAATCATTACATTAACATTTCTACTGTAGGTATTTAAATACATTTTGTTGATGGATGAGTAAATGGTGTGGGTTATAAATAGCTGTATATCAAAAGAACAAAAATGATAGAATAAAATGAGAATTTCCGGAAGAGTTGTCAGAAAATACTGGCATCCATTATTCCCAGCACAAACATTTTAGTATTGACAAAATGTGCTATTAGTCTTATTTTTCCTTCTAACATAGCTCCATATATTTTCAACGTGACTTTGAATCATGATGAGATGCTCCAAAATTCTTTTCACTTTAGAATACTGCTGATAGTATTGTTGTCACTGGGGTAGTGGTGGAAATGAAGCTTACATTTTGTCCTTGCTCCTGAAGTAGAAAGCTTTTCCCTTAAAAATTTAAAGTATTTTTTTAACCAAAGAATAACAAAAAGTACAAGAAAGTAAGAAAATATATCAAGACATATATTAATAGGTATTAGAAAGAAAGACACCCTTTTCTCTTCAATTATTTTTATTATTATTTTTGTGTGTGTGTGCTAGTCCTGGGCTTGAACTCAGGGCTTAGCAGTGCCACTGAGCTTTTTCATGCAATACTATTGCTCTAGATGTTGAACCACAGCTACATTTCTGTTTTTTGGTGGATTATTGAAGCTAGGAGTCTCACAGAGTGTACTGCACTGGCTGGCTTTGTCCTGAGATCCTCAGATTTCAGCCTCCTGAATAGCTAGGATTACAGAGTGAGGCACCCGTATCCAAGTGTATTGAACATTATGACAAATAAGTACTACAATTTTAAGATCTCATTTGAAGTCTTATTAATAGTAAGACTTCAAGTTTTGATCCCTAGGACATAGAAGTACTGACAATTGATAATATCTTTACAACACTGAGCTAATTAAAGGGAATTTTGTCATTAGATTATGACTTGAATGCTAAAGTCACCCTCCTCCACCTCCTCCTCTTCCTCTTCTGACTTTTGCTTCTTCCCATGCTTCCCTCCTCCAATCTGGCAACTTCTCAGAAATGTAAAACCTAAGAGCCTAAAAACTATGGCCACTAAAACCCCTAAATTTTTTAATCCAAATAGATTTTCTTTTATGATTTTATTGTAAAAAAATAGTGACAGAGGGGTTACAGTTACATGAGTAAGGTAATGAGTACATTTCCTATGGAGCATTGTTATCTCCTCCTTTGTTTTTCCCCTACCATCCGTTCCTTCCCCGCCTCCCCAACTCCCCCCACCCCAACAAGTTGTAAAGTTCATTTTCTATATAGTGCCTTGTACATGCATTGTTACAGTGGGTCAGCCTGTATCCATGTTTACTCTCTCCAAATTAGGAAAATGTATATACAATATGCAGGGCACAGACATCAAATACAGTGAAAACAGGGGTTACAGTGTGGGGGAAGAACATACAAGAGAAACAAAAAAAATCACTTAGTGCATTTTAGATACATTAAAACAATAGCAAGAAAGAAAAAGAAAAACCAAGTCAAGTCTTGTCCCTACCTTGGGGTTCATTTGACTTAACATCATCCTATATAGTCATATGTACATAGCTTTTGATCTTTTCTTCTTGTCCTCAACTTACATTAGTTTATTGCAAATAAGAGAAACCATGGGACCTATATTTCTTTGGGCCTGGCTTACTTCACTTAATATAATTTTTTCCAAGTTTTTCCATTTCCTAACAAATGGGGCAATGTCATTTTTTCTGTTGGAGGCAAAGAGTTCCATAGTATACATATACCACATTTTCTTGATCCATTCATCTACTGAGGGGCATGTGGATTGGTTCCATATCTTAGCTGTTTTAAATAATGCTGTGATTCTATAGTCATAAAAGAAATGCAAATCAAAACAACATTGAAATTCCTCCCTTGGTTACAATAAAAAAAAACTAATAGCAACAGCTGATGGGGGAGATGTGTCTAAAAGGGAACCCTACTGCATTGTGGGTGGGAGGTAAACTTTTTCAACCACTTTGGAATCAGTATTGGAGGTTCCGCAGAAGATTTCATATAGAGCTCCCCTATGACCCAGTAATCCCACATTTGGACATTTACCCAAACAATTACAAACAAGGCTCTACTAAAGCTACAAATAGATTTTTTAAGCTAATTATGAGAGTAATGGAAACCTGACTAATGTGTAATTCTTATATAAGCTTCAAAATACACAAGATATTTGTAGAGAGTAATGAACATTATTTATCTCTTAATTATAACTTACTTTTTCATAAATCTTTTAAATAGCTGTTCATCTCTTCAATCTATCACTTGTGGTCAATGAAATATAATTTGTGATGATTTTGTATTAAGAAACACACAGGAAAATACACTTGATAGAAAACAGGAAATAATGGATAACATATAAAGATTAAAACATGTATCATGTAGGGAAATATGCTTCAAATTATATAAAAATATAAATATTTTATGCTTAATACACTTTGGGGCAAAAGGTAGATATGATCAATATGCTTGGAGCAAGAGGTCAAATTAGAGGAAGAGAAGAGAGATGATAATCAAATCATGTTTCAGAAGCTACAAATATTGTAAGTACAGTTGTGCTAGGTATATTCAATATGTTTCAACTCTGACCCACTTTTTGAATGTATCCTTGGCATTCTAACATCAAATGCTGATTGAAGACCTGGTCAATTCTAGATCTCATCATGGAGAGGACTGCCATTATCTTTCTTGCTCTATTAGAATTCTCTCAAAAGAAAGGTCAATGTTTTGAGAACAACAAGCTCAAAAGCATTCAACCAAATACTGTAGAGTAAAACAATATTAAGTGGTTTGGAACTATAGAATCATCAAACATTTGAGTTAAAAATTACATTAGAAATTTTATTCAGTATAGGCTTCAAATCTGCAGCTCATATTATCTGACAGCAGCTCCGTGGGAAATACCAAGAGAGAATCTTGAACCTAAGGACTGAAGAGAGATAGTATATTTTCCAATATTAAATTTGTATGGAGGGGCTGGGATGGTGGCTCAGTGGTAGAGTGCTTGCCTTGCATGCATGAGGCCCTGGGTTCGATTCCTCAGCACCACATAAGCAAAAAGAAACAAGTCAGAAGTGGCGCTGTGGCTCAAGTGGTAGAGCGTTCTCCTTGACCTGAAGAGCTGAGAGACAGCACCCAGGCCCAGAGTTCAAACCCCATGACCAGACCCCCCAAAAATTGTATGGAATTTCTTTTTTAAAATATATTTTATTGTAAAAATACTGTACAGAGGGGGTACAGTAAGATGAGCAAGGTAATAAGTACATTTCCTCTCAAGTATTTCCTATCTCATTCTTCCACAACTACACTTCACCCTCCCCCCTTCCCAGACTAAATTGCAAAATTTGTTTTTCAACATAGTATCTTGTATATCTCGTTGTTACAATGGGTCGACCTGTACCCTTATTTAAGCATTTTCTTTTTTTCCTTTCCCTCCCCAATATAGAGAAGTGTATATACAAGATGCAGGGCACCAGACATCAAATACAGTGAAAACAGGGGTTATACTGTGGGGGAGGAACATACAAAGTAACAGAAAATTCACATGGCACATTATAAATATGTTAGGAACAATAGTAAGAAAGGAAAAAAACACTTGTGTCCCTATCTTGGAGTTAATTTTGCTTAAAATCATCTCATCTGGTCATATGTATAGAATTTCTTACTTAAGGATAGATAATTAAAATAAGGACAAGTTCATGATCAATTGATTCTTAAAATTGCATAAATACTATTTAAACTGATGTGCATATGTTTTTGGCATTGTACAACAATCCTGTCTCCCAAGAGTGGGCACTAAGATGCTGAGTGGAAGAAACAACTAGTATCTGGACAGTATATCTCAATGTAAATTATGGTAAGAAAACCTCAAATAATAATATATCTATAATAAGAAAACATTTAAAATATTTAACAAATTTAAAAGGAGTCAATAACTTCTTCTCCACCTAATTCTTAAAAAAGAAGAAGAGTTCTGTTGGGAAGGTATTGAGTGAGGCTTCAAGATGAAAACTGATAAAAAAGAAACAAGAGGGGGAAGAAGATAGGACAATAGAGAATTACAATAGAGCTATACAATGTGAAAACAGTGTTGGCGGACTGCACGAATGGATTTGTGAAGCAAGTTCATCTGACAAAAATAGGCACTTATCACATAAGAGCCACAAGAGCATTTTTAAGACTCCTTGCAGGTGCCAAAATCTAGGGACATTGAACTTTCTTACATAAAATGTTGTGACATTTGCATATAATCTCTACATAGCCTCCAACACATTTTAAATCCGTTCCATCACTTCCAAGTTACTTATACTGACTTACATAGTGATTGTTAGGTAAATGTTTCTTCCAATTATTGTTTAGGGAATAAAACAATAAAAATAGTCTATAGTACAGGAGAGATGCTGAGTCTTGATATTATAGCTTAAAGATAATTGCATATCTGAAGTAGTGAATCTAAAGATTATAGTTTGGGGCTGGGATGTGGCTCAGTGGTAGAGTTCTTGCCTTGAATGCATGTGTCCTTAGGTTTGATTCCTCAGCAACACATAAGCAGAGAAAGCTGGAAGAGGTGCTGTGATTCAAGTGGTAGAACAGTAGCCTTGAGCTGAAGAGCTGCAGGACAGCTCCCAAGCCCAGAGTTCAAGCCCCATGACCAATAAAAAATAAAAATAAATTACAGCTTTGTAATTAAGCACTCACACAAAAATACTGCATAGCAAGGCATCTCTCTTGGTTTCACATTCTGATATCATGATCTTAAAATCCTGAATTTTTTAATGAAAAAAAAATCCTTCTTCTCCCATCTTCATTTTTGGATTGAGTCCTACAAGCTAAGTACTCATTTCTGACTAAAATAAATATTTGTCATAATTACTGCTGTGTAATTTCATAACTCTGACTTAGAGTCAAAATTTGGGTTCTCTAGTATATTCTAGTTTTTACTTAAAAACCTCTTTGAATTAATGACTTTGTGAATTCTGTGGACTTGTAGCCATCAGACCCTTTAAGGAAGGTGCTCATCACCTGGAATAATACTCCCAAAATGTCATGCATCTTTTTGGTGGAATTGACAAGTAGTTAAACAGATGGAAGTACTAATTCAAGGAACATAAGGTATGTCTCAGTGTCCCTCATTATAAGAATCATACCTCATTTTAGACGCAAGTGTGGCTCCCACCCACACAGACCTGATGTTATCTAACATTTTATTATGGTAAACTATTTACATCAGAAATGCTACATTATAAAAATGTCTACAGAGTATCTTATTTATGCTTAGGCATTAATCACACAACTTTAAACCTCCTACAACACATTTCCCATGTGTTCCTCATTCTGTTTCTTCACCTCATATTCTTTCTGCACTTTATTCTTGGACATCTAAGAAATTTAAAAAGCATATGCTAGGGTTAACTTTATAAATAAAATTTTAGCAAAGATGTATAATAACATGACACAGAGAATATATCATATTAAAGATATGCTATCTTTATTTTCTGCTCATACACGATGTCTGTCTTTGTTGTTGTTTTAAATGTACTAGCTGATTTTTTTTGTTTCCTTTGTATGTTCTTCCCCCTATGGCACATCCCCTGTTGTCACTGTACTTGTTTTTGGTACCCTGCATCTTCAATATACATTTGTCTAATCTGGGGAGAAGGGGAATAACAAAACCATGAAACAAGAACACACAGGATGACCCATTGCAACAATGAGATCCTCAGGACAGTATATTGGAAAACAAATACTGTATCCTAACTGACTAAAGACCAGGAGTTTTGATCTCTGATGAAACTAGCTTAATAATCTGTTAAAACATTGTGTTTCTTAATAGTAAATGGTTTGTTATGCAACAGATACTTTCATTTCGGGAAAATTATGTGCTAACAAAATATTTACAGCAGTGATATCTGAATGATTTATCAATTGGATGGGTCTCTCTCCTAGCATTTATATCTATGTCTATCTGTATGCCTATCTATGTCTTTCTGTCTATCTATCTATCTATCATTTTATCTATCTGTCTGTCTGTCTTCTATTTCTTAATCATAATCATAATCATCATCATTTATCTCTATTATCTGTCCATCACATATATATCAATCTATCCATCATCTATCTTCATCAGTATTATCATCATCATTATCAACATCATCTAATTCCTATCTACTATCTGTCTATCCTTTATTATTAATATATTACTGTCTTTGTCTCTAGAGAAAAACTTTTCACGTCTGTGAAAGGAGAAATAATATAACAATAATCTCTTTTCTTTTTTACAATTATATCTCCCAATTGCTAGGATATTTAATGACTAAGAAAAAAATTCACGAACACATACAAGAAGAAAGTAGAAGTTAGTTCCCCATGCTTCCTAAAAACATAAACTTCAATATAAATAACCCTTCCTTTGTAGTGATAATTGTGCCAACCAGAGTCCAGCCATCACAGATATTCTTAAATTCAAACTGAACTATGTTCCATAAAAGCACTACTATTCTTTTTTTTTTTTTGGGGGGGGGGTCCGGTCATGGGGCCTGAAATCTGGGCCTGGGTGCTGTCTCTCAGCTCTTCAGCTCAAGCCTAGCACTCTACCACTTGAGCCACAGCGCCATTTCCGGCTTTTTTCTTTTTGCTTATGTGGTGCTGAAGAATCAAACCCAGGGCCTCATGCATGCAAGGCAAGCACTCCACCACTGAGCCACCTTCCCAGACCAGCACTACTATTCTTAAATTCAAACTGAACTATGTTCCACAAAACCACTACTATTGTTGAATTCAAACTGAACTATGTTCAACAAAAGCACTATTAATTCTTTTTTTTTTTTTGCCCGTCATGGGGCTTGAACTGGGCACTGTCCCTCAGCTCTTGAGCTCAAGGCTAGCACTCTACCACTTGAGCCACAGTGCACCTTCTGGCTTTTTGTGCTTACATGGTGCTGAGGAATAGAACTCAGCAGTTTATACATGTGAGACAAACACTGTACCACTGAGCCACTCTCCAGCCCACTACTAAGTATTTTGATTACTTATAGTTAATACCAATTACAGTTAGTTCCAGATTTTTCAGTTTTATCTAAGTTTGTAGTTTGTTTCCACTAAATATTACAAATGAAAGTTGAATATGCATTTTTATAATTTTATGTAGCTAAAAGTCATTATAGTTTGTAATATGAATGTTTACATGATAAGTTTAAAAATAAGAAGACTAGAATTTTTGAATCAAGAGAAAAGAAACTATACAGCAAATGCTTTAAAACAGCAAAATATAATTTTTATATGGAAATGTTCAAAATTTCAAAATTTAAATAAATCCAACCTTTAAAAGTCACTCCTGATCTAGCTTTATGTGAGCTAGTTGTATTTTATATTCTATTCATATTTTCAATATTATTTTGCCTTATGTCCTTGCATTTCACCTAAGCTTATTTGGACTTCATTTGTTTTTGTTGTAAATAATTTTCTTCTACACACTTACCTCTCTTCATTTGTAGTGACATTACTTAAATTATGTAGCATATACTCACTATTTCATACTTCTTTTTTTATATTCTGTCAGAAGCATTTCTATTTTGTTCTTTCCAAGTGCAATCTGAATAGACGGATAGGAGAAAAGAGAAAGAAGAAGCATCTTCCACTCTAATTTTATCTGCAATTCACCATGCTGTTATTTCTCTTCGACATGCCCACACTCTTTCTGATTTTGGAATATCTGAAACTTCAACTTGGAACTATTTTTTCTGGATACTTAACTTCATTCTAGTCATTTTTCATTGGCTTTTCTATAAGCATGTTTACCTTTTTTTTCCCCTCTCTTTCTTTAGCAGAGATTTCCTATATTTTTTTTCCATTTTCCATTTCAATTCTAATATTCTCTTTCTAGGCTTCTAAGCTTGAACATTATTAGATACTTTCATACCTTGTTTTCCATTAAAGTTAATATTTGTAAAAAGTTCATATTTCAAACTTTATTAACTTTGAGTTTCTTACTTTACAAGTTCAAACCAATACATTTCCATTAGTATGAGCTTGCAGAAGAAGAAATAATAATGGCACATAAAGTATAGTATTTTTTCTGTGCTAGGATCTCTTCTGGGTATTGTTTATATACCATTATATTTTCAGAGCAGTTAAGAGGCTCTTGAGGTGAAGGAGTAACTGAAATCAAACTATAATGTCTGGCTCCAGAATCTCTGTCCCAGTAATTCTTTTTATAACAAGTTAAACTAGAAAATACTATATTTTTTCTGTGTTTGTGTATGTATATGTGTGCATGAAAGTATTAGAGCTTTCTCTCAAGGACTCTCATTCTTGCCTGAGAATCACATTTCAAAGCCAATGTAGTCAGAAAATGTCTGGAAGACTCTTAACTGCAACACAAAAAAATAAACAAACAAACAATAAAAACCAATTGTTGGAATGGGTGGAGTAGGTCAAGGAGACAGGGATAGTGAATGAAGAGGAGGAGGGGGCAGAATACAGTCAAAAATTCAATGTATATGCTACGAAATTCAGGGATGAAAATGGAAAGGAGTAACATTGAGAAGCTATTGTATTCATAAACTGCTTTGTTAAATGGCAACTCCTTCTTTCAACCTCTTCAAGGTAAAAGGAAATGTTTAAAAATAAAGCCAGAAGTAGAAGCCTGATTCAAGTGTTAGATTGCTAGCCTTGACTGGAAAAGCCAAGAAAGTGCACCCAGGACTAAGTTCAAACTCTTATTTCTGGCACAAAAATAAGCAAATGAACAATTAAGGAAAAATTAATAAAAGCTGTTGGTCAATAATGCACATATTACTATAGTTTATATAATAGTTTATATAATTTAACATACACACATATAAGTATATATATATATATATATAAAGGAAATAAACATTTCACTCATATATGTAAATGCATTTTTGACGTAACGATTATAGGATGATGAGGTGCACTATCAATTACGCAATTGTAAATCATCATGTACTTCCAGGTAGACATTGATTCTTTCCTCAAGTATCTTGCCTTCTATATGTACTTTGTGGGTCATTTAACATGTGTACCCATTTTTAGACCATTTTGTTTGAACTGCCCTCATAGGCTCACCCAAGTTTTTCTATTGTAGTCAATGCCAATGGCTTTTCAATTCTATCTAGGCAATATTTATTTACTACCTTCTAGGCAGTAATGACATACTATGTTTGTAGTTATTTTTAAGTCAGATTGCATTAGACATGAATAAAGTATGATAAGTAAAGTGGAACTCAAAGAATTTTATCTATCATTTTCTGAAATAGTGCAAGAATATTGAATGTAAAATAAGAAAAAGCTATTTTATATTCTCTGTTTCTAAAAAGGGTTGTGAAAATTTTCCACATAATTGTTAGGAAGTCACACATAAAGGCATGTTAGTGATGTTTAGCAAGACACAGGAAAGAGGTTTGAATAATGGCACGTGACCATTAACATGAAGGGTATTTTCAACAATAATTTAAAATGAAGGGAAGAATGGAAAGTGGTACTTGAAAGAAAGAGGCATTTAAAAAGATTAGTTCTATCTCCTTAGCAGCACAGCTTTTAAGGGTTTTTTTTTTTGCATAATTGCCTTTTTGTGTCTTAGTAAGAACAGAGAAGTATTTTATTATTATTCTTTACCTGAATTAATCACTTCAGGTACTTTTCCTAAGTAGTCTTATTGTATTATCATTAGATTTACTTCTTTTTTTTTCCTTGTGTGTAAGGGAGTTATGGCTGCCATAGTTTGGGCCTTTATTGTGACCTCCTTCAATAATCCTGCCTGTTTCAGTTGTTGAAAATAATTGTAGTTATATTTTTGATAGAGATTTCTGTGTGTTTTCAAAAATATTTTCCTGAACAATATCATTTTAAAGTGCAATTTTTTTGTGCTTGTCCTACACTTGAACTCAGGTCCTGGCCTTATCACTGAGCTTCTTTTATGCTCAAGGCTACAGATCTAACATTTATTTGAGCCACAGCTCCACTTTTGGCTTTTTGGTTAGTTTAGCAGAGATAGAAGTCTCACTGATTTTCCTGCCTGTTCTAGCTTTGAACACAATCCTTAGATCTCAGTTTCCTGAGGAGCTAGGATTGGCACTGGCTAACATGCACACTAGTTTTAACTGTTCATGGAATGTGCAAATAATTTCACCAAGTCCAATTTTGTTCTTGGACATTCCCATGAGTCACATGCTCAGTTAAATAAGTGGTTTATTTAAAATTAGTTATTCAAACGTTATCACTTGGAAAGTATGAATCAAGTCAATAACTGTTGTCATTTAAAACTTTTAAGTATTTTAACGCATATAATAAATTTTACATAAATAGCAATTAATTCTAGTAAAGCTATAGATTTGTCACTGCCAGTAACATTATCTCTTTGACAATATTGATTGATTTAATTAATTGACTAATTAAATAAATGTCCAATCTTGTATCACAAAGCATTTGAAACAGCATATAGACAATGTTATGGTCATAAAATTTCATTATCCAAAGAGCATTATAGATCATCTTGCTTCACGTCTCATTTGCAAAACTAAGAAAGCATTGACCTATGGATTTTATTTTATTTTTCTGTTTTAGTTTTTAGTAACAAAATGAATTGATATCTTGCACTTTAGACTTGGAATTTCATGCCTTTCTAATCTCCTGAAAAAATATGTGTGAATTTTATTCATTTGACAATTGGAAATGAATAGTTCAATAAATGGGTTTGGAAAAACGAGTGTACTAGTGATGTTAAGTAATTTTATATATGATCTTATATAACAGAAAGGTATAAAATATTTCATTATACTTTTGCTATGCTTTCTCATGATTTTAAAGAGATAACTAGTCTAATTTTAATGTAGAAAGTAAATCATAAATCACTTCTACTCACTACTCATTTTTGTTATATATTTCTGAACATATTTTTTACCTAAGTGCTTATATTAATGTTTATAGGAAATTATTGCAATTAAATTTATTCAAAGTTTCTCATTTCCTGCTAAATTCTGCAGAGGATTATATACATTCAACTAAGGTGATAAGAAGAAACTTCCTTACAATATGCTGTTCATAACTGTAAATTTTACGGTATTTAATGTAGATCTTATTTCTGTTGTAATCGTTTTTGAAGCATCTATACATCTACTATCCAAGACCTTTCTGGAAATCACTTATTGGTAATATATGTGGTCAAAAGTTAATGAAAACTTTCAAAATCTTCTTCAGACAACTTTTGCCATAAAAACCCATATCACTTTTGCCATGATTGCTTTTTTAAAAAATATTATTTTAGACAATGTGAAGGATTTCTAATTTGATTTATTGATCCCTAAGGGGAGGAGGCAGAAAGTAGAAGTCAAATTCTTTTAGATTATTACTTCTCCCATTCTCTCCCATTCTGCACTTGTATGTTAGCCTGAATATTGAGAGTATAAACTCTTTAAAATGTTTTCTAACATAATCTTCTTCACTTGCACTTTTTGTACTCAACTGTTAAAACCTCTCCTCATCAAAATTTGTGTTTTACCCGCAACTATTCTGTAATAAATCATTGTCTCAAAACCTATAAAATTACTAATTAGGTATCCACTTCAAAAGTTTACATGTTTTAGTAAAATGTTTTGTATAATATTGTATTATTTATGCTTCACGTTTAAAATTCAGTGACTTTTAATCAATTCTTAGTTTATGATACCACAAAATTTACAATCCAAATTTAGAGAATTTTCACCATTCCAGTATATTCTTTATGCTGTTTTGTACTCAGTCCTTGCTTACATGCTCCCAGTTAAGCAAAACAGATATATTTTCTGGTCTGTGAACTGCACATACATAGAATCCTAATACATCTTGTGTTTTCAATTTAGCTTACTTCCCTTAGCTTCACATACAGGTTATCATGTCACAGAAGCTTCTCAGTTTCAATGCTGACAGCATCCTAGTACAATCCATATCTGATTACCAGTTGATAAACTCCAGGATTATTTCCTCTCCTTAACTATTATGAATAAAGTTCAGAAATGAACATTTAAAAATTTGTGACCATATGATCTCACTTCTTTTGAATAGATATCCAAGACTGCAATACTGGGTTGTAAATTAAATATATGTCTAAACACTTAAAACCCAATATACACAATAGAATTCCAGTCATACATCCAAAAGAATGATATGGTAGGAAGTGGAGCTATGTTCAAAGTGGTAGACCGTTAGCTCTGAGCAATAAATAAATAAATAAATGATCAGGGGCAGTGCCCAGACCCTGAGTTCAACCCTCATGACTGACAAAAAAAAAAAAAAGAGGAATGTTGAACGATATTAGACTATTCATAAGGAAATGAAAAGACTTGGAAAATAATTGTCTACCCATAGCTTCATTCCTTCATTCCTTCTTTCTTCTTTTTTCTGTCATCACACTTCTACTGTTAAGGAAATGCAGTCAGTTTTCAAATTCCATTGGTCATATTTCGTATTCCAACCTTTTCCTTTGGTTCTTTTGTGAGATTCACTGTCTTGTGAGCTACATTTGTTAAATTTAACATAATAACTTAATGCAGGCTTACTTTGTTTCCTTAGATGTATTCCTAATAGCTGTCTTTAAAGAAAGATGTTTGATAAGCTTGAAACATGTGTGGTCTCTTTTGCTATGAATTTCATTCTTTTTGTTTCCCCGTTTGGCTTTTGGCTTATATACCATACCTTTCTCTTCCATTTTATGCCTAAATAGTTGAATGGGGTTAAAAACTTGTTATAATAAGCCTGACACTGGTGTCTCACACATAATCCTAGCTACTCAGGAGGCTGAGATCTGAGGATCATGGTTCAAAGCCATCCCGGGCAGGAAAGTCTGTGAGACTCTTATCTCCAATAAACCGGAAGCGGCACTGTGGCTCAAGAAGAGCTCAGGGACAGTGTTCAGGCCCAGAGTTCAAGGCCCATGACCGACCCAAAAAAAAAAATCTCGTTATATTAGCTATAAAATGGAACAAACATGGGTTCTTATTTTCCATAATTAATTCTATTATTATATTAGTTATTTTTTTATTTTAAATACTTTCTACATTCAATCTAGAAAACTGGTTTCTTTGAGGATATGACCATTAATACCTTTATATTTCCAGTCAATTTTGCGTATGTGTGTGTGTGTGTGTGTGTGTGTGTGTGTGTGTGTGTGTGTGTATGGTTGTTGCTTGTTACTGTTTTTTTAAGATTGATTCTCCTTAGCTTGTTGTGCAACTAATTGCAAGTTTTGATAAACTTCCTGGATGTTTGGGTGTATATTCAAGTTTCAGGAATTTTTTTCCTAATATTACTCAGCCTTTGTTTCTCTGCATGGTATTTTTATATCCCCATTACACATTTATTCAATTTCCAGTGAGACAGTAATAGAAGAACTTGTCAACACTATGAATTTCTCTTATTTTTCTGCAAATTTTCCCAATGTAATTTCAAGTTAGCCAAGTGATTTTTTTGTCTCCATTTATTAGTTGCCTGGCTTTTATGGACTATTTTGTACAGTGGTAGTTTGGGTTTTTTTTTTTTTTCTAGAGAGTGAATTGAATGGACTTCTCATTTTGCAACACTGGGTGTCCTAATTCTGAGAATTGCGTTTGAATTTAAAAATCTGAGAGCAGATACTTCTTAACTTTTATTTTCTTTTACTTTAATTATGTCTCAGACATTTTAAGTATTGCCTAGATCAGGCAGGGTCATATAATTTAAGGAAATAGATCAAAAGAAAATGTGGTATATACATAGGAATTTTATTTATCCATTAGAAAAAATGATATTGTACTATTTTTAAAGAAATGAAATGACTTGGAAGAATGTTAATTGAAGTAAATCAGGCCCCGAGGGACACAGGTTGTAGGGTCTCCCTCCTTCGTGGAAACTAGTAGTAGCTTATGAGGTTATAAGTAAACAAACCCTTTGGGAAGTGAACATGTTGGCGGTAGTTACAAATGCATTAAATAAAATATAATGCACAATTTAAATGAGAACTCAAATTGTGTATTTCTTGAAAAGGCAAAGTCAAAACCTAACAAAACAAGGTTACCAGACATTGTACTTGCAAGAGGTGTGGTAGCATAAAGAAGAAAGGGATAAATGAATGAAGAAGAAAAAGATGAGGGAAATGCAGGTAGTCGGGGGAAAAAAACAAACAAAGGAGAGGTTAACAATGTTTGACAAGAAATGTGCTCATTACCCTTCTCATGTAATTGTAACCCCCCTGGTACGGCATCTTTAAAATAAAATATATATATTTATTTTTTTTTAAGAATTCAATGTATTTATTACAAAACTAAGAAAAGTAAGGGAAGTAGTGGGTTGGGAAGAGTGGGTGAATGTTGAAAGGGATGACACTGATCAAGATGTGTTGTACACATAAACTGTTTTGTTAAATCACAGGTTCTTTGCACAATCACTTAAAGATAATTTAAACAAATGAACTAGAAAAATTGAAGGGAAATCTATCCCAATGGAAACACTAAAATAATTATTCTTCCCTTTTGGTGCTACAGAGATTATTTTATTGTATTTAGTTCTGTAAATAGCTTCTCCTTCAGTCCCAAAACATGTTGGTAGCCAGATTCTTACCTGAATTGGTCTTCTGCTAGACAATGATTAACACATCCCATTAAACACTGCCACATTCCAGTCATCTTCAACCCACCAAATACATAGAAACACTCAATAAACAACTCTTTTATAGAAAAAAGATTATATATTATTTTAATCTAAAATTTCAGAAATGAGGAGATAGACACTTAAGGGACCATTTGAGATACATAAAAATTGGGTAGAAATGAAACAGTTTTCTAAGTCATTTCTACGCAGAATGCTTTCAACATGTATTTATACCAATATACCACCTTTCAATAAATGAAAACTAATGAAAATGCATTAATATATACAAAAAGAGAACATACCCACTAAACATAACTCTAATTTGTTCTTCAGTCCCATAGTTCAATAAACATGAAATTCCAGAAAGAATATCAGAGAAATACTACAAATAAAAATATTCCTAATAGTTTTTGATAAATAATACATTAATTCATGTAAATGAGTATAAGAATCATGTAGCTGTGTTTTATACAGTTTTCTAATATTTAGGCTGTTTTAAATAGTTTGAAGGATTGCAAGAAATGATTTATTGTTTCATTTTAGATTTTAATCTATCTAATTTTGTAAAATTGTTTGGTAGAAAACTCCACAGAAGAAACATTTTCAAAGTCTATGTAAGAAACAAGGCAGGTTTAGAAAATCCTGCTGCTAGGTTAGAAAGCTGTATTTCTTTGCAAAATCTCTCAAAGGATCCTGAGACACAGAATTAATGATTTAACAAAAATCTTTATCTCATTTTTTGAAGTAGTTTTAGATTAAAAATTTCTATCAAAAAGCCCATGCTGTTTTAAATCAGAGCTCACAGTGAAAAAAAAAAAAAACCAAAACTTGGTCTCTCTATTGGTTTGTGAATTTTACATTTTTAAAAAACTTGTCTTATACTCTTGATTTCAGGTATCACAGTAAAAAAATTAGAGTATTTCTCTAGCTTGTTTCATTAAATTGTTTTTCACACATGTTAGCTTTGTAAGTCTATAAGCACATACCACTCTATAAGAGAAAGAAAAGGACTTGTTCTTTACAATTCCTGTATTAGGAAAAATAATTGTTTCCTGCAGATATTTAATTCAAAGAACAAATTTAGGCCCATTCAAAACCACTAGCTGTTTTGCTGTTATTTAGTTAAATGGAATAAAAGAATCTCTTAGCATATGAGAAGCATTTTCTTTTCTTGTGAAGTTTATGGAACACAGAGAAAAGCCCTAAAATACATTTAAAAATCTGCATTGTTTTATTTATCTAAAAATATCATAAATGAGTTGTCATTTGTATTGTGAAAGTACTATGTCTCTTAACAGTGGCAGTATTTTTTTTGTCTTAAATTAACAGACAGTTTAACAAAAGGAATACGAGGAAGCTGAAGCAGTTTGGGGGTTAGTAAGTTGAATTGAGAAAGGAATGGAGGACAAAGACAGTCACAATACTCAGTCTGCATGTGTGAGAAAGAAAGTGGGAAACCTGATTTGAGGAACAGGGGCAGGAGTATCATGAAAACATAAATGGACATGCTGAATTGTAACCTCTTTGTATGACAATTGGAAAATGAAACAAAATAAATACTAAACTCAATAGAAAAAAATAAGTTGAGAAATAGCTTTTACTTACAGCTATACAGAACTATTCAATGTATTATAAACACAAAACTAGACACAAACACACAAAATCTTTTTAATTGAATAAAGGTGTGGTGGAAATGCAGATAAAATGACAAAAGAAAATCCAAAACCATTTTTAAAATTTTCACATTGTTAGTATACAACATGAAAACCTCTAAGCAAATTTGAGATTTCAGAACAGAAATAAACGGTAACCTGGTTTTGAAGATTGAAATAAGAATATGCCTTTGAAATTAGAAATAATGAAATAGTGTGGATATATTTACTGCTTTCTTTTCAGAAGACATATAGTTATGCTTCCAAGGTTTTAATTTTATTTATTTTTAATTATGGACATCACCCTCCTCATCTTATGATATCTTAAAAAAGGTAAATAACCATTTTGGAGAGGAAAAGAAGCTGTATAAAATTAGTGAGATCCTTTGATGTCAAATTGAACTATCTGGCTATAAAGTTTATCAAAAAATCCATATCCAAATTTCATTTTACCGATACAGTAGTGACCTGATTGGGGTTACATAAGGTTTAAAAAATTAAATGAAATAATATAAAAGCTTTAGAGTAGTGTCTGTAACACATTTAAAACCTTAATGCTAGATACGATTACTTAAGGAAAGAAGAAAAAAGTAGTTATCATAGAACTGTAATGGAATCACTGTAAGTACTGCAAGATAATCAATGGACTAACATGGACACATGATACAGGTAAATCTTGGACATCCTGATGAATATTTTGCATGTCAATGTAATGCAATGGGAAACCAATTAGAGTAATTAGGCCAAGAAGTTAAACAATCAGCTGCATATTTGGGAAAGTTTTCTAACTTCTGTCCTTGAGTAAAATTGGAAGGAAGTTAGCAGTTGTAGAACTGCTGCATAAAATAGCTTATCTGACTTTTACATTTTATTTTTGCTGCAATGGAGATTTGACTTGATATGGACTATTCTCTGGAACCAGTAATAATATAACTTGCTAATATTTGTGGAGTAGAAGAATTAAAGAGAAAGATCAAAATCCAACTTATTAGTGTCACCACCTAGTGTCAGGATGATTGTACAATTCAACACTGTATTATTCAGGTGAGAGCAAAGTATCAATAAGGATCAGAAATACAGTGTTATACACATGTGTATACCTAGATATATGTGCATATGTATACATGTATGTGTATACATATATATGATTTACTTATTTAATATTCAAATAGATACTTTATAAAGAATAATATTGAAAGTTTACAGATTATAGGGGAGACGTAAATTTTAAGTCACATGGCTGTATTTATACTTTTTTTGGGGGGGTCCGGTCGTGGGGCCTGAACTCTAGGTCTGGGCACTGTCCCTCAGCTCTTCAGCTGAAGGCTAACGCTCTACCACTTGAGCCACAGCGCCACTTCCAGCTTTTTTCTTTTTGCTTATGTGGTGCTGAGGAATCGAACCCAGGGCCTCAGGCATGCAAGGCAAGCGCTCTACCACTGAGCCACCTTCCCAGCCCCTGTATTTATACTTTTAATGAAACCTACGATCATAGATATTTACTGACAGAGAACTTACTGCCAGTTTCATTCAAAATGCTTTGTTTGTTAGCATTATCTCACTTATCTTTTCTAATAATCTTAAGGGATTTGGTCTACTTAGTATCGGATTGAGATAAAATTAAACCTGTGTTTGGAACAATTTGCACTTGATCACAAAAATAAGTTGTAGAGCTGTAATTTGAATAAATGCCAATCTACCCGAGAGATTTATTTTCCAATTATATTACTTTTTGAAAAAATGAAATCACCTCTCTGAACTCAAAATCTTCTGGGTTTCTAACAGCACAAAACAGTTTTAAATTTGTCACTTATGTAGTCTTAGACATTGAACCAATGCCATATATTACAAGAATGCAAATATTTTTGAATTGCCTTATATTACAAGGACATAGTTTTTCTACTGCTAAAGCTTATGTTACAGTATGACACTGATATTTTAAAAACTTACAATGAATCAGTCATGATCTCTATGTCCTTGAAGAAGAAATCTGAAACAGAATTATATTGCTTATTAGAGATTCTAATAAGAGAAGCAGCAAAGCACTACCAATGGGGGGAAAATCATTTATTATCCTTACTAAAAGTTTTCCTTCTCCCATTACTGAACAGTTAAGATTTTAGCCAACTGTGTAATGAATATGAATTCTCCCTTGTTAATCAATTTGCCTCCCATTTTAAGCAGACCTCCTTTGCAGATCCTTCTGTGATCTGTCTTACATGCATTCTCAGTTTAGCTGAATCTCTCCTGTGATTTTTTTATTCTTCTGCATAAACAAACTTTATCTCAACTCTCTCTAATTAAATCAATAAAAGACTTTATCTTCTCCACTGAAAGTATTGACTGAGTGCAATGGGTAGCTGAGTGTTAGGGGAAAATATAAGCTTCACACTGCACAGCTGTAGAATCGGATTTTTTAAAAATCCTCTCTGCCTCCCTTTCTGTGTTTGTTTTTATTTTTTTCCTTTTCCCTAATCACTCAGCACAAAATCATTTACTTGTGTCTTGGAAGTGATAGGATGTAGATACAGAAATAAATGAAGGATAGCCAGCATCCTTTCTGGGTTTTTCTGTAACTGACAAATCCCACTGGGAGACATAGAATAAAATCAGACATGCTGCTGTTAACTTAGAGGAATGATTGTAAAACTGGCCACGGGCTATGGTTCTAGGTCTTAAATCCTTTCAATGAATGCTACCACAGTGAGAAGTGGTAAGAATACAAGCTTCTGCAAACATGGTGCTTTTCCTTGAAAGGCCTCTATACTACCCATGTGTACAACTTCTTATCTAAGCATGAACAGTGTTTTTAAAGGTTGTTTCCTTGAATATTTTGATGACTCTGATAATGTACAGTCAAAAAACATTTAAAAAGAATATGAATATGTGGCAGTTCTTACACACACTAAACTGAAATAAATATTTACTGCAGTACAAATGCTGAAATATATATATGTGTGTGTGTGTGTGTGTGTGTGTGTGTGTGTGTGTGTGTGTGTGTGTGTG
>NW_012267217.1:9723587-9792629 GCF_000151885.1 Dipodomys ordii
TGTGTGTGTGTGTGTGTGTGTGTGTGTGTGTGTGTGTGTGTGTGTGTGTGTGTGGGAAATGAATATATATATATATATATATGTATCAAATACATCAAATCTACTCAAAAAGTGAGTAAATTTTTAAAATAAGGGGTAAACATTCTCATAGCTGAATAAGCCATCTAATATTTCAAAATCATGTCAATTTCTTGTGTGTTTAAGAATTGCTTCTAGTCTACCAATAGAGGGGAAAAAATCTCAGCTGTACATCTGAGTTCCATTCTGAAACTCTCTTTGTGTAGAGATTTATAGGCAATAGATTGACTATTAGGCTACTTTTCAGAAGAAAACTATGCTGCATTTTTTTAAGTTTGAGTAGAAGCACTTCAAACATCATCATACATTTGTACTCTGCTACAAAGTATGAAAGAAGTAGGTATAGACAGTATTGTGAAAAGATTTTTATAGACTAAAGCTTCATATACTTAAGTTAAAAAATGTGTCATTCACCATGGGTTGTAAATAAGGATACAAACTCACATATTTTAAAACATGCAGATGTAAAGGCACTGAATCTCTGAGAAGACTGTTAACACTCATTCCTATGGAACTGTATGTACTGTCACCATTATCTAACCAGAACCACAACCAAGATTGTTTTTATTAAGAGAGTTTGGCCTCCAATTCAGCCTCCCTACTACCAAGATAACAGGGATGTCCCACCATGCACATTAAACCAAGTGTATTTGTCTAGTTATTTTTAATTGCATATCATGGAATGGATGGTATATGATAAAATTCTCTGAAAATATTTTGAAGCATTTTTGCTAAGGTTTTGACATTAATAATTCATGATGTAATCACATTCTAATAATGAATGGAAATCAAAGGGGCATGATAGAATCTTGCAAACCACAATACGATGCCAATGGAGTATTAATTCTGTCCTATGGAATTTGTCCCCCAAAGCATCACTGCTTTGACCAGATAACTGCTGGTATATGTTAGATAGACAGATAGATGGATAGATGATAGATAGATAGATAGATAGATAGATAGATAGATAGATAGATAGATAGATAGATAGACAGACAGAGAAAGAGAGAGAAATTTTTTCTATTGTTTATCAGTGCCCTTTTAAATTTAGGTGTTGTCAGAAAAGCCTTAGTGGACAAATGATTAGCATTACATTTTGACTTACATTTTTCTAAAAAGCTGGCTTTCTTAAGGAAATATATACGCCTATGGCACAAAGTTTTCTTTCTTATATGTGTATGCTTTTTATTATATTTAGGTAGTCATAAAAAGGGGTCATAGGGCTGGGAAGGTGGCTCAGTAGTAGAGCGCTTGCCTTGTATAAAAAGGAATCTTAGTTCAACATGCCATTATATAAGTACAATGCATCTTAATAAATTTTACTCCTTCCAAGTGTTTCTTGAACTTTCAATCCACAAAATTTTGAAATATTCAGAAACTTAATCTATCCTAGTTTCTACATGAATAGTGTATATGCTTGGGATTTATCTGAATTTCTTTAGGTCAAATACAGTGGGATATGTTCAGCCTTGCTAATGACAACTTATTGTGTATCTAAAAATTAGCAAAATTTTCAAGAATAAGAGAACTGAAGTTTTCTAGTCAAATACATTGATGACAATAAATTAGACTAGGGAAATTTAAATCAGATGATAGAGGAAAAGTTTTTCCACTGTTCATTAATATGCAGAAATCAGAAGGTAACTTTATTTCAAAAAATCAGATGACCTCATTAACAGGATAGTTGTTCAATTAACATAAAGTGTTTCAGGTTCGAAGAAAAATATTATGGAATATTTCTCTTGGAAAAAATAGACTTAAATAATCAAGAATTTAAACATTTTTGCAGCTAACATCCCAGAAAAACATGTTACCTCCAATTGCATTGTTTCACTGCATGAGATGTAAATAGGTATCTTGTCTTTCCAGTAGAAATCTACTAGTCTGTGTATGTAAAACCATATTAAACAATAATAAAGCAAAGTTTTGGCTAATATTTTATATAATTACAAAATAAATCCAATAAACCAATAGTGAAGCTTAATTTTTCCATAGCGTCTAATATAAAACTATCTATGTTCTTCTACAAAACCTTGTGACAGTCTTTTATTTACTTTAATACATTTATTTCTTTTACTATTTATTTTATTTATTTAATATTTTATTATTTTTTATTATTTCTTTCCTTTTTTAAATACATTCTGGGTTTTCATAAAATCTGCCTTTATTACAAACTGAGTCCACAACATCCACTCATTTTTATAATTACGTTTACACGTATATAATTACAAAATAATCTCCATTAAAACTGTTTATAGATTCTGTAGGTAGGTGGAGGAGAAAGGGAATAAAGGTTTGAGGGCAACCTAGGTAAAGTGATGTTTATAAAACTCCATCTCACCAGTGATGAGTGCTTTGTTTCTTCCCTTGTTATCCTAGCGATGGAGAAAGCAAAGTGGCTTAGCCTAGTCATTTGCCTCTGTCATCTCCAGTGATACAGTAAAGTATAAGTAGAAGCATCAAGACATCCCAGGGAATAAATATATTACTTCCAACACAACCAAGAGGCTAAGCGTGTCTACGTGATAGAGCACCTGCCTACAGAGTGTGAGGCCCTAAGTTCAGTACTGCTGCAAACAAAGAAACAAACCAAACCTACAAAATCAATTCTACTTGACCAAAAAATTCAAGCTATTAAAATATTTTATAATTTAAATATTTATATAATTATATACTGCTTATGTAACACACAATTTTACCTTAGGATTTCCTTTAGATTGCGTAAAAAGTTAGAACATTATTTCCACAGAAGTGGAATCCTTTACCTTTTCTTGAGAATACTCTCTTTTCCAAAAAGTTTGATTTAGCAAATAGTTCAACATCTTTCATTAAATCTAATTACTCTTTGAATGAAGTTAGTGATAATCTGTTTATGTTAACTGGTAATGAATTATTGTCTTAACAGTAGCAAAATTAGCTATTAGTCAAACTTCAAAACCTGTGATGCTGTCTCTCATGGCCAGGGTCAAATTGGTATCCCTCAGTCAAACTAAATATGTGCTGATTAATTAAACTTTTTAATTTGAGGACACTCCATACTGCTTTCCAAAGTGGTTGAACAAGTTTACACTCTCATCAACAATGAAGTAGGGTTCCCTTTGGGCCATATCCCTTCAAGCATCTGTTGTTATTAGATTTCTTGATTATAGCCATTCTAACTGGGGTGAGGTGAAATCTCAATGTTGTTTTGATTTTCATTTCTTTTATGGCTAGAGAGGTTGAGCATTTCTTCATGTGTCTATTGGCCATCCTTATTTCCTCTTCAGACAAGTCTCTCTTTAAGTCTGTAACCCACTTGTTCATTGGGCAGTTGTTTCTTTGTTGTTGGGGGATTTAGTTTTTTGTTTTTTTTAATTTTATTTTATTTGTGAACATACTGTACAGAGGAGTTACAATTACAATGGCAGGATAATGCGTACATTTCTTACCAAGCATTGCAGCCTCCTCCTTTGTTTACCCTTCACATCCCTTCCCAGTCTCCCCTCTCCCCCCCAATCCCAATCCTTCTAGGGATTTAGTTTTTTTGAGTTCTAATTATATTTTAGATATGAGACCCTTGTCTGTTGTATGGCTAGTGAAGATCTTCTCCCAATCTGTGGCCTTTTTATTCATCCTGCTAGCTATGTACTTTTCCTTGCAGAAGCTCTGAAGTTTCATGCAATCCCATTTGTCTAACCTTTCTTTGATTTGTTGTGTTTCTAGGTCTTTATTAAGAAAATTTCAGCCTGTGCAAAGGAGAGCTAGAGTTTCTCTTATCCCTTCCTATAATGTTCTTGGATGTCTGCTTTGGCTTACACATTACCATATAAGTTGATAGTAAGTGAAATGAACCCCAAGATAGGGACACAAGAGATTTTATCTTTCTTACTGTTCTTTGTAATGTACTTATAATGTACTACGTGATTTTTTGTTTGTTTCTTTGTATGTTCTTCCCCCATGGTATAACCCCCGTTTCCACTGTATTGATTCTGGGGCCTTGTATCTTGTATATACATTTTTCTAATCTGGGGAGGGGAAGGGAAATAACAAAATGTTGAAATAAAGATACAGAATGACCCATTGCAACAACGAGATGTACAGGACACTATGTTGAAAATGAACTTTACAACTTTGGATAGGAAGGGAAGGGGTAGTAGGGAAAAATCAAAGGAGGGGGTAACAATACTTGATAGAAATGGACTCATTACCTTGCTCATGTAACTAACTCCTTTGTATGGTATCTTTACAATAAAAATATATTAAAGTACAGTTAATTTGAAATTTTACATGTAAGTGTTCTTTTCATTTTATTGTGAAAATACTGTACAGAGGGGTTACAATTACACGGGCAAGATAATGAGTACAGTTGTTTCCTTTTCCCATCCCTTCCCATCTCTCCCCACTTCTCAATTCTCCCCCGCCACAAAGCTCTAAAGTTCGTTTTTCGACATAACGTCTTGTACAGCTCATTGTTGCAACGGATCCTTATAGGATTCTGCTATCTAAATTCTTCAATCTCCCTACTTAGAGTAGTATTCCATCTAATTCTATATCTGCTCTACTTTCTGCAGGTGAAGTTCTGCAAGTGAAAAAGGGAGTATGACGCTGATGCAACAAAGCTGTTTCGGTTAATCTCCATTAAAAAAAAAATCTGTGGCTCAAACCTGCAATCTACTCAGGAAGCTGACCTCTGAGGATCGCAGTTCAAAGACAGGCCGGGTAGGAAAGTCCACGAGACTTCTATCCAATAAATCCAGAGAAATGGGAGTGGCGCTGTGGCTTAAGTGGTAAAGCGCTCTCCTTGAGCTGAAGAGCTGTAGGACATCAATCAGGCTCAGAGTTCAAGGCCTTACACCAACTAAAAAACAATATATAGATAGATAGATAGACAGATAGAGAGAGAGAGAGAAAGAGAGTCTCTCTCTATATATATTAAAGTTTTGATCAATGAAGGTTTGCAATGTAACAAGGTAGATTCATGCGGGGAGATGGTAACAAATTTGACAGTGCACACAGACAAATAAATATTGGTGGGCAGGACACTCTTAGCATGCCCTGTGAATGAACAGAGTAAATGTCAGGTGGCAGTAGTTTAATCAAGAGTCAAAATCATACAAAATGCTTGGTATAGACCCAGAGTACACGAAATGGCATCAAGGAAAATTGGACAGGACATTTTAAGGAGCTTTAAAATCATGATAAATAATCGAGCCATTGAAATTGTTATGCAGTAACTCGTTTTCAGATATTATGTGTATTTTAAATGCAGAAGAAAATATTTCAAATACAAGACATAATTATGAAAGAATGATACTAAGAAAGACCAACATTTCACAAGCAGTTGATGTCAAACTGGAAGTCAAATGAATTTTGCCACCTATAATTATGGAGCTTCTAACATTTAAAAGCTTGATATTCCACATGGGAAAATGTATCTTCTTCAATGAATGTCTATTTATCCAGAAACAAATTAAATCATTTTTAATTCTGTGCAAGAATCTACAACTATTGTCCATTGATATATTCAGTCTCCTACAGGATGTGATGGATGTGAGAATTATTTTGTACTCCCACAATTGCCATTTAAAAAAAAATCTAAAGAGGGATTATTTTCAGTAGTATTTACTTCTATAAATGCTACTACAGAATTTTTAAATATGTAAACTGAAAGTGGAAAAAGGGGAAAAAGGCAGAATGAACAGGTATACTGTCACCTTAGTTTACATATTTTTCATGACTTATTAATCACAAGGTATTAGGCAAACTATATAATTCTATGTGGTATAATTCTCTATTATTTAATGGTAACAAGTACTACAAACTAAATTGAATAGTGCCATCCTAATATGAAAAAAAATTAAATATGGATTACTTTCAAAATGAAAATAGATATATACGAACATTATACCTCAATGTCTGGGAAAGTGGCTTATGGCTCAATGGAAACGATAAATATTTAATTGCTTACAATATATACTTTTAACTCATTCTCATTCTTTGCCTTAATTTTCAATGTTTTCATTATTTCCTTTTGTCTTTTATCTATCTTTACATTTAATAGTTCTTAGTAATCCTCATTTTACACTAATGTATTGCTAAACATATTCATTATTTTCCTGTATTTACAAATATTGAATTATGTTTATAATATTTACCAATATTAAATTATGGTATGGAAAATTTTTATTGATTTGCTGCCTTTTCTATTTCTTTCTGAATTGCAAAATAATTTCATTATTTTTAAACCAAGCAAATATGACAGTTTATTTTTGTCCCAAGTCAAGACCCTTTGAACTATACCACCAATTAACGATGTTTTCAACTACAATTTCTTCCCTGGATTCTTTATTAAGCTATAATTGGCAAATAAAAATATATGAAAAAATATAACATGTTTTGATGTTTGCATAGATATTCGTACCAGTCACTTCACACAATTATTTTTATATCTATGCAGAGTACATTTTAAACTTTCTATTAGCATTTCTGAGTACACAATGAAGTATTATCTACATATACTCTATACATATTAATATCATTTCATCTTATCAAAAATATTGGGGTAGGGGCTGGAGGTTTAGCCCAGCGGAAGGGCTCCTGTCCAGCGCGCAGAAGACCCTGGGTTCCGTCCTCAGCCCTGGGGGGAAAAAATATATGGGGTAAAGTATTAGATTCATTTTAACAATTCAATTATAGCTTAAATTGATTATATAATTTTCAAGGTTACATAGCTGAATATGTGGTATATTTCAATACTGAGAGTTTTAGTCATTATATAATTCTGGGATAGATTATATGCTCTTGTTATAGACTTCACAGACTAGATTCTTTTCCAAAGTACATATATCTTGATTAAATATCAGTCAAACAAAATTTAATGAATCTCCTGATATCAGCCCCAGATCTTTACCTGTCTATAGATTCACATTCTAGCACAATGATGCATATTCTAGACATTAAAACCTGTTTAGTGAATGCATTTTCATATAAGTCTTTTGGTCTCTTTTTGGTAAAATCATTTTTACCCACACAAAAGCATTTCCCTTGAAACTGTAGTAAAAACGATTTCAAAAATAAGTGAGATGATGTAATTTGTTTCCAAACAATATGTGAATTTAAAAGAAATGTACTTTGCATTTGATGGATTCTGTAGTTAAATTATGGAGAAAAATGATAAAATGGGGAACTGGCTTGTAAAAGAATAATTATCAGCACATAACCTAAGACTTCCCTTGTATAACATAAATTTTTACTAAAGGTTAGGTATAATCTTTAGATTCATAAAAAAATATAAGTCATTTTTGATAGGATTCTACGCCATAGGCACTAAATGTGTTAATTAGCAAGGAAATTACTTTAGAAATTAAATACTAACAATGAACCATAGGTCTTTAAAATTAACTTGAAGCAAGTGTTTATTGCTTTTAGAGACCTTTACAGCACAACAATGCATAGTAACTAATTGACTTTCTTAAAACTGTAATTATTGTTTTCTGCTGAAATCATCTTCATTACGATAACCTTCAAAAGGAGAAAACATCACCAGGATATCCAATATTTTCCTTCCTCTCTAAGTTTTCTGCTTGTCTTTATTTTGTTTTTTAATAGTACAGGAAACTACAAGGAATCAAATATTACCCTTATGACCTTTCTCTCTTCATCTAGTTTTGATAATGAAGCCAGCTTAGCCTAGCTGCAGTTATGCTCAGATCTCAGCCTCCTGACTCACTATGATTATAGACATGAACCAAATAACCAACTTCTCTGTGTTTAATTTTCCTTTTTCTTCTGCTTTTTTTATTTATTTGTTTCTTTATTTTTCTTGATGTGGGGTTTGAATTCAGGACATGGGCACTGTCCTAAGCTCCTTTGTGCTCAAAGCTAGTGCTCTATCACTTGAGCTACAGTACACTTCCAGTTTATGTGTGGTGAATTGGAGAGGAGAGTCTTACGGGAACTTTTCTGTCAGTGCTGGCTCAAACTGAGATTCTCAGATCTCAGCCTCCTGAGTAGCTAGGATTCCAGGCATGAGAACTAGGGCCCGGCTTTCTTTTTCTTTATAAATGTAGTTGTTTTCAACATTATGTGATTAATCTTAAAAAAATAATTGTCCCAGGTTTTGAAATTTTTACTATCTTTAAATGTCTATAAAGTACATGTACACTATAAACCTACACACACACACACACACACACACACACACACACACACACACAGGAGTCACCATTTGCCAAAGCAGTTTTATTAATACTATTCACCTTAATCAGTGTCAACCCTTTCAACATTCTCATCCACACCTCCCAAACCACATTATTCTTATGTATCTTAATTTTAGGTTATGTATTAAATTTTGGCCATTTAACAGAGAAGTTTATGTATATAATGGCATCTTGATCTGTATCATCACTTCAATATCTTCATTATTTTTAACATCATTATGTACTTAAAACCTACCCTCACAGTATGAGGCATATATTTACATATTTAAGATAATATTTTTTCTGAAAGAAATTAAATTACAGTATTCAATCTAATTATATTCTTTGATGATTTATTTTTTGCTCTACCATTTACTTTGCATGATATGAGTTCTCTAATTTTATTAGATATTTGACCTTCATGGTGTTATATGAGACATAGCCATCTATCTATATAGCTGAATTATAAGCTATTTATTGCTTGTTAAATTTTCCACTTATGAAAACTAATATTTTCTTATTTATTCAAGTTACCTTACATTAAAACAAAGTTGCCTGCCCATGAATGAGTCATCTTCAAGTAAAATTACTAGAAGAATTAACACTGTTGGTATGTGTGATAACAGTAACAGTTTGTTACTTTGGTATTTGAGTATTTTAATAGACTGCTCCACATTTAGTCTACATTTGTTTATAAACTTTATACCCATATTAATCAATGAATTGGGTAATATTTTAAAGATATACTGAAATTGATTTTTTCCCTACGATAGAGCAGAGGTTGTTAATGTATAAGTAATAAGACATTTCCCCTTCTTCTGTGGCCACAGAATTTTACTTGGCTATGACACTCAGAATAGTATTTGCCATCTCACACGAATTAATATCTGGTATATGCCATAATGATTAATGCTCTGGTAATGTTAATAAAATAAGCAGAATAGGTCCATTTTGAATTTTTCCCTTAAAATTGAAGTAGCAGAAACATCTCCCTTCTTCCTGATGTGATGTCTCCAGCTTTATTTTGAAGCAAAAAGTTTTCCATGTTCTATGGATGATTTAGTGGAAAACAAAGTATGTAGGTTCTAGGTAAATGAAAATTCCACACCTGCCCTCAACATCCTGCAACCTGAGCTTCACATAGCTTTTATGTTGCATAAAGAAATGTGCTGTGGGATTCTGTTCTATACTGTCAAACATATTTTCTATCTAATCTGAAAAAAGAAGCTGAATGTAACAAAACCTACAATAGAATACATACATCTATGCAAAATTGCATTGTAGTGGTCAAATATTAAGTATCAATAACATATTGCTGGAGATCAGAAATAATATCATGTATCATTATTAGATATTGGTAGTAGTAAACTTGGTAAATTTGATCCATATTATTGAAAGCAAACACAGATGTATAAACGTTTAGCCCTGGGAATAATAAGAAAAAGAAATATACAAAGTGTATTTGGTGTTTATTAATACTCTTAGCAAAACTCTCTAAATAAGAGAGCTTGTTTATTGCAAAGGTTATGAACAGAGAGGTTACAGTTACATCAAGCAGGTAATGAGTACATTTCTTTTTGAACAGTGCCACCTCTTCCTTCATTCTCTCCAAGTTTTCCCCCTGTCTCCCCTCTCCAACACATTTTATAGTTCCTTTCCAACATAGTGTCACTGCTACATTTGTTCACCCTTTGTCCCACCATTTCTGTGTTTGCCTTTATCCTTCCAAAAACAGATAAACTTACATACAAGACAAAAGGTACAGAATAAAACACAGTGACAAAGGGAAAATAAAGCAAGAAGCAAAAAACACAAATAAAGCCTATAAAAACTCTTAAACTCTTGTTTCAATTTCTTGGAATTTATTTCTATAAACATCATTTATGTAATTATATGTCCATAGTTAATAATTGATCCTTCATGATTCTTTCCTAAGAATGTCTTCCTTTGGTGTCATTGTGTGAATGTCTAGAGTCCTGTGTAATTTATCAGGACCAAATGTATTTTGTTGGTCTTTTAGTATTCAGTGTGTTTACTTGTAAGCACTTTCTAGCTATAACAAATGAGGGAACCCATGTAACCTATTTTACTTTGGGTTTGGTTTATTTCACTTACTTCACTTAATATATGTGTTTTTCCAAGTATTTCCATGTCCTATAAATGGTATAATGCCATTTTTATGAAAACATAGAATTCCATTATTTATATTTACATGAATATATGCATGAGTATGTGTATGTGTATAAATGCATATATAATCATATACATATATGTCTATATATGCTTATAGACATATATGTCTCTATAAGTCTATATAGAGACATATTATATAAATATTATATATTATATGTACATATCACATTTTCTTGATTCATTCATCTCCTGAGGGGCATCTGGGTTGAATCCATACTTCTGCTGTGGTACACAATGCTTCAGTTAACATAGTTGCATTTTTAGCTCTAATTTGGCCTTGCTTCTGGTCAATTGGATGAATGTCCAGGAGTGGAATTGCTGGAGCCTAGAGCAGCTCTATGTTTAGACTTTTGAGAAACCTCCATTCCCACCAACAGAATAGTCGAGTTCCCTTTTGGCCAAGTCCTCACTAGCACCTCTTGTTCTTTTCTTTTCTTTTCTTTTTTGAAAATGTCATTCTAACTGAGGTGAGGTGAAATCTCAATCTTGTTTTGATTTGAATTTCATTTAGGGCTAGAATTGTTGCCCATTACTTCCTGTGTCTATTGGCCAGTCTTCTTCTGAGAAATCTCTTAGTCTTCAGTTCACTTATTAATTGGGTTGCTATTTATATGGGGGTGTAATGGGGGGTTATTTGTGACCCCTAAAGTATTTTATAGATGAGACTCTTTTCTGATGCATGTCTAGCAAAATCTTCTGCTGTTGTGTGGGCTTCCAATTTATCTTACTAGGTATGTCCTTTGTCTTGCAGAAACTTCAAATTGATGCACTCCATTTATCCAGTATTTCTTTGACTTGTGATTTTTATCTTTACTTAGGAAGTTTCAACCCTTGTTTATCAGCCCTAGTGATTCCCCTATCTCTTCCTATAATATTTTCAAGGGATCTGACCTTAAACTTAGATCTCTCCTCCATTAGAATTGATTCTAGTGCAGGGTAATAAATAAGAATCTAGCTTCAGTTTTCTACACATGTTCAGCCAACTCTGCCATCACCATTTGTTGAAAAGGTTGTCTTTCATTCTTTCCATCCTATGTTTTGGGCTTCCTTATCAAATACTAGGTGAATATAGAGGCTTATATCTGTTTCTTCTGTGTTGTTCTGCTGGTACTCAGGATACTTGTGCCAATAAGAACTTGTTTTTACTATGAGTTTGTAATTGAGTTTGAAGTTTGGTAGTGACATTCTTCCAAAACTGTTTTTCCTGCAAAGGATTGTTTCTGCTCTTTAGGTTATTTTTATTATTCCATATGAACTTTTGGATTGCTTTTTCCATATCATTGAAGAATGTTGTGGGGATTTTGATGGGCATTGTACTGAATTTAAATTGCTTTGGTCAGTATTCTCATTTTCACAATGTAAATCCTTGAAATCTAGGGGCACATGAAGTTTTTTTTGTTGTTTTTATTTTTTTTCATTTTCTTAAATCTGCTTCAATTCTTTTTTCAGATTTAAAAATTTTTCATGAGAGGGGTTTTTCACATCTTCAGCTAACTCCTAGGTATTTTTTTTTGAGGCTATTACAAATGGAACTAATTCCCTGATTTCAGTCTCGCTCTTCTCATTGTTGGCATACTGAAAAGCTATGGGATTTTGCAGGTTAATTTTATACCCTGATACTTTGCGAAAGTTTTGGGTCAGCTCAAGTGACTTGGAGGAGGAATTATGTGGGGTTCTTTAAATATAGGATCATGTTGTCTGCAAAGTGGGACAGTTTTACTTCTTTGTTCCCTATTTGAACCCCTTTTATGCTTTTCTCTTAACCTTTCACTCTTGCTAGGAATTCCAGTATTATATTAAAGAGGAATAGAGAGAGTAAATATCCTTGTCTTTTTCCTGATTTTAGAGGAAATTGTTTTAACTTTGTATCATTAAGTATAATGCTGGTCTTGTGTATGACATATACAACTTTTATTATATTTAGGCAAGTTCCATGGATTCCTAGCTTCTCCAGAGCTTTTAACATTAAGGGATGTTGGCCTTACCAATTTTTTTCTATATCTATTGAGATTACTATGTGGTTCTTGTCCTTGATCATGTTGATGTGTTGAATTACATTAATAAATTTATGTATTGACCCAGTTTTGCATCCCTGGAATGACTCCTATTTGGTATATGTTTTTGGGGGGGCTAGTTGTTGAATGCAGTTGACCAGAATTTTGTTGAGAAGTTTTGCATTGATGTTCATCAAAGAGATAGGTCTATAATTTTTTCTTTGATAAGTCCCTATCTGGTTTTGGGATGAAAGTTATGCTGGCTTCATACAAAGAGCTTTGTAATGACTTTTCCCTTTCTGGATTGTGTGTGTGTGTGTGTGTGTGTGTGTGTGTGTGTGTGTGTGAGAGGGGGGGGTGGTGTTGTGGTTCTGGCGTTTAAACTCAGGCGCTTGAAACTGTTTTTGCTCAAGGTTATCACTCTACCAGTTATGCCACAGTTCAATAGCTCGATTTCTGTTGTTTTGTTTTGTTCTTTTCTTTTGTTTTTGTAGTTAACTGGAGATAAGAGTGTTATAGGCTTTCCTGCTTAGGCAGGCTTCAAACTGCAATTCTCATTTTACTTCCTCCTGTATAGCTAGGATCACAGTTTGGAGACACCAGAACTTGACTTAAAGGAGGGATATTTATTTAAGAATTACTCAGTGGGAAAACCAAGAGCAAAGAAGAATATATCTGGCTATATAATGATAATATCTTCCTGCGGCTTAAAATTTTTATTGATTGAGGATACCATGGTTTTCAGGAGTAAGAGATTTTAAAAAATTAAATAGCTCCTGATTTTTCTCAATGAAAAAGTTATCTGAAATAGCTTTCAAGCAGCAGCATGCACAGGTACGAACATTATGAGCTACCATAAAAAGGTTAAAAGATTGTTTCAAAAATAGGATAAAGGACACACACTTCCAGTAAAGCCAATAGACCCAAAGGTAGACTCCATTAAGTTAAGTAAAATGTAGTGATATATAGAGTTTAGAGGCTAAAATGCAATATCTGGTCAATGTCATTTAACATGATTAAATGACCAGTAGCAGATAGGAAGAAAACCAATTATTCTATTGAGGAAATTGTATTACCAAAGAAAGCACACATCTAATCTTCAAAACTCTTGGGCCCTCAACCTCTAAAAGCTCAGCAGGCTTCACAGACTTCATGGCTTCATAAATGCATATTTTACACAAAATGGAAGAGAATGTACAGGGCTACTAATGGGCTGATGAGGAAATTAACGCTGTGTTTTGCTTTCAGTTATACATTTTCATAGTCTAAGTAGCATTTTTGTTACATAATGAACATTTTTTTAAAATTATAAAAACATGTTTGTAGGAAAAATGATGTACAAACCTCCCAATTCATCTCAGCCAGAAAGTTCTACTTTTATTAGAAGCTCCATTTTTCATATCTTATAGCAGCTTATATAATTAAAAATTTACAAAGACAACAAACAAATACACCCAAACACACACACACACACACACACACACACACACACACACACACAGAGGATGGTATATAGAATAAGTATCTTAACCTAAATGTTTCCTTAAATATATAAAAATGTTTGTGATATTTGTGGCTTAGAGGAAAAGTGGGCAGAAAATGATTACTCTCCATGAATATATACAGGATGGCTTGAATTTTTGTGATAAATTAGATATCAGTTATGTCTATGTGAATAGAATCATTCAGAATGATATATACTCAAGAAGGGCAATATTAAGAAAGAAATTATAAACTGCAAAAGAAAATAAGAGAAGGAAAATATGATGCAAAATTGTATAAAACTATGATAGTAGCCAACGAGATTTATGCCACTGTAGTGTTTCATTGAAGAATGTTGGAGGAAAGAATGTTTATGTTTTTATCATACCACAAAACTAAACAGGGTGAAAACTGAGGTAGCAGGAAGGTCAAGTGTTTTGAAAAGCTTAGTTAACACATCTTTCTAAGAATATGTATCTGCTAAATTTGATATTAAACTTTATTAAATAGAATAGAGAAGAAATCCAAAGTGTCTCTTGAGGTTTACTGAGATACTGAACAGTTGAACGAAGAGAACAATAATATGTTAAACTATCATGAAAATATGAGCTTCTTAAATTTTACGTCTATATTTATTCATTTGTTTTGACAACAAACAAAAGATCTCTAGGTCAAAGAAAGGGTATTTTATTTACTCACAGAATATGTTATCTCAACAGGTTCTTTTGTAAGAAGTCCTTATAAGATTGTTTGATATCTGCCAGATACTCTTGGATATCTTGAACGAATTCTGAATTTATAAGACAAAATCTCTCCAGAACACATGTCACATATGCTATTTCTCTATGGAAGAGATGCAGATAGAACTTAAATTCCTATTGTAAGTATATCTTTCTTGAGAAGAATGAAGATAGTCTTTGTCTGGAATATAACAGTACATAAGAGTGAGATAGAAAAAAAAATCTAGGTTTGTAATGAAAAAAATAATCTGAATTCAATAAAAAGTCCTGGCTATGCAAAAATGAGAAAATTTTACAGCTAAAAAATTTTATTTATTTATAAATATTTAGGGAAAATATTAGAAACTTACTTAACACAAAGAAACATACAGTTTTGAAAATAGAATAAACATTTTCAATCAGGAGTATTGATTGGAAAATCTGAAGTCAAAAACACATCAAAGGTAAATACATTAGAAATGAAGAGCCTTTATAATTCATTCATATATCATGCATTTTTATTGTATCACTGTCAATATCAAGTTAAAAGTATAAGTGTTAATGTGAGAATGATGCATTAGTTACATTACAAAAGAAATTCCATTTTCAATGAATAAATAAGTAGTTAAGAATAGTTTAAGCCTTTAGCCCACTTATTAATGGGGTGGTAGTTTCTTTGAGGATTGGTTTTGAGGGATTTATTTATTTATTGGTTCTATTTTAGATATGAGGGCCTTGTCTGTTGTATGGCTAGTGAAGATCTTCTCCTAATCTGTGGGCTATTGATCTTGCTAGCTATGTCCTTCACCATGCAGAAGTTTTGCAGTTTAATGCAATCCCATTTGTTAGTCTTTCTTTGATTTGTGTTTCTGGGTCATTATTAAGAAAATTGCAGCCTGTGCCAAGGAGCCCTAAAGTTTCCCTTTTTCCTTTCTACATGGTGTCTGTTTTACTTTGACATCATTGATCCATTTACATTATTCACCATAACTAAGATAAAGTACCAACCCAGATGCCCCTCAGTACAGTAAATGAATGGACAAAGAAAATGTGATATATATATATATATATATATATATATATATATAAATGCTATGCATCCATCAGAAAGAATGACACCACCTTATTTGTAAGGAAATGGAAGGACTTGGAATAAAAACATATTAAGTGTAGTGAGACAGACTCAAAGAAATATAGGTCCCATGGCTTCCCTTATTTGTAATAAATTCGTATACATCTACGATAATCTTAGCAGATGAACACAATAGCCCAATAGCTATGTACATATGACCATATAAGATGACACTAAGTGAAATGAATTCCTGTGTGATTTTTTTCTTCCTTTTTTAATGTTCTTTCCTCTATGGTATATCCCCTACTGTCACTGTATTAGATTTTAGTACCCTGGTATTGTATATACATTTATTTGAATTAGGAAAGAGAAGGGAAAAATAGAATAGTGAGACAAAAGACAAGGATAGAGCCAATGCAGCAGCAATATACACAAGAAGATTTGTTGGAAATGATCTTTACAGTTTGAGAGTCGGGTGGGGAAGAGGAAAAGTAGGAGAAAAATGAAAGAAGGTATAATGAATTTGACAAGAAATATACATATCACTTTAATTATATAACTGTAAGCCTTCTGTACATCACCTTGACAATAAAAAAGTAATAGTTTAAGCATAATAAATTTAGTTCACTTTTGAATTGTGGAAAATATGTATTTTATTAGGTATTTAACAAAGAAAATTACAATGTGTCTTAATTTTACTGTCTTGAAGACTGACTTAGTTTAACTAAATTAATAAGTAAAGAAATAAACTTATTCTAAGAATATTTATGTTCTAAACTAGGTCTCCACTCTCTGAACCTCCTGAATGATAGCATGTGATTCTTCCTGAATTGATCGATATTTAGGATCAAACATCTAAATAAAAAAGTTAATATAGGGCTGGGAAGGTGGCTCAGTGGTAGAGCGCTTGCCTTGCATGCTCGAGGTCCTGGGTTCGATTCTTCAGCACCACATAAGCAAAAAAAAAAAAAAAAAGAAAAAGAAAAAAACCGGAAGTGGCGCTCTGGCTCAAGTGGTAGAGTGCTAGCCTTGAGCTGAAGAGCTGAGGGACAGTGCCCAGGCCCAGAGTTCAGGCCCCACGACCGGACCCAAAAAAAAAAAAGTTAATATATTTTATGAGAAAATATCTACAAACATACAAATTGTATGTTAATGCTGGTTTAGAATGATAATTGGAAAATATTAGCACATTCACTAGTATCCGGTGACATGACAAAGTAATGAGTTTAAGAACATATAACATGAGCAGGACTCATAATCCACAACCTTTTATTATTCAGCTACAAAATTTGCCTATCAGCAACCATGTTTGACACACAATTCTATAGAAAAAAATATTATCAATTGCTTGACTGCAGAAAAAACTGGTTCTCTTTTGTTTCCTATTGCAACTCTCATAAAAGTTCATTAATCAAAAATAGATTTGTTACTTTCTAGTATCCTCGTTATAGGAAGTATATATATATAATTATTAATAGTTCACCCATTTTAACAAACCTTAGAAAATTATCTACAAGAACAATAGTACTATTTTCTCTAAGATGTAAACAGGACTTTTTCTTTGTTTATTTATTTGATATTCTCATACTCAAACCATTGGCTGGTAATACACACAATAGATTATTTCGAACTAGTCATCATTCTGTTTAATACCTAAAATCTAGGGAGTCATTTGTACAAGTTTTCTAAATATTTAGCATTACATTTTAACAGAATATCAATTTCTCATAATCTTTACCATCCCTTCTTGAATGTCACATTGAACATATAATTCTAGTGCATGTTTTTATTACTAGAACAATTCAATTAATTTATTAGTTCAAAATTTCCCAATCTCTTCTATTTCCAAGTTCATTATCATTTTTATTTCATTTTCAATGATAACCACATTCTTCAAAGTTTTAATACTACTTCTCCATTGTAAAATTCTCCTTTATCTGTGCTCTCACCTAAGTTCCTCAGAATTCTAGTAACAATTCTCCTCTAACAGCATACCTTCCATTCCTACTACACTGCATTAGTGATAAATTGCTTCTCTGTGTCAATTAATAATCTTAGAACTACATTGAAGATCTACCTGTAGTCTTTCACTGAAACTTGACACATCATTAAAGTGATACTGATCAGTCATCAGTGCTCTTTGGAACAGTTACTGTGTGGTTGTATTCTACTACTATTCCAATTCTAGGAGCTGACATTGCATTAAGGAAGGACTTCCTAGTCTACAGTCTATCACCTTATTAAATACAATAAATGTACAGAGTACCTAGTATAATATTGTGTGCTATAATGGGTTATATAATCACAGATAATACTAGGTTACAATGTCTTTGCTATTTTGAAGCAGGTCTTAAAAAACACAAATCTAGAATGTTGGGAAGGTGGGGAGGGAAAAGATTGTAGGGGAAAAACAAAGGAGAAGGTAACAATGCTCCATAGGAAATGTACTCATTACCTTACTCATGTAATTGTAAACCTTCAGTACACTAATTTTTACAATAAAAACATAAAAACAATATGATATGTAAATTTACTGAGGTTACAAATCACCTATCTACAAGCAGTTAAATGAAATATTGATATAAAATTGAAGTAGAAATTTTTTTTATTAATAAACATGCTCCTAAGAAAATAACAGGGTCAAAGAAGAAAGGAAGAACTCAGTCCTGGAAGCAAGAGATGGTTTAGAAGGCAGTCTTGATAAATTATTCATAGAAATCCTTGGAAAACTATCAAAATAGATATATCCTCTTGCATTGCACTTGATTGCACTGGTAAAACGCATTTTATTCTCTTTGTTTTAGTATAGTCACTTGTAACAATATTGGGTCTTTGTTCCTTACTAGTATTCATTTAGAGATATATATCAAATACAGTGTTGTATCTCCTAAATCTATTTAATCATGAATGACTGGAATGTTGAGACTACAAATACAGAAATATTAATTTTAGGCCATTTTTTAATAAGTTGCCCTTACTTGACATAGCTTTTTCAATCACCTACTTTGTACTCCTTACTACTAATAATTGATCAGTTGATAAATGGGAAGACTTTTATCAGTTATCCCACTAGAGGGCAATTCTGAAAAGTCTACTTTGTCAGAGTTTTCCATCGAATCATCTGTGATGATATTGAAACTAAAATATGTTATCTTTTTCACCTCTCTAATTCTCCTCCTCTTTTTCCTAGTGTTGTCATCTCAAGATAAAGATCTTATTAATGCATATCTTTTCATATTAATACCATCTTTAAGTATGTTTTCCATGAATTTAATAAAATATCCAAATGCTTTTAAATCTGAGGAACTCCTAGAATTTTGCAGGTACTGATAAATAGAATTAGATATTGCTTTATTTATCATTATCATTTTATTTCCTATACAAAGAAGTTGCCATTTAAAACAGCACTTTATAAAACACAATGCATCTTTATCAATGTCACGCTTTTCAATATTCTCACGCATCCCTCCCAATCCATCCCTTCCATTACTTTTCTTAAGTTTTTATATATTCATATATATATATATAGAGAGAGAGAGACAGACAGACAGACAGACAGACAGAGAGACAGACAGACAAAGAGAATTTTTGAAACATTCTCCTCTCTTCTCCTTTTTATTGTCTACCTTGTTCCCCTTAGTCCCATAATTCCTCTTGAGGTACTCTTTTCCTGGTGACAATTTTGTTGGGCTTTGACTTTTTGTTTCTAATGAATTACATTACTTGAGTTCTCTCTTGAATCTACCACATTTGCTTCATCAAATTTTAACTGACTGAAAACTCAAATAGATCCAAACACATTGATCACTGGTGACTTCAAGTCATCAAGCTTTGAATAGATCCTCCAGGCAAAAAACTCAGCAAAGAAACATTACAGCTAAATAACTGAGTTGAGAAGTTGGACCTAACAGGCCTAAATTTCAATGGCAATTTTAATCTACACGATTGAAATTTAGAGAAGAGGAAGATAGTTGAAGGCTTTCATCTTCAGAAACATGCATACTCACATATGTATGTATGTGTGTATGTATTTATATATACATATATTATATATATATATATATATATATATGAGGCTGTCATGGTATCAACGTGAACTGGAATTGGATATGTGAAAAGAATGGAGAGCATTTTAAGTAAGGTGTATGTGTACTGTTGAAATGAGCTTTTAGCCCAGTGAATTTCTGGTGTTCATTATCCATCACTATCAGCATGACTTGGTGGTGCTTGGAAGGTGGCAATCAAACAGCTCTTCCATGGTTGTTTTTAAGTACCCTTTTATGATTTTTCTGTCTGAAAAGCCCTTAAGTTGATTGTGTCTCTTATCAACGTTTCTATGAAATCTTTAGATTTAATGAGCTTATTACTGGTTTAAGAAACTGCCACTGGAGAGCTGTCAACCTAAAATAATCTCACACTTTCTCTTCTGAAGAACCCTCCCAGGATATGGATGATCAAGGAAATGATTACTTTTGAAATGAAAGTGTTTAGTGAGATTCTAAAGAGACAGTAAGTCTGTATCCTTTTTACTGTCATTTCCTCAGACTAGAACCCATCTCTAACAACTTAGCTCTAATTTCATACATCAATATTGCAATTATATTGTTATTATTATTATTATTATATTGCCATTGCTTCTTATATGCAGTCCATTTTGGCATGATCCTTAGAGATCAAGCTTGAGCATTGAGGATTTCAAACTTTCAAATGATAATAAATGATCCTGTCTTTGGGTTCCAGGAAACAGCCCTGATAAGCCAAATCAATATTTGAGATTTTTTTATTGTTTCAAGAAGTATTTGTTCAATGGCTTAGTTATTTAAACATGTTAGAAATAATAAATATTATTATCTGCTTTCAAATTTAGAACTTAGAAAACAATAGAACAGAGAAATATATTCAGTGACAATGGTCATTACAAAAGACATTCTTTAAAAAGATATAATAATCAAGTGAATTCAATGATGCAGTTGTGAGTGTTTTCACATAATGGTTTGAAATCAGTTCCTAGCATCTGCTCAGCTTGCTTGTTTTCTTGCTGCTCAGCTTGAGCCGTGCCTCTTCCCCTGCTATTTCTGGTTAGTGGAGCAGAAGTAACAGTCTTTCTGCCAAGTCCTCCAAGTCTCAGCCTCACGATTAGCTAGGATTACAGATATGAGCCATCTGCACTTAGCTGTGTTGTCGCTTTTTAATGCTCCTGAATGACACACAGAGAAAGGTACAAATTTGAGGAAGAGAAGATACACACAATTGACTTATAACTCTTCAGGTAAAATACATTTAATTATTATATTCATCTTTATGTAAGTTGTTCAAGTCAGGAAACGTTCTTTATAACACTTATTTAATGATACTAATATTTTAAAGAATTATCTGCGGGAGGTGAGGGAGGGAGGGAAGGAGTGAGGGAGATGGGGGAGAGAAGGGATATGGGCAACAATAAGGAAGGAAGGGAAGGAGTAACAATGATCAACAAGTAATGTAGTCATTGCCAAGCTCATGTAACTGTAACCCCTCTGCACAGCATCTGAACAATAAAATTTAAAAAGTTAATTAATAATAAAAAATAATTATCTGTAAAAGAATCAGGAACTCATCAACCAAAATTGAAATGGTTTAAAATTAATCAATCCATTTACAGCCAGTCCACATGAAATAAATTGTTTACCAGATCTGCTTGGTAGAATCATTATTAGAGTATAGGCTCCACACCATACAACTCATTTAAACTTACAGTGATATTATCACTGTATTTCTCTTAGTATACTAAGTTGTATTCCAACATGTATAAATAGGTGTTTACTAATATTTGTGTTGATGAATATGTGATAAACCAAGTGTTTTATGCCAAACTTCATGAGGTCTGGATTTTATTATAGGAATATTGCAGAAATTTGAACATAAATTACTCCTGCTGGTGGATTATTTCTCATTTGAATACGTTATATTTTTATGCTCAAAATAGATCATTACTACACAAATTTCAAAAGTTAATAATTATTACCATGGCATAGTATTCATTAATAATTATGTTAAAGTAATCAAGTAGATGTGTAGTTGTACATTATGCACAGCATTTCAGGAATGTAATATATTTCTTACTATTAGGGAAAGCCATGAAAACAACCTAAGACAACATATTTAGTACTTATGTAGATACTGTATAAATATTAGCCCACATAATTACATATTACGTAATTCATCTAAAATTTTATGTGATTTTAAATTTGCTTCCTTCCTTACGAAATTAGCTTACATTAAATTCTCTTGAAATTTTGACAAATCTGTAATTGTTTGACATGTTCAGTCATGCCCTAGAAACTATCATTTGCCACAGTCTCCACATTCTGTAAAATAGCTGAGGGCTATTGTATTTATTCTGCATTCATGGAAAAAAGAAATGCTGGCCTATGTTTTAATTTAAAAACAAAATCCTTTCTTAGCAAGTCAGATAAATCCATGTGCATATTTGAATTGGTTGGATAAGTACTATTTTTTAAATTGAAGGTTGTGGAAGCATTTTGTATTAGTTTTATGCTTGACAATTGATAAAATGGAATGATAGAAAACAATTACCATGGGATTTTTTTTTAAAGATGGAGACTGAAGTCTCAAATTAAACCTTGTGTCAAAATATCCTTCAAGAAGATGATGAATGACACTCAATCTGAAAGTTGCTGCATTCCAATTTCCATTTCACAGCAAAGTTCAGCTGCTCCCTACTTTCCTTAATCTTTAATATATGAACCATGTTTTCAAATGTCCTGTAAATTAGATTATCATCCTTTGCACTAATTTAGACTACTTCTACTGAGAAAAGTTCTATTTCAAAGAACAGCATAAAATATTTGTACAAAATATATTTTGTTACTTGTGTAACATTTGTGAAACAGTCAACATTTTCTGATACCATATGACATTTTCAAATGTATCCTGCTGTTATGGTAATGATAGTTACCATTAACATACCCAAAATAAATGTAAGGATTGCCTTTAAGAATATTTATTACTTCTCAACTAAAATGATGATCTTCTAAAATAAGATGTAAAATTTTATGAATTTTATTTTATTTCCAAGTAGTACTGACTGTTTATTCTCTGAAAACTGGAGAAACCTTATTTTCTGACAATTGCTATTGCTCAAAATGGCTCTCCAAAATCATACAGAAATACATTTTTCTTATATATGTGAAATACACTATTTTCATAATTATGCTGACTATATTTTTATATATTTTTATGTAATGGAATGAATGATCAGTTTGCTGAATAAATTATATTTATTTTATCCATTAGTTGCTCAACTTACTGTACTTTCCATGTAGTTTTCCTTTATTTAGTTTAATATTTTAAGAATTACTCAAAGAGAGTTGGATAGGTTCAAGGGGAAAAGGGTAGATGGATGAAGAGGAGAAGAATGGAGAGAATTGAAGACAATCATCCAATGTATATCCTACAAAATTAAAAAGAGTGATCCATAAGGCAGGATTTGTGAGACTTGAAGAGATGACACTGATCAAATGTATTATAAATTAAACAGGTTTGTTAAATGCCAACTACTTTGTATAGCTACTTAAATAAATTATAATAACAAAATAAAAAAATAAAAATTACCTTGAAAAAACTTAGGATCCTGAAAAAATATACTAAATAAAATAGATAATAAATAATGTATAGCATTTAAAGAACATATTTTTGTTTCTGGTTTGTTTATATCTTTGAGGCTTAGATTCACTTTTGGAGACCATTTAGATTTTGTATTTCCAGAAAACTTTACTTAGTTTCCTTATGTTCTACTTCAAACTTCTGTCAATCTCTTTACAACCTCTCCTTGCATCTCAATGAACCCTTGAAGGTATTCAATAATTAATTTTTCTTTCATCTTTTACCCTCCTCAGTTTGCTCCCTACTTTCATTAATGAACTACTATGATGACACTTTTCAGGTCTTGCCAAAGATCTTTGCACATTTGTACTTTAGACATGCTGTAATTCCTTTATGTTGAGTCCATGTGGCTATATTTGGGTTTATTTGATCTAACACTTGTAGGGATACCTCCTAAGCAATCCCATGCTAATCTGCTGTCATCACTTCCAGTGCCAGGTTCACTATGTGGAGATACCATGGAAGCTACATATTCTAGTAGGCATGGCTGGCAGGACAAAAAAAAAAAAACAAACCTTTCTGAGTGGGTAAAGAACGGAAAGTTTAGAGTTCAAAACAGTCACATTTTTGAATAATTTAACCTCCTTACTCTGCTATGTACAAGCTAAATTTGTGTTGTATGAGTGTGAGGTGAATATTCATTAAGTTATACCTAATCATAAGAGATCAGGAGAACCAAAATATATCAAAATGGTTTTCCTCACTATACCAACCCCTTTTGTTTTGACATATATTCATGCAATGGTAATTATTGAGCAGATTAAAGAGGATTCATTCAAGTTCGTGCTGGTATTATTCTACTTATGCATGAAATTAGTTGCACTGATGAATCATGGTAGCACAGTTTTACATTATTCAGAAGATATCTTTTGACATCCAGGGAATGATTAGAAGAGAGCTATTTGAGTAGCAGGAAACACTCAGCTGTGATGTAGTAGTAGACTAAATGGAAGGTAATGGGAGAGTCGGGAAGATTATCTGAGGGAAAAATATATCCAAGCATAAGGTGTTAAGGGGGGTTCAAACTGGCCCCATCTTTAATGGCTCCCTCGCCCCTGAGATTTACAATACCGATTTCCCAGAAATACCTCAGGGTCAGGAAATGTAAACCACACCTTTTGACTGCCAAAATGTAAACGCCGCCTTTTGACTGCCAAATTCGCTTGCCAAATCCAAGCAAAATGGTAGGCTAGTTTGAACAGCTACTATAAGACAGACTGTATGTATCTCCATTAGCCACCTACGTGTGGCCCGACTTGACTATGCAATCTTTTGTATGTTGGAAACCCATTGGTCACCTGCGTGTGACCAGGCTTGACCATATGGATTTTGCCTTTTAAATCCATAACTTGTGGACGGCTCAGGGTCGCAGTTTCAGCTCCCCAGTCCGTGCTGTGTACCTGGCAGGTCAGCTATCCACTTCCCCATTTAATTCATCTTTTTACATGAGGCTGTCTCTGTGGTGGACTCTTTTCCTTGTAACAAAGGAACAGTCAGTCTAAAGACCTGAAGAAAATCTTTATTTACTTACTTATTTATTCATTTCTTTATAATAGAACTGACTAAAACTATAGATTCTCTTGTTCTAGAGAAAAAAAAAAGGAAGGAATGTGATGTTAGCACAAAAGCTGAAAGTGTTCTCTTATCAGTTAAAAATATTAAAAGAAGGATAGGTAAAAGTAGTTTTTAAAAAGATTCAAAGTAAGATTGAGTAAAACGACACAGCTTTAGAGAAGGGATTAAATTCATGAATGGAATTAAAATCGAGGGATATTTGATATTGCCGCAGGCAAAATTAGAAGTAACAAAATACATTCACCTAAAGTCACAATGCTATCATGGAGTTTCTAATCACTCATTGTCCAGACATTCCTACCATGGACTAGTTCAAATATACTCAGAAAAAACCTGTAATAAAAGAGAGAGCAGAGATTGCTTTATAATGTGAAACAGAAAAGACTAACACATTGTGTTAGTTTCTTCTGTTTATTTATGGTTCAAATACAAGGTTCTCTATAAGACATTTTATCACTTACATGACAGAACATTTTGCATGTTTACATGAGGGTTTTAGATTTGTTTACCTTTCCAGAATATATTCTCTGATATTTTGACATACATTGTTCTTGCTAGACAGTTCATCATACCTTGAACTATGTAATATGTTCTATGGTAGTTAAGCAAGGAAAAATGGTTGTTTTCTTATCCTAGGCATCAAAAGTTTTCCCTAAACAAAAACCCCACCATGGGGAGGCAGACCTGCCCAAGGGGAGGTGGATCTACAAAGGAAGAAGTGGCCCTGCCTCTCAGCAGTGAACAAAGACAAGCTCAGAATTCTAGACATACTGTAGCTCAGGCTGCAGCTAGCTAGGCTCCTTGGAATGACAAAACCAAAAATCTCTGAAAATTCACTGGAAAACAAACAAACAAGCAAATCTGAGTGGGTAGTAAAAGCTGAGGCTAGTTTCAGGCTTTGCTAAAATGAGGGCCCCAGGTCTCAAATATCTATTTCTCTTTTTCTTAGTATTTTAAACATTTTATTATTACATTATATAAGTATTTTATTTTTTATTTTTTAGGTCTTCGTTATCTTCCTTATGTTCCTTTCAATTTCTTTATTCATTTATTCTTATTTGCTTCTCCCTCTATTCTCCCCCCAGGAGAAATCTGCTTATTCCACACATGCCATGGTACACTGCCTACACCCAATCTCACTGAAGGGATTCTAAGCAGGGGAAAAAAGCCACCTCCTTCCTACTCTACCACACAAAGCAAACCTCACTCCCACTAAGTTAGGCTGGCAATAGGCCTACAATGACTCCAAGTGTGTAAGACTGAACTTTAGTCTGGGCTCTCAAACAAAGACTGTATCATGAGAATAAATATAGAGCTTCCTTAAAACCTAGAAATCCCACTCCAGACATTTACCCAAATGACCACAAACCAGCCAGCACTAATGGCACCAGCACAACCACATTCATTGCAGCACTATTTACCATAAATAATATATGAATCAACCCAGATACCCTTCAGTGGATGAATGGGTATCAATCCTTTGGAAGAATAGTGCTGGAAGAATATCGATACCAAAGTTCAAACTATTACAAGGCATGGTTGTAAAAACAGGTTGGTAATGGTACATGAACTGGCCTGAGGAACAAGTGAACAGAATTGAAGACCCAGAAGTGAAATCACAGACCTATGATCATCTAATCTTTGATAAGGGAGCCCAAAACACAGGTTGGAAGAAATACAGCCTCTTCAGCAATGATGATGGCAGAATTGGCTATACAGGTGCAAAAACACAAACAAACAAACAAAAAACCCTGAAATTAGATCCTTTTTTTTGGGGTGAGTCCAGTCGTGGGGCCTGAACTCTGGGCCTGGGTGCTGCCCCTCAGCTCTTCAGCTCAAGGCTAGCGCTCTACCACTTGAGCCACAGCGCCACTTCCGGCTTTTTTCTTTTTGCTTATGTGGTGCTGAGGAATCGAACCCAGGGCCTTGAGCATGCAAGGCAAGCGCTCTACCACTGAGCCACCTTCCCAGCCCCTGAAATTAGATCCTTATATATCAGACTGCATCAAAGTAAATTATAAATGGATCAAAGAACTCAATATAAGACAAGCTTCCCCCCTTTGGCTTATCCCTTGTTGGCACGGTTTTGTTTTGTTTTTATTTCTGTACACTTTGCCTTGTATATAAATTTATTTTATTTGGGGAAGGGAAGAAAAATCACAGAATTAGTAGGCTAGAAGGTGAACCAATTCAACAGTGATAATCACTAGACACTATGTTGGAAATGTACTTTATAATTTGTAGGGGGGAAAGTGGTCTGCAGAGCAAAAAGTAGGAGAAAATGAGGGAGATGGTGAACCATTAAATAAGAAATGTATTCATTACCTGACATGTAATTTTGACCCTTCTGTACATCAGCTTGCTGATCTGAGAGAGAGAGAGAGAGAGAGAGAGAGAGAGAGAGAGAGAGAGATGAAGGGTTGGGTTTTGTCTGTGCAAACTGGCAGAAACTAGTATAAGAATACCAGTAATTAATGCGATTTTGTGATTTCTGAGGCTATTCCAGTTAGCTTCCAAGGAAAAGCTGATTTTCTGAACCAGGAAGCCACTGAATTCTATAGCTGCTATTCAATCCTGTTGGCTCTATACTGGTATTTCTCCCTACAGATCTGATCACTGCAGAGACTGATTTCTGTTTTTCCACAAGGTGACTGTTACCAGCAATAGTGTCACTCATTACCTCTGAAGAATGGTGACTTACACCAGGAAGAAAGGCAATATAAAAGCATTTTCTTTGAAAATCAGAGTGATTATCCATTATTGTAATTTACTAGTAGAAATCCTACATGTTGCACCTGTTACCTGTCATTTCACTGATTGAAGATTAAATCAATTCTGTCAAGGAAGGATTAAGTAATTACATTTTTGTGATAAGGCAAAACAGCACATTGTAGGAAATGAAAATTGTAACTACAGAAGTGTTCATATTAAGCCATTCTTTCAGATCATAATTCTTATCAAGAAGTATTATTTTCAAAGCCTTTCCTAATATGGATAAAAAAAGAGATATGTCATTACCCAAGAAATGGCAGTGTTATAATGTGTGGTGCATGATGTTAAGTGATAGAAGAATAAATACAGGCAATCAGGACAGAGTTCTGGGTTTTCCATTTGAAATTTCTTAATTTAACAAGGGATCATTCATTCCTGCTAATTTTGATGCTACTACTGATTTGAAGGGTATGCTTTGCATAAGTTTTGTTCCTCAAGATGTTTTTAAATGACAAATTATAAAGAAAGTGCTTAGGCACTTACAAAATGTGATGACTTCTGTGACATATTTTTAAATATAGTTGCTACTTTTACAATGTACTTTACACATGTGATTTTGGCACCATAATATAACCGGCAGAAAACATTATCAAGTTGAATGTAAAAAATTTTTGAGCATTTGGCATTCATCAAACAAAATAATTATGTTTCACTACTTTTGTTCAACTTCTGCAAGGCAAATTCATTCTTCTGTGTAGGCAAAAAAAAAGGACATACACTATATTCTATTCATTCTCAATGTTAAAGTTTTACATGTCAATCTAGGTGGAGTGAACATTTTTGTTTAGTGATTAGCAGGAGTCTTTATTCTTTCTTTTTTTTATCTCAACTTGTTTATTGAGACCTTGATCTTTAGAGGCATATTTATTTACTTGAGAATTTTCTCTCCCTTTAACATATTATTTTCGACAGACCTACAATAATCCAGGTAAGCTCCCTTCTATTCTTCATTCTCATCCAGTCTATGAAACATACATTCTCTGCATCCTTCATTTGGGAGGCTATAGGAGACTGGCCCAACCTAAGAGAGACATTTTCCTCCTTCTGTTGCCATTAGCATTATCACCATACTACTGTGAAGAAGGTTGCAGTTGCCTGTCTCCTAAGATCCAAGGACTCAAAATATGTTTTATTAATATTATGTTTACTTCAAACTCTAATAATTATATAAGACATAAAATATTAACTTGTATAACACAATTATATTTATGTATGCATGATGCAATAATTTGATTATGCATGTGACTATTACAAGTAATCAAATAATTATTTCATTTAATATTTATACCTGCATGATCGTAGGATCAAGGTCATGTTTTCCTAATAGATCATGGACACTGCTATACAGCTATCCACAGCTTTTTGCCATGTGTTTCCCAAAGTAAATAATGTAGGTAGTTACTTTCTTTCTGGCCATGCAGTGCCAGCCTCCCTGAATTTCTTTTCTTCATATATATGAGTTCCTTCTGCCTCCATCTTGGTAATAGTCAGGTACTACCACAATAACCTCAATATAATTATGTTTACAAAGAATTCTGGGCATGATAACATTCACAGATTTCAGTATTTAAGATGTGAACAACTACTATGGATCATTTTCATCCTATCATAGATTAGTTTGGAGAAAGAACCTAAGGTCCTGGTCTTCTGTGGTACCAAAACAACTTTGATTTCAACCTATTGGGAACTGAGGAGAAAACTTCTTGTCTCGATCAGACATCTGACCTTTATAAATGTATATGTACATTACAAAGCTTGAACTTGAGCTGCTGTCTGTTTTCAGGCTTCCCATCTTCCTGGGATCACAAGCATGTAACACCAGTTCCAATTTCCTTTCCTTAGAGATGATTTTTTGGGAACGTTTCTGCTTTGGCTGGCCTCAGGCTTCCCAATCTCAGCTTCTTGTGTACTTAGAAGTGGCAGGTATAGGTAAGTGTGCCCAAGAATGGGTTGAGAATGGGTTTCTTAAACTTTAACGCTAAAGGAGCTATGACTAAAGGTGTAAACTAATGGCTCTTATCTTCTATAAGTTGTCATATTTGTGGTTGTTGTTCAGAAAAAAAAACTAAAACAGGATTTTTCTAAGATGTTTAAGCTTGCAAGATCCTCTTCTTCTCTAAAACCATCATTATATTACTCAAATCAAGAAAACCTTTGTCATGTTGTTCTAAATAAGTTTTTAGACATCCCTCTCCTAAATACCTTATATCTAATATTTACTAAAAATGATACATTTTCCCTCATAGTTCTAATCTCTATCATTCACTTCATGACTCATCATACATCATTTGCATTGCTATGACTCTAATAGCTTGTTAATTTTCACATCAGTTTGTAAAACTTGTTAATTTTCACATCAGTTTGTAATGATAAGCTGAATTGAATCTAATGTCTCAAGAATACTGACCAGATTGTTGAAAGAAAGGGATGACACAGATCAAGATGTGTTTTATTCATATAATGCTTTATTAAATGATACCTCCTTTGTACAACTACTTAAAGATCATAATTTTAAAAAAGAATGCTGACCAGATAAATATGGAAACATCAAACCTAAAAATAGAAGTTATTAACTGAATATCTTATTAGCTCAACAAAATTCAGAAAAGGAAACCTGAGATGATTATCATGATAGATACAATTGGCATATATTTGTAAAACAAACAGTACTTAGCTATTTTCAAAATTAAAAAAAGCTATTACTAGTAGTAGTAGTAGTACTTATTTTGTCATATTGAGACTGAAACCAGGACCTCATTCATGTCACAAATGAATAATTGGTCACTGTAGATCAGGACTTTTTGCATGTTATTTATCTACTGCTATGTTCCATTCCTACTGTTTGACATTTCAGACAGGGTCTTACAATGTAGTTCAGATTGACCTCAGTCTTGGGATCTTCTTGCCTCACTTGGTATGTGTGCCCTGGCATTATAGGCATGCTGCCTCATTACTGAAATAGAAGATTGTATGGAAAACTAAGAGGGACCTTGAGGCTACCAGTGAATACTGCACCATTTCCCATCATCGTAAGTCCTTCAGGTGATTTTCATTGTTTACCTCAGTCACAAATAACCTCACCTAAAACCTTGATCTACTGCCCACTAGCTGGAATAGTCATCTTGGCTTTGCATTTCCAATTATCCATGGTCATCATAAATATTTATTTATGAAAGACCATGTCATTGTTTCATCCCTTTGTTCATCTGAAATCCACTGCCTTGAGCGCGTGGAATGTTTGTTTCTCAGTAAATGTCTATGATGTAAAGGAAATGGGTAATAGGCAATGCATGTGGAATGTTGGTGGGTTTCTAGCTGGATTTTACATAATGTTTATAAAATTTCAATCATGTAATTTTATATGTTTGTTTCCTTGGGCTTATCACATTATATCACAATGCTTTACTATCTGGCAGCTAGTAGGCTATTAGCCAATAGCTTCAACATCTAGCAGAACATTCAATGTACATCATATTAAATAAGTAATTAAACTCCAGAAATATATATTAAAGGAAAGAAAGAAGATAATAACAAGTTAATAAATAACATATGGAGACTGTACATGAGTTAATTTGGAAAAATCTGATGCTTAGAAAATTATCAGAGAATGGTTGGATACAGAAATGTGAGCTTTTTATATTTGCTTTATTTGTTTGTTTTATTTCCTTTTAAAATATATGTTTTAGGAGAGAACAGAATCAACAGGAACATAAAAGATTGAAAATAAAATTAAAGAACTTATAACTGGAAAAAAAATAAATACCAAAATATAAAGGGTCACAAATAACAGAAGGGACTACTGCTACCTCCAGGCAAGTCAAAGTTTGAAAAGAAGAAAATAGAGGGACATTTCCCCATATCACTTTTTGGTTGCAGTACTTTTGTTATTTTTACTGTAAAAAAGGAAATGAAACAATGCATAGAGAAGAGATTGCTGGTGGGAGTTTTTGCTTAAAGAAGCATATTTGGAGAGGATTTGAAATAGTCTTCTTGGACAAAATAAAATTTAAGAAAATTGATGATTAAGAAAAAATGTTCAAGTACTATCTTGGTATTATAAGAAACAAAATGCTGTGTTTTGTATGCAAAACCCTAGCTTTAATCCTTCTGTTGGATAAAAATTTCTATTTATGTTAGTCAAATGAAGCATAATAAATTATAGTTTCTTCATGCTGTAATTTAAGATACAAACAGTACATTTCCAATATTTTCATAAAATTTACAAAGTGGTTAATACATATTCTTAAATACAGAAATAGAAATGGCACAAAATGTACCTTGATTTTACCTCATCTATTATTGTTTTGGTGAAAGCAAAATGTCTACTCTATATCACATAAACAACCATTCATAAATTTTATTTCAAACTATATTCTACAAAGTATTTAAAAGTTTCATGCTAATTAAAATATTTTAGTTATATGTTAAATAGAAGAGAAACATATTTTTAAAAGTGTAAAAGGAGATTGCTTTTTATTGAGATTATATTTTTTGCCATAACAGATGCCTAAATGCATTATTACTTAAGCTCCATTGAGTTCTCCCAATATAGCTTTGCAAAGGAGGTTTGGAATGAACATGATATTATTAAGTCAAAGGATTGAAGAAAGAAGATTACCGGAGGGTGAGGCTTCAAACTCAAAGGTTGATATATGAACTATAAACAAGCTGTACCAGTGGGAGTTCCTGTTTTGTCTCATCCAACTGAATCCAGATATATAAAAAATAAAATAAAATAAACCAAATAAAAAATAAAAAACAATTGAAGCTTTATATATTGGTTTCATTGTAAATAATTTTAGAATGTACAAAGAAGCTGATCTAGATTATATTATTTTGTGTGGATACAATCACATTTCAACAAATTATTCTACCTTATGTTTTATTTCTGATGCTTTAACTCCAGTAAGTGTTTTTATGCCTACTCTACAGTGTTAATTATTTCTCTCACAAAGAGTGGCACCTTTATCAAGTACACTGCAGCGGACTCAGTGCTATAGATTCTTCATTAAAACTGTTAAATGAAATTGCCAATACTTGCTTCATTGACAAGGGTTGTAAAATCTGTTATTTTTTTTGCTTCTGTGAAGTTTCTCATTGTAAAACATCAACATCTGCTCAGAATCAATATATATATATATATATATATATATATTTATATATATATATATATATATATATTGAGGGTTTGAATAATGTTGCATCATTTCTAGTCAAGTAATAATATCCAAGAAGTTCTATAAATTCTGGAACAATAGGATTTAAAAAACATGTCAGAGGACTGACATTTAGGCAACTCAAAACATCTTGTTAGGAAATGCACTCATTACCTAATCATGCAACTGTAATCCCCCTGTACAGTATTTTTACAATAAAAAATATTTGAAAAAAAAATCTTGTGATGCTGAGGTGTTCCAAGACTATGGAACTGAATACAAGCCAGCAAGTGGCCAATATTCAGGTGAAAGCACATAGGTGATAATTACACATAAAGATGCCGGATTCAAGAAATGTTGCAATGACAAACTATCTTTTTCCATAAATATTTATGTACTAAATACTATAAAAGAAATCAGTAGCCTATTAACTATTTCAACAAATACTTCTGTCTTTGTGCTGTTAGTTGAGGGAAATAATGCATTCTATTCATAAACTGAGAGGTTAAATTGAAGCCTTTGTACAACTTTGTAACGATAACAAAAGAACAAATAAAAAATATTAATCCCCTGCTTTCATTCTATTTGATGTTGGTATAATTTGTGGAGGGGAAGGGCAAAAAACAAATTTTTTAAATAGGGATAAAGGTGGACCCATTGCAACAATGAGATGTACAAGTCATTATGTCGAAAACCGAACTTGATAAGAAATGTACTCATTACCTTTCCCATATAATTGTAACCCATCTGTATGGTATTTTCACAATAAAAAAAAGATACATATAATCTCTGAAAAAAAGAAAGGAAGTAAGACCTGCAACTTACAGTAATACAATAAGGAATGGGGAAAATACTACACTATATTGACACAGGTAGTAAATTAATAAATGGGATTCCAATAGCTCAGAAAATAAGAACAAGAGAAGACAGATGAGATTGTATCGAGATAAACCACTCAGAAAACCAGAAGTGACACTGTGGCTCAAGAGGTAGAGCACTAGCTTTGATCTGAAGAGGGCAGTGACAGCGCCCATGCCCAGAGTTCAAGCCCCATGACCGACGAAAAGAAAAAAAAGAAATATACTCATTACCTTATTCATGTAATTATAACCCCTTCTGTACAGCATCTTTACAATAAAATGAAATTAAAAAATAAAGATTCAAAAAAGTTTATATTAAAGAAGCTTGAAAGAAAATGGAGTCATATCAGAAGTCATGTGAATTGCCTAATATATCAGTGTCTTTTGGGTGGTAGAAGCAGAGGGTTTGCACATGACTACGGAACTATAGAAGAACAAGGGTGAAAATATACTTGTTCATAGAGTACAGCCTAACGAAAGAGTGTCTAGTGATTAAGATGTATACCTAGCTTTCTGTTACAAGTGGATGAAGCAGTGGATTTAACTGCAAATATTCTTTCCTTTCTGTTTTTCACCTTATTTTCATATATATGTCTTGTTAATAGAATATCAAAGTTGGGGAAAGAAATGCCACTTTATCTGGTATCTGGTTAAAACATCCATGATGAAAACTGTTTGAGGGAATTTCAATAGGACAATCCTGTAAGATTGTAAATATCCAGAGATACTCTGCTTATCCTAGAAGAAAGAGATCTACATGGGCACAATTCAAATTTAATAGGGCTGGAAAAAGTTGTATATTTTTAGGTCAGATCACCATGCCTAGAAACAGTTTAATGTCTTTAATTAACATACTTTTATTTAATGACCCCTTGATTAGTGTCCTGCTATGTCCAATGTACATACTTGGTAGGTAGGTTTTCAGCCTTGTATTTTTAGAAAACTACATCTTAATTAACTTAATTACTGTTCAATTCACATAGAAATGTGAAAGAATTATTAATTAGTGTCATTTACTGAGACAGAATGAATGAAGAAGCACAAAATTGGAATTAAGGAACTGGAATTTAATTTAAACTAAATGTGTAATCAAGTGTTTAATCGTAGTTGGACATGCTTAGTGTCTCTAGATTTAGTTGTAGGGCACAATAGTATAGTAGTTAAGAGCAAGGTGTTTCTAGGTAGAATGTGTGTTTATGTTATCTCCATAATGAATTTGGGAAAAAATAGTCTTTTTTGAGCTTCAAAGTTTCTATATGGATAGCTGGAACTAAAATAATAATACTTAACTAATAGCGTTTGAGGGAGTGGTCTATATGTGATAAATAAGGACCGACCAGAGTATTTCATAGAGTATTTCATGAGAGACAATTAAATTTTCCAAATAAATCATTCCAGAAAGTACTTGTCCACGAGCAGCTACTTACTGTTTATTATTTTTTACAAGTGTGATAAAAATAGAGGAGTCTCAGATAACTCTATATTAGAAAGTTTTTCTGTCTTTCACAAAAGGCTGTGAATGTGTTACTTTTGGGAGGAGGCCGGATACTCCAATATGGTGATACAGAATTATTTTGTTATACTATGGATTCTGAGTATTGAAGGATTTTTTGTGTCATTGTTTATTTTTGTTTTTGTTTGCATCATCTGTTCCTCAAGGCCTGGGCCTTAACAAGTTACAGCTGAATAACAGGGGTTGTTGCTGGGGAGGCTTTGATTAGTTTTCAAAGCTTCCCTGCTTATTGTTGTCATACAACACAGATTCCTGGTTTTAGCTTATACACTTAGTGCTTCATGAAGTACCATTTTAAAATTAAGTTTAAAGTTCCTGCCCATCAGGGACTCAGAAACACATCATAGCTAGAATGACTGGAAGAATGAGAGGGAAGAATGTAAAAGCTGTTGAACCTACTTCCAACATGTCTCTGTCACTTGCTTCTCTGCAACTTGGCATATCTAAAGTCTTGTTCCTCATAATGCTTTGGCTCTCACTAGATTGCAATGGCCTTGGTAGGATAGCTAGGGTTTTTGTTGTTGTTTTTTTGTTGTTTGTTTGTTTGCTCTTTGTGTTTGTTTTTCCCTCGAGGTTAAAAATAAGTAATTTAAAATATATTTTTATCTTACAGGGTCTTTTTACAACAAGAATTACCAAGTCATGATAAATATTAAGCACTGTCTTGATCAGATCACAAATATTAACAAACACAATGAATAGGTGTTCTGCACAAGGTTTTTTGGGGGGGTATTTTTTGAGGGCCCACATTTGAGAGAATTGAGAGAGTGGAGTTGGCTGTTCTATTGTGTCCTTTCTTCTGTTAAAGTTCAGAATCCTGGATATGGCTACTCTGTCTCTACCTTTGAATGGGAAGAAGATGAAGAATTTTAGTCATTAATTTAAAACTCCTGTGGATTTGCAACAAAATATTCAGAACCATTTTTATCTTTTAAAGTTTGCAGTTAACTTTTAAATATGTCTATCTATAAACCATTTTAATTTATACATGGATTTTCTTTAGGCTCATTAACATGTTGAAAAACAAATATACTAGTATTCCCATAACTTAGCTTACCATATTAATTTATCTTTCTGTTTAAAAATGTCAAACGCTATAATTTTTTTAGGAACTTAAATTCAATGGTTCTTTATATTTCTGTAGTCATTTTATTCCATCATCAAGTACTTTCAATTTTTTTCTCATGGTCTTTTACAAAGTTTTCTTTCTTATTTAAGACTATTAAGTATTTGTGACAGATATTTTAAGTTAGCCTGTGCAGCCAGGCTTTACACTCCCCTTTAACTGAATCTCTATTATGCACAGTTATTATTAAATAAAGCAAGATAAATATAAAGTATGGTTTAATAATCAGAGTAATGATGGTTCAAAAGTTTGAAGAATATTAGGATTTCCTTTTTGTTGAGGTATTTTTATTTGGCAACTTCAATCTAATCTTATGAAATTTATTACTATTATTGGATGAGAAGTATTATGTTAATGATCATTTGGGAATGGATACAGACATCGAACTAGAGAAAATACAAGCAAGAGCTTCATGTATTGTAGACTCAAATTACTTTGTTGATGTTCTAAGACTACATTGATGCTGTATTTGATAATGGACAAAATTAGAGCTATTTATTTATGCGGAATAGTTTACTTCTACTGTAGGATACATTTGGCCATGCTTCCTGTTCAGTATCTTCTTTTGCTTATTTTTTTCCTCTCTTTTCTTTCATTCCTTTCTGTTCTTTATAGAATCTTTGTTGTGAGACCTTTCTTTTAAATTAAAATGTGAATACACATATAATTTTAATATGTATTTTTATTGTAGAGATACTGTACAGAGGGTTACAGTTACATGAGCAAGGTAAGGACTCCTTATGATACTGAGAAATAAGATTAAAACCATTAGTGACTTGCCCTGATAAACTTTAATTTTACCCCCTATAGTGATAATTTTCCACTAGTTTTCTGTCCTATCCTTCTATATGCTCTGAAAAAAAAATAAAGATAGAAGTACATAACACCATGTATACAAACAACAGATAAAGATCTAAAGTTGCCTAATACCTCATATACTGGCATAGTCCAACATGTCTGTGAAACTAAGTTGGTGAAAAAGTTCAGAAAGCAAATAATAGATGGTTGGACTAGTACTGACTGAAGAGCTTTTCTAAATCGGGCAGAGTCATTAGGAGAGAATATACCATTAGAATGGCCAAAGTTTTCACATATCAAAAGAAGACTGAGAAAAGAAGACGAAATAATTCAGATTTTATATGGATGTTAATTATTTAAAACTTTACTGAAGCAAAGCCAGACATCATTAGTAATATCTTTAGAATTTTTTTTTTTTTTTTCCTATCGGTTGTGGGGCTGGGCGCTGTCCTTGAACTCTTCAGCTAGTGCTCTACCAATTAAGGCACAGTAAGGCACAGCGCCACTTCCGGTTTGCTGGTGGTTTCTTGGAGATAAGTGTCTCTCGGACTTTCCTGACCAGGCTGGCTTTGAACGACTATCCTCAGATCTCAGCCTCCTGAGTGGCTAAGAGTACATGCATGAGACACCGGCGCACAGCATCTTTAGAATTTTCTGAGGTATAATTAATTACCAAACCATGATTAAGCTTCTATTTATATAAACCCAAAGAGTATGATATGGAACATTTGGTATATATTTTATTTTGTTAAAAATAAGATTTTCTTTTGAGGTACTGATGAAGATTTAGAAAGGTATCTTGATCACTTAGTTTTGCTAATGTCTGTAATAATTCTCCACTATACAGTTCCTATTTTTCCCTTCATGATGATAAATATCTCAGGGGAAATATAGGAATGATAAAAACGATTTACCCATTAGTTTACAGAGTAAATGAAATGAGTCAATTTTCCTATAATTCTAAACATAGCACAAAATAAAACATTCTTGCATTTTTATAAATCACTCATTGGTTGTTCCTTCTGTTTTCTTCTTTGAAAATAAAACTAGTTCAATACTCATACCCGGATATATCTACTTTCTGGTAATCTGCTAACAATATTCCTTTGTTCAAAATTACTTTTTATACTATATTTTAAAATAATGTTTCCTAATATGTAGTTATTTTGAAGTAGTTATATTTTTATTTCTAAGGATGAAAGGCATTATTATTGCCTGACACAAGTTATAATAAGGAAAAATATCTAAAGGTCATTACAATGTTAAACCAGATATTTAATTTGTATCTCTCCATGGAAGAACATTTAGGGATACTGTAATTACCAGTTTGGGTGCTATTTATTTATGTATTCAGAGATGATCATATCTGGTTAAGTAAAGTCTGGGATACCTTACTTAGCTTAAAATATTTACTTGCTTCATTACTGGTGGACCCATTGCAACAATGAGAAGTACAAGTTGTCATGTCGAAAAGAACTTTACAACTTTGGTGGGGGGGGGGTGAGGATTGGGTGGGGGGGCAGGGGGAGGCTGGGAAGGGATGTGAAGGGTAAACAAAGGAGGAGGCTGCAATGCTTGATAAGAAATGTACTCATTATTTTGCCCATGTAATTGTAACCCCTCTGTACAGTATGTTCACAAAAAAAAAAAAAAAAAGGAAACTATCCTTATCTGGGTGTCAACAGGCTCAAACATATAATCCTAACTCCTCTGAAATCTGATGGTTGTGATTTGGAGCCAGATTAGGTAGACAAATCTGTGCAACTCATATCTCCCTTTAGCCAGAATAAAAAAAAAAAAAAAACTTCAACTTAAGGTGTAGCTAACATAGCAGAGCAGAAAAATCCATTCTCAGAAAGATCATGAGAAAGTGTAACGCCCTGAATTCAAGCCCTAGTAATGTCAAAACAAAATAAATATCAGTGACGTCAATACTATTAAAAAATACTGAAAATTTAGATTATTAGCTATCAACTTATAATTGATTTATACATATTAGATCGAGGTAATATTTTCCTAGGTAATATGTAGCTATGTATTTTTAATTAACACTTTACATCTCTTAAAATTAATATTATATTAGTTAGTTTATTAGTCAATATATTATTTCAGTCAATTTAAATCATATAAAGCAACAGATTTTTAAAATAATTAATTAATGAACGCATAGTCTTTTCTAAAGACTCACTTGTGAATCTAAATATGCTATCAACACAACAAAGGAAGTTCAACACTGTGTGTGCTATTCAATGACAAAATCTAAGAATAAATCATTATTTATTGTTTATTTGATGAGTTCTCAAAGGTAAAATTCTTTTTGCAGATAGTACCTTTTCCATTTGTCTTCATTCCTTTAGACTTTAGAGAAATAATTACAGAATGCATTTAAAGAACTTTCATCAAGCTGCTTTTGAGAATAAAAATAAAAACCAATTCAAACCTTCTCAAAATCGACTTTCTTCCAATTGCTTCTATAATTCCATGCCTCTTCATTTTGTGCTGATTTTCCCTTTTCAGAGAGCTCCTTTAGGCTACCTTTCAGCCTGCTTTATGGATCAGTGATTCTTCTGATTGTTTTCCGCACCAAGGTCGTTAGTTGGCCCCTTCTATCCCAGCCTCCAATTTTCCTGTACACCTTTGTCTGTTTTACAATATGTAATCATAATAACTGTGCATTTCCTGAAATTTTTCAACTACAGATCCTTGTTAGTTAGGGTCCAGTGATTTTTATATTGTTTCCAGTATTATTCATTATGTCTGCTCTCTCTTTATTCAAGAGGAGCTAATATTTATTGAATGACTACTATGTTTCAGGAACAAGAAATATGTTTTCTTTTTCTGCACATTTCCTCTAGCAATCTTGTTCTCCCATTTTTCCATATATATATATATATATATATATATATATATATGTATGTATAAATGGGAAAATGTATTATGATCTTTGTCCAAAGTTACCAGTTAAATCACCAGGAATGGGAGTTGAGCAGAACTCAGTTGACATTCTAGCTACTAGCCCCACGATTCCTTGGCTAAATTTGCTGTGCTGCTTTTTCCATATAGCTGGATCAGCTTCATATCATTTATTTATTATTTTTTACTAAACATATTAAAAATGTACTCAGCTACAAACGTTTAAAATATAAGGAACTTAGGTAATTCTTTAAAAATGTCATTCACATATATGTATAGAAAAAATTGTTAAAGTATCTAATAAATAAAAGAAACTTAGCAAATATTTAATGTTCTCAAAACATGATCAATTTAAAATAACTTGTGATGGTTTGTGGTCCTGGAGATCAAATCAAAGGGTAAATGCCTTGCTTGTGGGTATCAGGCTCTTTACCATTGAGTCAAATTTCATTTCTATTGGATTTTAAAGTATGTTTTTTGAATCTTCAAGTCTCCCCTTATAAACTCATTGACTAATAGTTTATCATGGATGTTATCTAGTGTGCCAGCAAATCAAATGTAGAAAGGTTATATGCTGAAACAGGGCCACAGAAGAATGTTAAGTTCCTTTGAATAGTTTTATGTCATGTATTGAAAATAATAAATAATGCAGGAGAAATCTCTGGGTGTAGGAGAGGACCTTTATAAATATTTACCATTCCAAGGGAAGAATTACGTAATCTGAGAGATTATCACTGATATTGGGTCAGATAGATAAGGAATGAGCAAGGTAAGTTGGATTAGAGACAATTTTCTATATTTTAGTCATCATGGGAAAACTCACAATGATGAGTAAAACCATAAAAACTTAAGTGTTGAGTATGGGGAACTTGGTTACTAAGGATCAGGTCATGAAGAACTTCATATTCTTTCAATAATAAAAAAAAAACTAACCTAACTCTTAGCAAGGAATAACACAATAAGATTGCATCTGTAACAATGTGTCTAATAAGATATTTGAAAATTGTTTTATGAAAATTACTAGTGCATTATCACATGGCTTTGAATTTAATATGCTTAGCAATATAATTTAGGATTCAAAATACTTTGTATGCATATTAAACTAGATCAGGGCCTTGCTTTCTTCTCCTATCTACTCAAAATTTTGTTTCATTATTATATTTGATCCCTATTTGATTTTCTTCTTAGCAAAGTTGAACTTATACTCTAAAAAGAAGCATATTTTAGATGTTTTTCTTTTGAAAATTGCTATTTTAATTGAACTTTTAACTTACTTAGATTTAAATGAGAGCTTAATGCAATTTTAATATTGTTGAAAACTCACAAAAATAATGAGAAAGACAACAAATTCTGGTAGGGTCTATCATCAATGATAAGAAAGTTAGGATATGAGTGTGTTGTGCATGTTTCTTCATGGAGAAACATTGTACCTATATAACAAGAAAATGGATAAAATTTGTTTTCTATGAAGTAATACATACCAAAGTTTCTAGGAATTTTCACTATTTTTAGCTTAACATCATGTAATTTGCCTGATTAATTACTTTTCCAGGTTGTGACTAGCTCTGGTGATCTCATACTCCTTTTCATAACAACCATCTATCTATACTGTAAATTTTATATTACTGTTAGACAGATGAAGAACATGCCAAATACTCTCATGTGAAGCCCATTAAGCTTGGAATCATGAATATAGAATTTACAAAAATACATTCCTTTCATTTTTAGATGACTTGTCCTAAATTCCTTTACTGTTAGTGGAGAATATTTGATTAATAAAGCTATTGAGCCTTAACCTGTCATTCTCAAAACAAATAAAGGTCAGGTATGTTTCAGTTTCTATATCACTGATTAATATTTTGGACAGATAATTTGAGGATTTGGGGCTTTGTATAGAAAGTAAAATGATAATGTCTGTACTCTAGGTCAGGGTTTTGAAGAATATGAACTAATCATTCAAGCTAAAGCATGAGAATCTTTTGGAAAAAAAGGCCAATGTCAGTTTCTCAAGGAAGGGTCCATGGTTGTCATGTTATCACTTTATTTTCTTGCCCCAGGTTATTCTAAACAACATGGCAAAATAAAAGCAGAGCCAATGATCATATTCTCACATGATGCCATGGATATCTTACAACTAAAAGATCTATGATTCACTAGTCCAATATTTGACATATCATTCAGAAAATTAGGCTTTTTTATGATACTTTCAGGAAGAGCATAAAGAGTTTCCTTAGTTTAAGCTTTTATTAATGTTCTTACAGAACTATCTATGCTCATTCTTTCTTATTTTTTAAATTTTTTGGTTATCCTTCAGTGGTTGTACAAAATAATTTTGATTCATTTGTTCCATCTTAAGTAACTTGTCTTCACCAAACTTTAGTTCCCTCATATTTTTAATTCAGAGTTATTCAGGAGGATGAGATCTGATGATCACGGTTCAAAGCCATCTCTGCCAGGAAACTCCACGAGACTCTTATCTCCAATAAACCACTAGAAATCCTAGAAGTGTTGTTGTGGCTCAAGCGGTAGAGCACTTGCCTTGAGCTGAAGAGCGCAGGGACAGCGCCCAAACCCAGAGTTCAAGCCCCACAGCTGACAAAATAAAAAAAAAATCTATCTATCTATCTATCTATCTATCTATCTATCTATCTATCTATCTATCTATCTATCTATCTATCTATCTATCGAATGTAGAGTAATTCCTGCTCTACCATACATCTGCCCTGTGAACGCAATTTTGAACTTCTATATCATCTGATCTACAACATTGTTGTCATTAAAGATTTTTGTAAGATTAACATTAAAATATGCATATAAGTGTTTTGTATGCAGTATCATGGACTAGTATTTGTATATTTGACATTTTTATTTCCAACCCCCTCAATTCCCATGCAGTTATTTTTCTATAATAATGTTTAGTGTGAACAAATACTCTTAGGTAACTTAATGTATCAAATACCAAGAATACAGGGAGAGTTTGAATAAATGTGGCTTTTCAAGCATGATTTGTGTTTATTAAGTTTTACAAATGCTCTGGCCATTTCTAAAACTCACACTATACATGAGTTTAAGAATTTCTTTTCTTTTGCACTAACATCAATTCCCATGAAAAATACAAATCCTTTCATTGGCATTTTCTCATAAGACTTAATTTCTCTTTTTGAAAATTAGCAGATTAGCTGTTTTCTGCCCCAATAAAGAGGCACACACACACACACACACACACACACACACACACACACACAGACACATTAAAAAAAACAGAAAGGAAACATGACTTTGTTTTTATACCACCATCTGTTACATTTCACATTCTAAGTTGTGTTGAGTGAAGCCAACTGTATATTGCTGAAAAGAGCATTGTGATTCCACACTATTTGATAAACTTCACACAATTCACTTATTTCCCTCAATAAATAAGCAGAGAAGGATAAATTATGCACATGATTATATCTGATATACAACTTTACCATTAACTTAGATGTCATTAAATGAAAAGCAAAAATTAGAGAATATCATTCTCTTGTTCCAGACAATTCTGTTCATAAGGATGTGAGATTTATTTTATCATGATTTCTATAAAAATGACTCTTTTGAATAGGAAGAATATGTTTTATTCTATCCTGATATTTTGACATAAGAATTTAATTATGATGGCTGAGAAACTATCTTTTCTAGATTTATATACCAAATTAAAAGAATAATTATCAATATTAAATGAAAACACAAATTCTTTCACTTATCTAGTGTGAGGTTTTGATTTTGAACATATAGATAAACACACAGAACAGAAAAGCAGGTAAGCTACTTCAAATCACCATACTTCTCATATAATTGCTTAGATAGAAATGACAGCATTTGTGAATCTATTGTGAGCAATGTTGGATGGTGCTATAAACATACCAGGTTCTTTGTCCTTGAGAGTTATACTGTTTATTTGTAGAGCAGAATGCCTATGGAGAAAACAGACTTATCTAATTAAATACAATTCAATAGACCAAGAGACTGCCTCTCAAAAAGCCTGAGTTATATCCTAGAAAATATTCAGCAGTAACACAATGGATTGAAATTTACTTTGGTCTTTTTCTCACTTTTTTTTTTTTTTTTTTTATTTTTCATAGTGAATTCAGACATACTGAAAAACTAACTCTTTGAACCATACCCCATTCTTTTCCTTCACTGTACTCTGAAAGTAGCAGAGAAATAAAAAGAAGAATGTGTCATGTCATGTCCTAGCTCTGGAACTTATTTGCAATTATCCTGAAGATATCAGCTAACTTCATGGTCCTTACACTCCTCAGAATTGAAAGGAAATATTAAGGTCCACCCACTCTCTCACAAAAGAAAATGCAAAATCATCACATTAGGTATTTCAAATCCATATTCTCTAAGCTTTCATTATTGTGTGAATACAGTTATTTTATAATATCTAAACATTTCATTATTTTCATAAGTCTTTGAAAAAGTATCCATATGAAAACAATGCATAATCATAATCAACAAAAAATATCACATTTCATTAACAATTGTGCAAAGAAATGAGATAGCAGGTACAGAAAAGATAGACAACCTCTAATTCCTTCCTACATATAGTATACATATATATATATATATATATATATATCTGAGTAATGGTATACACATATATCACATGTAGATAAAAGAGAAAAAGTCTCTTATCTCAATTTTCTCCCTCTGTCTCTGACCCACATAGGCATGCACACACACACACACATTATACTTCTCTCGATATATAGTATAAATATATAAGTACATATGTGTGTATCTATACACATGTTCATACATTTTTATTAACACCACTGTCAATATGGGTGCTTTTTAAGGCTTTACCACAAATGAATGTTTTGAACAGGAAGGAGTTTGAGAATGCTTACAAACGCATAGGGGTGCATAAATGTCTTTCTAGTATAAAACATCATTCAGAATTAACTTTGTACTATTGCTACTAGTACTATGATAGGAATCAATCCCTTCAATGCTACCATTTTGAACATGAGAGATGAAGTTAGTAAATTACACCCCCTGCACATAACACTGTTTCTTCATCAAATTTAAAGTTAAAATAGTTTTTCTACAGCTCCATTTAAGCAAGTCCTGTGCAAGTTAAGTTCTTCCATTGTGGCTGCCACATTAGGTAAGTGTCATGTAACAGAACCAAGCCATTTTCTCTGTGTTCTAACTGAACCCACTATTCACAGAATCCCATTTTATTTTATGTCATTACTATGGAAAGCGATCTTGGGGCATGTATGCAGCAACAAGAACTTGGACTAAATTTGCTACTGACGAGATGCTATCATAACAAAAACTTAAAACACAGAGTATTGAGTGTAGGTCAATGTGATATGAAGAATGTAATAGAATATGAAAAGAAGAGTCTCTTCACAGGTGTCCATAATGAGAACTTTATTGGAATGGAGAAAGAAAATCCCTGTTATTGAAAACTGGACCTGGGATAAAGTACATTTCTGTTATGAGCTTTATTGCATGTAGCATGCATATAACTGTAAAAGAGTAAACAGCTGCAAATGTGTGTGTGTGTGTGTGTGTGTGTGTGTGTGTGTGTGAAGAGGTAAGTAGCTACCTATATGTGCATTTACATGTCTTTACATTTACATACATTACATATATGTAAATGCATATATATAGACAGCTACTTACCTCTTCACAGTTCTATGCTTACACATATATACATTGATAGAATATCTCATTCCTTTGGTCTATATATTGAAAATTCAATACAGATATGTGGCAAAGATAACATTTTTCCATCTTCCAAACAAATTTAGAGACATTATAAAAGGAACCATATATACTGGTCTCAGAAATAAAACTGTTTTTCATTCACAATTTCTCCTTGAATAATATTCCCCATGTAATAGAGAATCTCAAGATAAATGTGGAGTGCTATCATGAAAATATTGTCTAAAGGCAGTGATTTAGCTAAGGATCTTCTTTCTTAAAGCCACAAAAAGATTTAAAATTAAACCTCATAAAATCATGAGAGAGAATGTTCATAAGAACATTTCACAGTCCCTCTCTCATACACAGTACGATATGAAAATATTGTATTATTATTATTCTCAGAACAAGCTTTGAGGAAGCTAAAATAAAAAAAAAGGTTTAATTTCATGGAGATTTGTGCACATGATTTTCTTAATGGGTTGGATTATAAAAAGATTCATATAAATCTCTTAGGAAATTATAGCAGGTAATGCAGAAGCAGAATAAAATCTGTCAATGGAAGCACAAGCTTATGTGAGCAGGAAAAAGGCTGTGAAAATTAATTATCCAGCCAGGTGCCAATGGCTCACTCCTGTAATCTTAGCTACTCAGGAGGCTGAGATTTGAGGATTGACACAGTTCAAATCCAGCCCGAGGAAGAAAGTCCATGAGAACCTTATTTCCAATTAACCACTAGAAAACCAGAAATGGCACTGTGGCTCAAGTGGTAAAGTGCTTGCCTTGAGCTGAAGAGCTGAGGGACAGCATCCAGACCCTGAGTTCAAGCCCCACGACTGACAAAAAAAAGAGAAAAATTATTTATCCAGCAATATGAAAAGACAAATGACTAAGTAGGAGGAAATAAAAGTCACAAACAGAAAGTAGAGCTGAAGCCTACTCAGTTAACTGCTCATTTGTCTTACTTAATTGTGATTGCCACAATTCTTTTCCTTTTCTATTTCATGTATAGGAGACTGTGTGGCTGTCCAATGACCTTTCTTTCATCTTCTATTGATTGTGAGCAAGGAGATAATTTGTGTCTTTTGTCCATTGATTTCCAATTTGATAGCAATTTTATAGAATCACACACTTTAAGCCAATATATTTTTACCTAATAAGTGGATGAAGAAATCCTAGTTTTTAGCCTATGTCCCAAGAAGACTGGAGTTGTGGAACATCAAGATGGGAGAATTTGTTTCACTTGTACAAGGCACATAAATAATTGGATGCACAATTCAAATGTTTCAAAATATGGTTGCATGTTTTGGGACATGTTTTCCATTGGGTGGTTGAATGTATTGATTCAGTCTGAATTAGGGTAAGTTTATGCCTGCTTTAAGGAACAGAAGACATTGTGACTTTCAAGGCTTGGTCATACAATGTCAAATGATTTTCACTTTATTTACTGGGAAACAGAACTGTGTTAGTTCCTAATTATGCAGAAGCTGACTTCTTACACAGGCCAGGGTTAGTTGTCTGAACACCAGACATCGCTGACCCAAGTCTTTCACTCACCACACTGTAAATGATTTATTAGAAGTGGATTCTCCATCATTAACACTATCACCCTCAAATTGGCTTCTTTTTCTGTGAGCTCATTAATCTCAGAATAGTCGCTTTCTGAGGCTAATTTTAAACATTTTTTCTTGTAATATAAATTTCTAAATAACATACATAGGCAACAAGTAGTCTTAATTTCTGAGTAATTTAAAAAGGCCTATTTATAACTTGTTTCTTAAGTACTAATCAGTTACTTTGCTATCTACAGATTAGCTAACATCTGGTGGATAGTTAGCAGCACCATGGAATGTGTTTCCTTGTTGACCTCACTTCAGCTCCTGGTCCAGGTCATGTGAAAAGGAAGACATGTAATTTAAATTACCCTTTTCTAGGAAGTAGTTGTAGTAGAATATTTAGACTGAAACAACTGAGGAATGTAAATCAAATATCTGAAAATGTCTATGAAGTATATTTTTAACAACTGAAAATATTTTTTGAAGACATTGTAATGCTATTTCAATAGGTTTCCACTAGTTTGAAATTAAGAGAAAACTAGATCACAGAGAGTTAAAAAAATCATAAAAAGCTACACATTCTTTGAGAACAATTTCGAATGCTAAATAAAGGTCACTATTTTTTTTTATGGTTTAATTGAAGTGAATGTTAGGCATCTTAGTAAACACTCAACTGGTGGTAAAAAGATATTTTTTCTTAAGTTTGGACCTCAGAGTGCATAAGACTTTGTGATAGTTGATCAGTAATAAATACTTCCCATAACATTTTCATCCTTTGTTGTTGTAAGAACTAAGACAGAATCAGAGAAATTACCTTGGGTGTTCATATAGGCATAAAGCTCAGACAGGAATTAACAGAGTCTAGTAAATTTCATACAATAAATTTTGAATGAATTTTTACTGGCATGAGCATTCCAGATGTATATTGACATGTTCTCTGAAAGACATAATCTGTACCCAGTCTTCAGAAATACCTAATAAATACATTATGTAATGCCTAGCAAAAATATCCAAAATCAGAGAAACAAAAACTTTAAGAAGATGTAAAGCTATAGACACTAAAATATGGAAGAGCAGAGAAATGAATAATCTGTTTTGTATTCAGAATTACTGAATACAATCTAAACATTTACATTTATTATGTGAAAAAATTAAAATTAAATGTATGTACAGAGCATAATGAATAATAAATTGTGGCATTTAGGAAAAATGAGTGAAAATAAACTAACAATAAAACTTATACAAGCCAGGCACCAGTGGCACATGCCTGCAATCCTAACAACTCAGGTGACTGAGATATGAGAATCGCGGTTCAAAGCCAGCCCAGGCAGGAAGCTCCATGAGACTCTTATCTCCAATAAACCACTAGAAAACCAGAAGTGGCACTGTGGCCCAAGCAGTAGAGTGTTCACCTTGAGCTGAAGAGCACAGAGACAGTGCCCAAGCCCAGAGTTCAAGTCCCACTATCAACCAAAAAAAAAAAAAAGCAAAACGAAACAAAACAAAATACTTATATGCATGGCATGTGTAGTGATATATTTGATATAACTGGGGGAAAAACAGTGGTTTCAGGCACTAATCGTCTATATAAAACCTAATTCTTAAATATAACATAAACACAGTAACATGTTTTCAAGAGGAATGGATTCCATGGTTAAAGCTCTTTCACCATCCCATTAGAAATCTGTAACACTTCTACAACACAATTAAGCTCCTGAATTCTGAGTAATCCTCATAGACATAGAAACCCAAAGCCATAAGGAGATTTTTAATATTTTATATATGTTTTGTAGATTTTCTTTATCAACATTTTTCTAGTCAATTGAACAGTGAAATAATATGAAGGATGAAACATTGCAGAAAAATTTCAGAGAGCAAAATGGAATACATATTACCATGTGCCTTTTATTGTATAGAATACTAAGGTCAGCTCATTCCTGACCAAGATCAGGAAATTAGGAAGTTCATCTGGTTCTGTGGCCAGAATGAGAGAGACATAAATTTATATATATGGTTATATTATATATATATGGTTATGATATATATATATATATATATATATGATGAATCCAAGTTTATGTCACAGGAGACAAAGTCTCTTTCCAAAGTCATTTTGAAAATGTATGTTTTCCAAAGATGTACACATATGTCCAATCCCATTTATTGTATTGTATCACCTTGTCTCTCATGAAGAAATATACTTTCATTTCCCCAGGTTATTGAATATGAACTAAATCTCAAGGTGATTTTGTAAGCAACATGAAAAACATGTGAGACCTTTCCAGTTCTAGGGAGCTTTGTTTGACCTTAAATAAGTTTGCACTCATTTTGGAATTCTATTAAGATGTTCTGCTTTGGGAGACAGATGTCATCCTGTTTGAAGTACAGAATTCATGGAGTATTCATGTGTAGGCAGTCTGATTGAAGCCTTAGTTGCGTTTTCACCTAACTACCAGCATCTACTAGAATATCAGTGTTCTTTCCTGGTGTCTAACTGTAGCAGCTAGGTAACTTCAATCAATGAGGGACCTAAACTAGAATCTCCTAACTAAGCCCAGAGCACACATAGAAATAATAATAATTTTTAAAAAATGCAACTACAAGAAGAGTACTCCTGGAATTGGAGCACTATTTTAAAAATCCAGTATGTAGCATCAGTTTTAGGATGGAACTTTGGAAAGATATTTAAAGGAAATAGAGAGTTAAATGTAAAAAGAAATGTAAAAAAATGCTAGAAAAAGTATGATTTATACTATAAAATATGAGAAAGTTTTTAAAAAGTGGGCATTTGTTTTGTGTGTGTGTGTGTGTATGTATTAAATCAGCAGCTGTAGTTAAGAAGGTAGACAAACAATAGCTTATATCTCACATGTTCTTTTCAATGAGCATTTGTCCTTCCTCTTCCAAGAAACAGATTTTGTTTTTCAACATCCTTCAGTATGAAAAAGCTGTGATTGCTTTGACCAATCTAATATGAAAAAATATTGATGGAGTAGTTCAGGAAATAGCCCTTCATTTATTCAAAACCTTCAGCTTTCTGTTTCTTAAGACTTGTTCTTGGCCTACTTTCTTTCACAACATAGCTCTCATATCTTGAGAGCACTGTCACGTAGGGAGACTATGTAGAGGAGTTCAAGTAAACAGCCTCATCTAACAGTAAGTGCAAATTTCTGGGATTGTATTTTCTATAGAACACCTAGCATATCCAAATCAGTTGAGCATTTAAAAGACTCCAGCCTTAAATTCAAATTATTTGGAACTGCATGAAGAATCAAGCAACTAGCAATGGTTCTGTCAAATTATCCACAGAAATAATACTCCTTTTATATAAACCACAAGAGATATAATTTGTTCTACAGTTCAGGAGTCTCCCCTTCTGCTACCGAGGACTCAAGGGATAGAGCATCAAGATACACTGATTATAAATATGTTAGAAACAATCGCAAGAAAGAATAAAAACACTTGAATACTTATCTTGGGGTTCATTTCACCTAAAATCAACTTCTCTGACCTTTTCTGCTTGTCTCAGACATATACTAGTTATTGCAAAAAAACAACAATGAGATATACAAGTCATTATGTCAAAAAAATGAACTTTACAACTTTGGGGGGGGATGAGCATGGAGGGGGAGAGAAGGTGGGAGATGAGAAGGGATGCGAAGTGGAAACAAAGGAGGAGGCAGCAATGCTTGATAAGAAATGTACTCATTACCTTGCCCATGCAATTGTAACCCCTTTGTATGCTATTTTCATAATAAAAAAAAAGATACACTGATTATAGGAATGTATCAGGACCTACAATCTGATACTGATTTTAAATTGTTTTAGAAAAGTGATCCTTTTATTTCAAGTCTCTCTCTTCTGAGTAGAAATGATTGCTCTAAACAAACATCATCATTCTATTTCAAAAATATTGAATATGATATCTAGTTTTAAAGTTCTAAAATGTAGAGAAAAATTGCCTTCAGGCAATATCTGATTAGGATCTATAGATCCTAGAGCATTGTGACTGGATAGATGAATTCAGATTATAATAGGCTGAATGAGCTTTCCAAAAAACAAAAAACAACAAAACAAAACAAAATAAGCAAACAAACAAAAACATGTCCTCCTGCAACCCCAGAAATAGATTCTAGTGGGAAATAGGGTTTCTGCTACTCAATTTGCTAAGATGAGGTCATGAGGGATTAAAGCACATCAAAAATCTAATTATTAGCGCTCTTGTAAAAAGAGTAGAAAACAAAATGCCAAATGCGCAAAAAGGAATGCTAAAAAAAAGATACGAGCAGTGATTAGGGGTCAGCTACCAGCTCTGGAATGTCTTCAGTTGACTAAATCAACTGAAAGAACTAAAAAAAAAAAAAAGACTTCCACAAGGAATAGAGTAATTTCTCCATTGCTTCCAAGTAAACCTTGTATGGTCCTAATGACACCTTGATATCATACCTATATGTCACAATTATGTATGAATATATTCACATGATTTTAAGTCATTCAAATGGCAGTCATTTGTTTTAAATATATTAAGAATGTAATACAGACCATTATAAGATTTTAAGAAAAATTATATCATGTTATTAGTATTAATTTCAATGTGGAGAAATAGCTAGGGTTCTATGAAGTAATTTATTAGGCTCAGAGAATAAGGGTCCTGATAATATATTTTTATAGTGTAGGAAAAGTTGCAACTATTTTCATGTTTTGTAACGGGAAGAACATTTCCAATAGAGGTTTCTTAGTCAGATGTATCTTAGCCATATATTACACGCATGTTTGTTCCTTCATTTTTCCCAGACAAGATAACCACCTGATTCTCTGTATTTATGGAGTCTACAGGTAATTGTTCTGAAATTAGGCTTAGCAGCTAAAAAGGAGATAGCAAGTAAATCTCTTTTTTCAAAAGTAAAATTCATAACTCAAAACCAATATCATTCAATATTTCAAATATAATTTCTATAAATGTAAACTGTTATAAGCAATTTATATCTGACATATTTTAATCTACCTATGTTGATTTATTTAAAACATTGCACTCAGGACTGGGAAGGTGGCTAAGTGGTAGAGTGTTTGCCTTGTATTCATGAGGCCCTGGGTTCGATTCCTCAGCACCACATGAGCAGAAAAAAGCTGGAAATGGTTCTGTGGCTCAAGTGGTAGAACGCTAGCCTAGAGCGGAAGAATTGAGGAACAGCGCCCAGGTCCAGAGTTCAGGCCCACGAATGACAAGTATACATATATATGTATATATATGATATTACATTCAAACATTTATTTACAGTTTAACATACTGTATAATAATTCTTATTATTTGTCAATATTTGCTGGTATCTAATTATAAACTTATTTTTTCATTCCTCCTTCACTCCATAGCACTCCAGATCATTTGGTAATGGTTCAGCTTCAAGTCACAGATCTGCAGATTAGCTAAAATTTTCAGGCTTCAGAGATTGTGAGTGTCTAGGATATTTCTTGCACATTTCAGTAGCATAAACACAAAAATAAGAATCTAAAACTACACACATATTTCATTTCATTTGCTAAAGACTTATGTCATTAGCTAAAATCCATGTTTATTGGAAAGCTATATTATATACCACACACAATAAAAATAATGCAAATTTGTGATTATTTGTGTAAATGCCCAGAAGTGGGATTTCTGGGTTCTCAGAAAAGTCTATATTGAAGTCTTTAGCCCACTTATTAATGGGCAGTTGTTTCTTTGAGGATTTGTTTCTGGGGTATTTAACTTTTTTGAGTTCTAAGCATATTTTAGATATGAGGTTCTTTGTCTGTTGTATGGCTAATGAAGATCTTCTCCAGATCCTTGGGTTTTCATTGACCTTGCTAGCATGGTTACCATCATTTGCAATAATTAATATACATCTAGGATAAGCTTATCAGATGAGTAGGAAAGCTCCACAGCTATATATGACCATAGAAGATGATGCTAAGTGAAATGAACTCCAAGATATAGACACGAGTTTTTTTTTACTTTATTCTTTGAATGTGCAATTTTTTTTATTGTGAAAATACCTTATAGAGGGGTTATATTATAGAGGGGCAAGGTAATGAGTACATTTCTTATAAAGCATTGTTGCTTCCTCCTTTGTTTCCTCTTCTTATCCCTTCCCATCTGCCCCCACCCTTCCACCCAGGCTGCCCTCCTCCCGACCAAAGTTGTGGAGTTATTTTTTTGACATAGCATCTTGTACAGGTCATTGTTGCAATGGGTCCACCTGTATCCCTATTTAAACAATTTGGTTTTCCCTTCCCCTCCCAAATTATACCAATATCAAATACAATGAAAATAGGGGTTATACCATGGGGGAGAAACATACAAAGGAACAAACAAATCATCTTATAAATATGCTAGAAACAAACGCAAGAAAGAAAAAAAAAACACATTTGAGTCTTTATCGTGGACTTATCCTTCATTTCGCCTAACATCAACTTATCTTATCGTTTCTACTTGTCTCAAACATATACTAAAATTATCTTAAGTGGAGTAAGCCAGGCCCAAAGAAACATAGGTCCCATGGTTTCCCTTATTTGTCATTTTGGTTGTTTGTTTGTTTCTTTTGTATGTTCTTCCCCTACAGAATATCCCCTGTTGACACTGTATTTGATTTTGGTAATTTGCATATTGTATACACATTTATCTAATTTAGGGAGGGGAAGGAGAATAACAAAATACTGAAAGAGGGATACAGTGTGACCCAATGCAAACATGATACTCACAAGACACTATATTGGAAATGAACTTTAAAACTTCCGGGCAGAGGAGGGAGGAATGGGGGGAATCGGGAAGCGAAAGGATAGTAGGAGAAAAACAAAGGAGGGCGTAGCAATGCTCAACAAGTAATGTAGTAATTACTTTACTCATATAACTATAACGCTTTTATTCAGCATCATTACAATAAAATATTTTTAAAAAGAAAAATAAGATTAAAATGATGTAAGTATGCCTATTATACTATTACTGTATGAGAATAGAGAATTAGGAATATAATTCAATTGACCATGGCTAGTTGTCTAAATACCAGTAATTTTTAGGAACAACTGAAAAAAATTCACAATGCTATCAATATAGTATCAATTTAGTATTCGCACATTTCTTATAATGCAATGTTTGGCTTTTATGAGGTAACATGGCATGTGATATAGTTTGTATACTATTAACATTAAATCTATTTTCCCATCCATGTTTTGTATTATATCATTATAAATGAAAGAACAGTGTTTCTTCAAGTTTTTCTTGGTGAATCCCAGTTGGACTTCCACTTCATATAGTTTCTTCCTGTCTGAATATATTTTTTTAATTAACCAAATTCAGCCATGGTGACTGAACCACCAATATGGTATTTAAATAAAAAGATCTTTTAGAAAATTCTTTAAAGAAAGCCACAATTGTGTTATTTTATTTTTAATAAGTTTTTATTGTGAATAAACTGTGCAGAGGGCTTACAGTTACATAAGCAAGGTAATGAGTACATTTCTTATCAAGCATTGCTGCCTCCTCCTTTGTTTTTCCCCTTCCCATCCCTTCCCTCACACCTCCACAACTACTCTGCCTGCCCCCTTACATTGTAAAATTTGCTTCTCAACATAGTGTCTTGTACATCTCATAGTTAAAATGGGTCAACCTGTATCCCTATTTAAACATTTTGTCTTCTTCCTTCCCCTCTCCAAATTATACCAACATCAAATACAGTGAAAACAGCAGTTATATCGTGGGGGAGGGACATACAAAGCAAAAAAAAAATCACATGTTGCATTATAAATATGTTAGAAACAATAGCAAGAAAGAAAAGAAAACAAAACAAAACACTTGTGTCCCTATCTTGGGGTTCATTTTGTGTACCTTCATCTTATCTGGTCATATGTACATAGCTTTTGACTTTTGCTAATTGTCCCAGGCATGTATTAGTTATTGCAAATAAGGGAAACCATAGGACCTATGCTTCTTTGGGCTTGGCTTACTTCACTTAATATAATATTTTCCAAGTCTTTCCACTTCCTAACAAATGGAGCAATGTCAATCTTTCTGATGGAGGCATAGAATATGTATATATATATAATTTTCTTGGTCATTCATCTACTGAGGTGCATCTGGGTTGATTCCATATCTTAGCTATGGTAAATAATGCTGCAAACATAGTTGTGCTGGTAGCTTTAGTATGGTCTTGTTTGTGATCATTTGGATAAATGCCCAAAAGTGGGATTGCTGGGTCATAGGGGAGCTCTATGTGGAGTCTTTTGAGAAACCTCCATACTACTTTCCATCTTGAACAAGTTTATGGCTCCCACCAACAATGCAGTAGTGTTACCTTCTGTCCACATCCCCTCCAGCATCTGTTGTTATTAGAGTTCTTCATTATAACATTCTAACTGGGGTGAGATGGAATCTCAATGTTGTTTTGATTTGCCTTTTTTGTTTTTTGTTTTTGTTTTTTTTTGTCGGTCCTCGGGCTTCAACTCTGGGCTTGGGAACTATCTCTCAACTGTTCAGCTCAAGGCAAGCACTCTACCACTTGAGCCACAGTGCCAGAGTTCAGGCCCCAAAACTGGACCCAAAAAACAAAACAAAAAACAAAAAAAAAGAATCTCAAGGAGTTTCCTTCCCTGGCTGGCTTTGAACCTCGATCCTCAGATCTTAGCCTCCTGAGTAGCTAGGATTACAGGTGTGAGCCACCATTGCCCGGCGATTTGCATTTCTTTTATGGCTACAGAGTTTGAAGATTTCTTCATGTGTCTATTGACCATTCTTATTTCCTATTCAGAGAAGTTTCTCTTTAAGTCTTTAGCCTTGTTTATGGGGCAGTTGTTTCTTTGAGGTTTTGTTGTTGGGGGATTTAATTTTTTGTGTTCCAGGTATATTTCAGATATGAGACCCTTGTACGTTGTATGGCTAGTGAAGATCTTCTCCCAATCTGTGGGCTTTCTATTGATCTTGCTAGCTATGTCCTTTGCCAAGCAGAAGCTCTGCAACGTCATGCAATCCCATTTGTCCAACTTTTCTTTGATTTGTTGTGTTTCTGGGTCTCCATTATGAAAATTTTGGCCTGTGCCAAAGAGAGCTAGGGTTTCTCCTATTCCTTCCTGTAATATTTTCAGAGTGTCTTTCTAAAGCATAACCTTTATTTCTGTATAACTAGCTCAGCTTCTCCAATCAATAAAAGCCAATATATTCTCTTATAATGTCGCTTAAAACATTTGGCAGGCACAGAACCAATACAACAGGAGTCAGAAACATGTACCACAAGTTTGTGTATGGAAGACTAGTACTAATTGTAGTTATTGCTTAACTCAGCTCTCAAAAATCTCTACTCTTAAAAATTTTAAGTAGCTATTGGAGGAATGTATATGAAAACAAAAAGAGGTTTAATCACATTTATTTACTTCTGTAACACCCCCACACCAAATTCTAATTGTATATAAAACCTTCGCTAGAAACTACAAGAATCTTTTTCTACTTGGTGCTCAAAAACATAGAAAATGTTAACAAGTATTCTTTTCCACTCTTCTACAAGGTTTATTCATTTATTCCCACAAATGATTATGAATATGGATAAATCTTTGTATGTTTGATTTTCTTGGTTCATCATAATGACCTCTAATTCCATCTCTGTTTTATTTTTGTTTGTTTGTTTTTGTGTGGGGCCTGAACCCTGGGCCTGGGGGTGTCCTTCAGCTCTTCAGCTCAAGGCTAGCATTCTACCACTTGAGCTACAGCATCACTTCTGGCTTTTTCTGCTTATGTGGTGCTGAGGAATCAAACCCAGGGCCTCATGCATGCAAGGCAAGCACTCTACCACCGAGCCACTTTGCCAACCCCAACTGTTTTTGAGGGAGGGATAGGAGATAGAAAGAAGTTTAATTCCTGCTATTGTTCCTAACGTATTTATAATGTACCATGTGATTTTTTTTTGTTTCTTTGGTATAACCCCTGTTTTCACTGTGCTTGATGTCGGCGCCCTACATCTTGTATATATACTTCTCTAGCTTGGGGAGAGGGAGGGATAAAACAAAATGCTAAAATAGGGATACAGGTTGAGCCATTGTAACAATAAGATGCACAAGACATTATGTTGAAAACCAAACTTCACAATTTAGGCAGGGAGGGGGGGTGGGAGAGCGGGAGACTCTAGGTGTGGAGGTGGGAAGAAAAGGAGAGTAGGGGAAAAACAAAGGAGGAGGCAACAATGCTTGATAAGAATTGTACTCATTACCTTGCTCATATAACTGTCACCCCTCTGTACAATACTTTTACAATATAAATGTATTTTTAAAATATAGAATAGAGTTGAGCATCAGTGGCTCATACCTCTGATCCTGGCCACTCAAGAGGCTGAGATCTGAGGATCATGGTTCAAAGCCAGCCCAGGCAGGAAAGTCTGTGAGAGGGGTTACAATTACAAGCAAGATAATAAGTACTTTTCTTATCAAGTACTTTTCTTATCAAGTACTTTTCTTATCAATGCTTCTTTCCCCTTCTGATCCCTTCCCATGTCCCCCTCCCTAAACCTCCCACAAAGTTGTAAAGTTCATTTTCGACATAACGACTTGTACATCTCATTGTTGCAATTGGTCCACCTGTATCCTGTATCCCTATTGAGATTCTTATCTCCAATAAGACACCAGAAAATGAAAAATGAAAAGCTCAGGGACAGCACTCAAGCCCAGAGTTCCAACTCCACGATTGGCAGGAAAAAAAATAGAGTAAAACAATGTACAAGTAGCATTAATGTTGCTTAAAATAATTATAATATGCTTCAAAATGAGTATAAACCTATATAATTACCAATATGTTAAGGGATGAAGGAAAGGAAGTCCTTTTTGCTCCCATTTGATTTACATACATTGTATAAAGGTATTGAATTACCTTATAAGGTAAATCAATAATGTACCTTACAAGGATGCACAAATGTTTTGTGTCAATTAAAAAAAATGGAAGAAATAGCAATGCCTAGGTTAAGGATATCATTATAAAATCAGTTAGATTTGACAAATGCTCCCAATCATACCTCACTCCACTTTGAGCACAAAAGCAGCATGCAGATTTATGAGAGATTCAAGTAGGCTCAGAATAATTTACAATATCCCCTAAAGAGATTTCATTATTTTGCTTTGATCGAAAGTGCAGTCACCCAGGTTAATAATTGTAGGACATTTTATACAAGGCTAAGAGGATAGTTCAAATATGCACTTGTGATATTATAAGCACAGATACTTTTCTAAGGTGCTTATATTTAAAGGACTCTATGAAGTAACTCACGCTTGAAAATTACAATTGAAATAGGTCATGAAATGTGCTGAAAGAGAACTGGATTAACAAGGGCAGAATTCTCTTCTTTTCTATTTTTACTGCTGTACACAAATTAACCAATCTAGGGATGTCTTTGATTCTGACTACATGTGTAGTTATGTAATACTAGTCATTTATAATATTCAAATAATTCAAGTTTCTGCTGATGATCACATGATTCCATCTGTTCTCTGCCATCTCTTTTATGCAATTGCTGCTATCCAGAATATCATATAAATTGTATAGTAATAAACATGGTTGGACTCTAAAAGCTTTTCTTAATTTTATATTCATAAACTCTTGAATATATTTAGAGAGAACAAAACATGATTTTTAGTATCTCCAAGTTTTGTTCCAAGGCAATTTTCCCTCAGTTGTACTTTAGGAGATAGTAAACATATTTTGGAGCATCAAGTGTATTCTCTCAATATCCTTTTTCCTACAACTACACTACTGAATCATCTATATCATTCTGACCATCTGTTTTGAGCATCCATTTACTTCTAGTAGTTTGTTTTTCTTTTTTTTATCAGATTAAGATTGATCCTAAGTATTCAGGATGAACAGACCTACTATAAGCATATTTTTTGTAATTATGTTGTGTATGTAACATAATTGAAGCAAAAACTAGTCCATTATTAAATACAAAATTATCTACATATAACTCTAATACATGGCCACTTGAGGATGTCCTTGTAGAAGTGAACTTGTAAATTTTCAGATAGTATTGTGTTCTTTATTCCTGATTACATTTCAGGAATAGTACATTATTTAGTCTAAGTTCATCAAATATATAAAATTTGATGGAGAGGATAGTTATCCTCCTGTTTGATTAATGGTTCAACAAAATCCAAAGAAAATAAATTTTTATCAAATCAAACCAGGAGTTATTAAGGAAATAGAAAATAAAATGATTAATACATAAAACTAAAAGCTTTCATTAAATAATTAAAAAGTAATACTGTAAAGGAAACACAATTGTATCAACAAGGCGATGATTGCTTTGGGCTCTCCTCTAGTTACAAGAGTGATATCAAAATATTTAACTTCTGATGGCCTCATCTATCTTAGTTTTAAAATAAAAATGTCAGAATAGTTTATTTATAGTATGAATGGAATATAATAATCATCCCTGGGCTGGGAATGTGGCTTAGTGGTAGAGTGCTTGCTTAGCATACATGAAGCAAAAAGCCCCAAGTGGCTGTGTGGCTCAAGTGGTAGGGTGATAGTCTTGAGTAGCACAAGCTCAGGGACAGTGCCCAGGCCCTGAGTTCAAGCCCAGGACTGGCAAAAACAAAAAAACAAAACAACAAACAAAAAACAAAATAATTCAAAATTACTCCCCAAATTGTAATTAATGTAGCCTAATTTTCAAACTTATGAGTATTATCAAAAATTAATGGTAATTTGAATACCTAATTTTACTATTTTACTTTTTAATTCATAGAAAATTTTGGGGCTGGGGGTTTAGCCCAGCGGAAGGGCGCCCGCCCAGCACACGCAAGGCCCTGGGTTTGGTCCTCAGCCCTGAAAAAAAAAATCTTATTGTGGCTAATATGACTTTGTCAATCATCATTTCTTTAGTTTTTAACCTCAATATATGATACCTACTTCCATTTTCCAGAAATTCTTTTTTTAATACTAAATTATACTTCCTAATAATCTAAGAATGTGCTTACTCTTTCTCAAATGGTCAGCCCCAGGAAAATGTTAAAATAAAGAACATGTTCTTCAGTCTCCATCATAGGCTTTGGTAGCCTAACTCAGGAGTTCTCCATTTCTTCTCCTTTCCACACAATAGCAAATACATTTGAAAGATTAAATATATATATATATATATATATAAATGTCTTGTAGCTTTTTCTCTTCTCTCATATCCAGCGTCTACCTTTAGCTAAAAATATTATAACTATGTTTTTCAGATTGAATATTATTAATCGAAATGTCTTTGAAGTGTATTTTATATATAAAAAGCACCATTCATGCCCCCTTTTTTCTGTTTCCTGTTTTATAAGCTACAGAAATCTATCATGTTCCAGTTTGTCAGCAAAATTCTGTTTTTGATGTCATCAAAATGATGTATTCACGTGGTATTAGAAGGTGAGGAGGAAGAAAGAAACAATTATTCTCTTTGGTCCTGGGGGCTTGATGTGTGGCAGATCACAGACCTGTGGATTGTAATCAGCCCCAGTCAAGCCCCTCCTAATCAACATAGCAGCTAGGGTGTTAAAGGAACTAGATGGCTGATCACAATTTGTTGTGCTTCTGTTACTTTGTGATTTCACAAGAGCAAGAAACCCCAAACTAGAAGGTTATGTTTGTTTAAGTTATTTTCACATACCCTGTTTGAATTTCTGTATCTAGGTTTTAAAAAAAAAAAAAGAAGACAAAAGCAAAACTAGACAAGTCCTATATTATCTAAGGAAAAGTTGATCCTTAGAAATTCTTACTCATTTCATTGAATGTGTAAATTTGCAGACTACAAAATATTTACTACTACATTTTTTAAGTTGCTCTGAATGCTCCCCAGTTCTTGCATTTAAATACAATATCTTTGCTGCACGCTGGTGGCTCACACCTGTAATCCTAGCTACTCAGGAGTCTGAGATCTGAGGATCGCAGTTCAAAGCCAGTCTGGGCAGGAAAATCCATGAAACTCTTATCTCCATCAAGCCTCCGGAAAACCGGAAATGCCTCTGAGATCTGAGGATCGCAGTTCAAAGCCAGTCTGGGCAGGAAAATCCATGAAACTCTTATCTCCATCAAGCCTCCGGAAAACCGGAAATGCCTCTGAGATCTGAGGATCGCAGTTCAAAGCCAGTCTGGGCAGGAAAATCCATGAAACTCTTATCTCCATCAAGCCTCCGGAAAACCGGAAATGCCGGTGTAGTTTAAGTGGTACAGCGCTAGCCTTGAGCTGAAGAGCTAGCTCAGGGACAGCGCCCAGGCCCAGAGTTCAGGCCCCACGACCGGACTTCCCCCCCAAAATAATAATACAATAAACTCACTTCATTTTATGGAACTGTAATTCATGTTTAGACTAGCTTCTAGATCAACATACTGACTTAAGTTATTATTAAACAATTAGGATTTTGTCAAGTATCAACAGAAGTATAAGAGTTGAGAACTATAAGATATATGGGAACAAATATTGATGTTTCTGGAAGACTCTCAGAAAATTACATTGCCTAGTAGGTTAATATTATGACTAAACTATTAGCTACTGCTTGAGAGATCTGTCAACTCTGTCTCATTTTGCATGAACTCAGTACATAAGATAACTTTAACATTCTGAATATCATATTAATGCACAGTCATATTTTAGTTGGGATAGCAAACTATATAATCACATGTGTAATACATATGTATATAGAGAAAGAGAAAAAATGTGATATGCAAATTGGCTTAACTGATTTAAATAAACATATTTGATAGCTTCAATATGACAGAAATTTAAAATCAGAAATTGTAATTATGACTGCATGTTTAACTTTAAGCACTAATATTTATTTAATACAGAATTATTTCTTAGATTAGTTTTGATTTTCTTTGAACATAATTTGATATTTGATAGGGGTTGCAAAATATAGTATGTATAACCATATCAATTATTTTAATCATGGTTTGTATTTTTTTGCTTCAATTATACATTTGTAAACATTATTTTACCCTGCTACCAACAAAATAGGTTTTTTATTCTCTTCTTCAATTCATCATAATTGATAAGTTTTTTCAAATGTTTCAAAAGTTATATTATCAATGAAATTTTATCTTTAAGCATTCATTCTAGAGCATTTCCTATATTGGTTTTATAAGCATGTCTGATGAAGTTGGGTAGCAATCACAATCTAAAGGTCAGGTGCAGCCTGGTTTTTTGATTTATACTATCAATTTACCAACAGTAAAATTACACCACATATCCTCACAATGGTCTGAGCAAAGTTACTTGCAAAAATAATTGAAGTTCCACAATTTACTCCTCTTTATATCTTAGTTATGATTTATGTTGATGTTTACTATTGCATTTCTTCTTTGAATTAGTATTTTGCATTATTTTTAAAGAATAATCGCTGGACGCTGGTGGCTCACGCCTGTAATCCTAGCTATGCAAGAGGCTGAGATCTAAGAATCAGGGTTCAAAGCTAGCCTGGGCAGGAAGGTCTGTGAGACTCTTATCTCCAATAAACTACCAGAAAATTTGAAGTGATGCTGTCGCTTGCCTTGAGCTGACAAGCTTCGGGACAGCACTCAGGCCCAGAGTTCAAGCCCCACGATTGAAAAAAAAATAATAATCACAAATATTGCCTTTTATAATTTCACAAACATTTTAAACTATGAAAACTATGGTTAATATTATGAAAACTATTGTTAATATAATATGTTATTACTTTAGAATTACTAAAGAGTAAATTTTTGTTGTCATTATTGATTGCTGCAACCAAGGCTTGAACTGAGGGCTTTGTGCTCTTGTTTGGTTTCTTTGTTCAAAGCTGACATTCTATCCCTTGAGTCAAGTTTCCAAATCTAGCTTTTGGTTGGTTAATGGCAGATAAGAATCTCATGGACTTTAGTTCATGAAGACTCGTCTTTTTTTTTTTTGTAAAGATGCTGTACGGAGGGGATACAGTTACATGAGTAAGGTAATGAGTACATTTCTTGTCGAGCATTGTTACTCCTCCTTTGTTGTTCTCCAACTATCCCTTCCCTCCTCCACCTCCCTCACTCCTCCCTGCACCCCCCCCCCGTATTTGCAAAGTTCATTTCCAATGTAGTATGTTCTGGGTATCATTGTTGCAATGGGTCATTCTTTCTGTGTCCTGTTTCAGAATTTTGTGATTCTCCTTCCCTTGCCCTTTAGACAAATATATATATAAGATGCAGGGTATCAAAATCATTTGCAATGAAAACAGCCTCCTCACTAATAGTAGATTATGAGCATCAACCACCATTGACTGGCTAAAAGAATAAATTTCAAAATGTTTATCCCCTCCCCAAATTATGAGAAGTGACAGAGATGTTAAATAACTTATAGTGTATTCTATTATTTAGAAATACATAAAAACATGATGCTAAACCCTAATGGCTAATGGTCAATTAAAAATAAAATTAAAACATCTAATTACTTAAGGAGGGGCAATCTTTCTGGTTTAGGAAAGAGAACCTGTTAGGTTGTGATCAGGTCTATTAGAATCAGACCTTGAAATGATCATTCATGCTTTTTTTTTGGGGGGGGGGGTCCGGTTGTCGGGCCTAACTCTGGCCTGGGCGCTCTCCCTCAGCTCTTCAGCTCAAGGCTAACGCTCTATCACTTGAGCCACAGAGCCACTGCTGGCTTTTTTCTTTTTGCTTATGTGGTGCTGAGGAATCGAACCCAGGGCCTCATGCATGCAAGGCAAGCGCTATACCACTGAGCCACCTTCCCAGCCCCTCATTCATCTTTTTGTTGCTTCAAGATTAGATTACTGAAATTCCTCATTGGCTTTTGGCCCAACAGGAAGCTTCATAAATATTAGCTGGTACAAAATGTTTTCAAATTCTGCCTGCAAAGACCTTTGTCTAAATGTAAGTCCAGGCCTCCTTCTAACTTTCTTTTTTCCAAACTTTGAACCATATACTGATTACAAAAAGGTATCTTCCATAAAAATTTTAGGGCCATTGATTCAGTAGATTAGCAGCTGTTTTTGTTTTGCTTAAAGTACTCTGAAGCAAATATTTTGTTTAGCTAGACTAGCTTATAATTACACATAATAAAGCTTATACAGTTGTCTGGTACCATCAGATGTAAAATCTTCCAGGTGAATATATTTCACATGTATAAACAAAACTTTATACCATCAGCTTTTGTAAATATGAAAATAGTTTGAAAATGTATTTACCAATAAAATCATGTTTGTCTCTGCATTGTCAGAACCTACCTCACTACAATATCATTACAAAATATCATTACAAAATATAACATGTGCTAAGTTTAAGAGTAATCTTAATGTCAAAACAAAAATCAAACTTTCTGATCTTCATTTAAGAAATGATTTTTTAATCTGTGACTTAAAAATGCTTAATAAAAATGATGTGTATGTGACTATGCATATTTGAGTTAGGGTTACAAAGATATATCATGTTAAATTTAAAAAATCTGTTTAAAAGTTCTTAAAGATTGTTTAAAAATACTCATCAATTCATTAAAATTTTTTAGAAAAAGAATCAGATTTTGTTCCCTTCTCTATTTGTTTATTATATATTTTAAAGAAATTAATGAACATATGTTATGTACAACATATTAAAGTAAGATTTTAGAAAAAAAAATTTGTATCCCTGTCCATACTTTTGTAATATTTTTGTACATTAAAATTTAGCCTCGCAGGACTCAAAAACTTGTTAAATTTGTCCCATGAAATTATTTAAATAGCAATTACTAATATGTCTCTGAGCTAGGGGTAAAATTTACACATAATTTATGGACTAAAGTTCGAAGAGGTATTACAGTATAAATCTTGTTTAGTAGGACTAATGAGATATTGACCACTTGCTCCATGCTTCACAGTATCTTCATTTGGAACCCTGAACAGGTGATAATGTTAATAACTGGGAGTATTTATACACCCTAAGTTAGGAGTAGACAAATTCATCCATGAATATTCATATTAACCCATTATTTACATAATAAAGAAGTTTACTGCATAAAAGTTGGAGACTGCATCACATTTTAGTAAAAACCATTGTTCCTAATAAATCAGTACTATATACAATTACTTGAAAATGTCAATGAAATTAATAAATTACAAGCATGCAAAAACACTAGCATGCAAAATTCATTCTAAGTAATTTAATTATTTGTTAGCTATTGTTAAGTAATTTAAATCACTTCTTTTTTTAGTGAAAACAGATTTCTTTTCATGGAAAATTATTCACATGTGTTTAAATTATACTTATTTTAAAATATTTGGCAGGAAACAATTTTCTCTGAAAAATATTATCTGTTCACATACTTGTATCATTATTTTAAAGAGGACTCCATTGAAGATTTTGGTGGGCCTTGTAAATGTTTATGTTGTATAATAAATTTTCACAAATTCAGTTTCTTTAAAAGAAAAATTGGATACTATTCAATTATAAAGAAACAAAACAACCATGAAAAAGATCAGAAAACAAAAGAAGGCAAGATGGCAAGAAAAATAGCTCCTTGATAGAAAGATCTTACTTTGATGTAAGGGACTCAATTCAGTGCCTGATGCAAGATCTAAAAATATTGATATATTTCATTCTGCATAGCACCTGACTATAAAGAAATATCTGTCATAGTGTATCTGACAATAAAACAGGATTATCTTTCTACGTGATTTCTTAGCTCTCTACCCAGGAGTAAGGAAGGAGAGGTGGAGTGGTCAAAGACAATCTCTACACATATGTCTTGCTCTGTCTTCTTGCCAACATGATTTTAGAAGTTTAGTTCAAACTTTCTGTATCTGCACATGCATATTTCAGTAAAGTGAAATAATTTAATGTAAACATGCTTTTGATTAGCTGGTATGAACAAGCCAAACTCCTGTATTGGTTTTGGGCACATTAATGTTTTAAGAGTTTAACTGAATACAGACCTTCATCACTTGAGTAGTATAAAATAAGTAGCTGGGCTCTCAGAAAAGTGTTGAGGAAATAGTGTAAATAGTAGTAGGAGAATTTTTTGTTTTGAGCTTAATATAGCTCACACTTACTTGCTTATATTTGAATAAATGAGCCAAGCCTCTAGACCCTAGTTTTAGATTTTATCTCATTTTGGGAAAAAGAAGTTCTACATCCTATCATTGGTCTTGAGTAAGAGAAATTGTGGTTCTTCAGACACATGTGGGAAGGATGAAAGGTGAGAGAGGAAAGCAGGAGCAGACCAGAGAGGGGGGTCCTGAGCCTGTAGTTGAGACCTTCAAATAACCTTCCCTCCCACATACCACACTGCAAAACTAGTCTTTGGGGATATTGGTTTCTGAACTTTCAAAATGTGAATATCCATCAAACAAACTCAAGTTATTTAATGAAGAAAGAGATAGCATACTTGGTTTTGGTTTTTTATTTTTCCTAAATTATTGCTATTTCAATAAGCACTTATTTTAAACCCTTTAATGTCATTTATAAGATATTTAGCTTTAAATTCCATTGTAGCATCAAATCTATTTGTCCATGTAACCCCTCTGTACAGTATGTTCACAAATAAAATAAAATTAAATTAAAAAAAATCTATTTGCCAAAAATTCATTTCACCATTTTACACTTCAAAAAGGGAAAAAAAAGTATAAAGAAAACTCACTATTTTGTAATGTGACAAGAATTTACCTTTCTCTAAGTAAATTTTAAATTATTTTTATTATTTTTATGTAGTTGAGTATCCATTCAACAAAGCAATACCAAGCAAAAGAGATTACTGGGCACCAATGGTCTTTAATCCTAGGTACTTGAGGGGGTAAGATTTGCTAGTGACAGTTTCAGGCCAGCCAAGGTAGATAAATTTGGGAGACTCATCTACAATTAAGCAGCAAGAGGCTAGCAGTGGAGGTGTGGCATAAAGTGGTCCAAGACCAGCCTTGAGCAAAAAAAGAAGCTCAGAGTATGTAAGGCCCTGAGTTTAAGCTCTTTTAATGGCACCAGCAAGAAAAGAAACAACTTTAATAATACAAAAATAAAATGATATAATGAATATATAGCATATTTTGATTCAATTTAAGTAGTTGATTTTTGTTAAAATGAAAATAAAATGTTAACGAAACTAAGTTATTCACCAAAGGAGGACGTTTTTAGGACTTTTACTTGCTTAAGTCTGTAATCAACTTTCTCCATTTCCCATATAGTCTGGATAGCAGACATGATAGATTAATTATAGTGTGAATTTTGTTTTGTTGAGATCGGAATGTTTCTACTTTTATATTGAGGCTGATTTTGAAACATGACTTAATGTTTTCCTTCTGCATTACCATTCTCAGTGCTCAGTGGACTTTTAAAAGAGTGGTTAATTGAAAGATTAAATGTATATATTGTTTCATATTGTCTGGGAGTTTTAATGGTAATTGAAAAATATAATGGAACAATAAGAAAACTTTAGTCAAATAAAATATATAAAAGGCCAAACATTTCACAGAAAACAATTTAATTCACTTACCTAGAAGACTGAAGTGATATATCTGTTATAAAAGTGTAGATCATAAGATTCTTATGAGTACTGGACACATTAAAGAGCAGAATCAAAATCTCATTTTAGTTGGTACTATTTGTCATAAAAACCTATGAAAGTGCCAGGCGCCAATGGCTCAATCCTAGCTACTCAGGATGCTGAGATCTGAGGATGGCGATTCAAAGCCAGCCAGGGCAGGAAAGTCTGTGAGAGTTTTATCTCCAATAAACCACTAGAAAACTGGAAGTAGTGCTGTGGTTCAAGTGGTAAAGCACTTGCCTTGAGCTGAAGCATGCAGGTTCGGCGTCTAAGGCCAGAGTTCAAGCCCCATGACAGACAAAAAAAAAAACTATGAAAGAACAGTATTCTAATTCTGATATTATTGCTTGATTTATTTAATCACTCCTTATGTCTTATCCACTCACATTTTAGTACTTATTGCTGCTGTTTAATTTTGTCTTTAAACAATATCATTTTGTTCCCCTGTTCATGTTTCTTGAAAACATGGCAATCCACAGTAGAAAATAAATATGTCATCTAGATAATGGAGATTTCTCTGATATTTAATTCTATTTTCTAATTAGGCTACAAATGTACTCTTTCCTTCCCATTGCTTCCTCCTAGATGAGTCTCTCTTATTTTTTTATTGTGTTTTCCATTACAGCTTTCTCATTTGCTTCAAAAATTAATACCCAGAAAGCTTTGTCTGTATTTCCTTTTTCGGTTTATACTTGGTAAGCAGGTTCTCCATAGCTGATCTAAAAGCCTACTGTTTATTTGCAATGATTATTTTTTGAGATAGAATCACATTTTTTGCCCAGGCATCTACTTAGACTGTCATCCTCCTATTTTATCTTCCTATTGTAGCTGGGAAAATAATTGCAGACCATTTGTATGCTTCTATGACTTGCAGAAAGGATTTTTCTGATCAAGCTGATCTGCATAGCATATTCTTTTTTTTTTAATTTAATTTAGTTTTATTTGTGAACATACTGTACAGAGGGGTTACAATTGCATGAGCAGGATAATGCGTAAATTTCTTACCAAGCATTGCAGCCCCCTCCTTTGTTTACCCTTCCCATCCCTTCCCAGCCCCCCCTCCCCCCATCCCAATCCTTCTCCTTCCCCCCCCCAGCCCCCGCACCAACGTTGTAAAGCTCGTTTTGGACATGACAACTTGTACTTCTCATTGTTGCATCAGATCCACCTGTATCCTTAAACAACTGGT
>NW_012267217.1:9795009-9911590 GCF_000151885.1 Dipodomys ordii
TAGAGGGAGGAGCAGCCTCTGGCTCTCGTTACCCAGTGGGGAAAGCCACTCCAATGGCTGGTGCCTGAGCTGGGTGACTTTTCCCTGGATGGAGCTGAGTCTGGCAGGTCACTTCGCCATTAAGTTCTTGTGACCTGCTAAATGACTCGTTTTATTCCAAGGCCTTAGTTGGAGCTAGCAGCTCTGCCGAGCTTTGTCGGTATCAAAGATGGAGATCACCGGTGCTGGGGGGGGTGGTGGTGGCCTTCCCTCCTCTGCTGCTGAGAAGGAGTGAGGATGTCGGGCTTCTACTCACACCAAGTCTTGGATCCTGGGTCGTCTCTGGTCTGCAAACTGCAGGATGAAGCTGTCTGCTCCTTGTCGGTTCTTGCTGGTGTTGAGTAGAATCCGCTCGCCCTCTGCATCTGGCTCCTTCCTCCTGGACTCTCTGTGTGAGCGCTCAGGTATCGCCCGGCTGCGGTCTCCGCCGTGGCCCTGCTGCCACCGCCACTGGCGGCTGCTGGCTAGCGCTCAGATATGTATTCTTGCCTTGGGTTTCCCTCACTTGTCTAACTCTCTGTCCTGTGATGGCACACTTGGTGTGTTTCTCTGGCTTAGGACTGTTCACTGGAACTCTAAAACTGCTTTCTATGCGAGAGCTTGTTCAGATTCCAGCTTCTCCTCCGCCATCTTGTCTAGGTCCTGCATAGCATATTCTTGATCTCATCATCTATGTAGAATGACCCACATGTGCTTTTCTTACTAATAATTGAGAAATAATCTCTTGAAATGCTGCCTGAATTGGCCTTGAATTATGGTCCTCTCAATCTCAGCCTCCTATGTAACCAGGATTATATTCATAAATCACCTGCAGTATAATTCTATACTGTTTTCTCTATACCAAGTAAAACTCTTACTTGTATCAAGTCATTCTTGGTGCATGAACTATTCTTTACTTCTTTGCCAGCAAAGCAAGAACACATAATTCAACAGCATATAGACCTCTTTATCTTTTTTAGCTTTGAATGATAGTAGATAAAAATAACGTGTTTTCCTCACCAATTGTTACATTCATGTCTGAGATTAAAAAATGCAAATCAAAAGGGAAACCATAGTTGGGCACCAGTGGCTCACATTTTTAAACATAGATACTCAGGAGGCTGAGATCTGAGGATCATGGTTGTAAATTGGTTTCTGAGACTCGTATCTCTAATTAGTCCAGAAAACTGATTGACATGGTGGCTCAAAGTAGTAGATAGCTAGCCTTGAGTGAAAAAGCTCAGGGATAGGACCCATTGCCCAAGCTGAAGCCCATAACTGACCAAAAAAAGAATAGATAAACTATATATATTTTTAAGTTTCTCATATCAGAGTCTACATAAACTATATATATTTTTAAGTTTCTCATATCAGAGTCTAGAAATTAAGACCAGAAGCTTGAAGATGATCTATATTTATGGATACAGAAGCATAATTTAATGTAAAAATATATACAATCTAATTACAACAAACAAGGAAACTTACCAAAGACTTACCACATGACAAAAGGAGAAAATCATATAGCATTCCTGTACCTAGTGGCATATTTTCTATTTCCGTTAGCTTAAAATGTCAAGATACCATATTATCAAATATACCAAGATATCATATCACAAAATGTTCCAATTGCAAGTTTAAAATTTTATCATTAATATTATTTTTGCAAAAGAGAAACAAGGAGTATAGAGTGATTACAGAACAATCATTAAGTAACCACCTGGAGAATGAAGGAATGAAATAGCGAGGAATGTGACTGCTGTGTTTTCTCCCTGCTGCAACTTGGCCAAAGAGTATTAGGAATAATTTAATGATAGAGATATAATCCTCTCTGTCTCTGTCTCTCTGTCTCTGTCTTTCTCTGTCTCTGTCTCTCTCTGTCTCTGTCTCTCTGTGTCTCTGTCTCTGTGTCTCTGTCTCTCTCTCTCCCTCTCTCTGTCTCTCTCTTATGTGGCTTGAAGTGGGTCTGGGTGCTAGACTCAGTGCCCTAGACTCTTGTTCTCTAATGGGTTCAAAACAGGTTTTAGTGCAGAGGGCAGGGTTTCCCAAGTCAACCAAGAATCTCTACAAAAAAAGGGCCTAGTTTTGATGGGAATGATGGACATATTTATATATTTAAATAAATATAATGCTATATTTTAGAAATGTAATATATTGAACAACAGCACAACACCAACTGTTCTGTGGTTGCTTAGGAAATGATGCACTGAAGGAATCAATTTGAACCTAGAGATCTTTGATAGTGTCAGAGGGAGAGAATTATTTGAGGCCTTTGAACTCAATCTCTTTCTCTGTAAGGTGACATTACAATGAAGTAATCCATATTAGCCTGCCAGATAGATTCTGAATCAAATCATAAATGAGGGGAATGACAGAAAATGTCACTTCTATATTCCTTATTCTAAAGCATTTCAAGATATTAATATTTTCATTATTAAAGAGCAGTGTCAATTTCTCAGTAACATTCTTCTATTCAATAAAATAGAGCATCCAAGTTATAAGAATATGTATTATTCATAGAATTCAACAAAGCTCTTTAATTTACAAAAGAAAAGTGCAGACCAAAAATATTTTTGTCCTCAGCTATCCCCCTTGCATGAAATCATCCTCTGCAAAGGGGAAAAGGCCTTGTAGATTATAGGGCCAACTCCAAGGTCTCCAAATTTGTGTCTATGCAAAGCCTTTCACATCCACATGGCTTCCTCTTGTATTATCTTTTTTCCCATTTCTGCCCTGTACGTTCATCTAGACTGTGGTGATCCAGGCCTATACAGCTGATTCCTTCCTATCTGTCTCCAATTTTGGGAGCTATCAATCTACAATATTCTCTCAGTTATCCCAAGATTTACATCCCCATACTAGTTCCAGTGAAGAAAACCTGACCACCGTGTATAGGAAATATTTGTGGCATCATGCGTATATGGAAGGAGGTATTGGGAATTCCTAGGAGTGATTCCATGAATAATAAATAACAGGTCAATTACACATTTATAACATTCACAAAGCAGAAACACTTTTCTTTTTTTTTTTTTTGGTAGGTCGTGGGGCTTGAACTCTGGGCTTGGGCACTGACCCTCAGCTATTCATCTCAAGCCTAGTGCTCTACCACTTGAGCTACAGAGCCACTTCCGGCTTTCTGGTGGTTTATTGGAGATAAGAGTTTCACGGACTTTCCTGTCCAGGCTGGCTTTGAAAGGCGACCCTCAGATCTCAGCCTCCTAAGTAGCTAGTATTACAGGGATGAGCCACCGGCGCCTGGCTAGAAGCAACTTTCAAACTTCACTTCCTGAGGAAATATTTGGGCTTAAATACAATATCAGAAAAGATCTATCTTTAGTAACAGTATTGCACATGTTTTGTGTTATATTATAGGTACTAACATTTATTAGTTTCAAGGTTATATTAGGTTGGCAAAATCTGGACCAACACAGAAATATTTTAAAAATTCACATAAAATCATGACACTTTGGGGAATATGAGAATGTTTTTCCAAAGCTTTTAACTATAAATATACATTTATGTATTCATATGATTATATACATGTGTATATATACATACATCAGTATATATATATAAACATGTATATAGAAATAATAATCGTGCAATTCTTGTCGAATTAATTAAATTTTAGAGGTAAAAGAACCAAAATGCTCCAGTTAGCTAATGTAATAACCAATGGGCCCTGATAATCAGCATGGCCAAGTGTCCAGGCCTGCTGGCAGGCGGAGAGCGAGGGAGGAGGGGGAGAGGCATAGCAGGAGAAGATTCAGAGGTGAGCCTCATCACACCTAGGACTGGGCCACTGAAGGGAACAGGGCATGGAGAGGATGATGTCACTGTCCCACAGGGCGTGCCCCTGGAGGCGCCTCCTGGAGCAGAGCAGGGCAGGCCTGTGGAGAGTGGAGAGGCCTGCAAAGAACCAGGAAAGGAAGAAAAGGAAAAGCCTTCCCCTTTGGAGGATTGGAGCTTTGGAGCTTTGGAGGTCAGGGGTTGGAGGTTTCAGACTGACTAATTGGTGATTTTCAGACCAATAAACAACGGTCAGGGCTGCTTATTAGAGGCTTGGAAGTTTGGTGGTCGAGGCTGCTCTTGGTTCAGGACAAGGTAGTCATAGGCCTCCTTTATATTGTAATTAAATTTGTTGTCTTTAACTGTGCCTTGATAGATTGTCTCGCTCTTTTGAGGTCATAAGTCTTAAGAACTAAGAAATAAATCTCCAAATAAGCTGATGTCTTCCATTGTTGTATAGTCTAAGGATCAGCAGAAAGTGAGACACAAAAACCACTGATGAGTTATGGTTAAAACAAAACTCCCAAGGTCGGGGTCTCAGGGAACAGTCCTGGGTGCCAGCCTGGTTTGGATTTTAAACATTCTTGGCTGGGAAGGAAAGGAGAGGATACAAGCATACACAGTAATGGTGTTTGTCCATTTTGGCCAATGGTCACTCCAAAAGGTCATGCCTTAAGTTGAAACTTCCTGCCAGGGTCTTCCCACATAGGGATTGTTGATGGAAGGCTTGGGGAATAGAAGAAAGGATGGGGGTGACTTGTTTAGATAGTAGCAGAAGCAAAGTTACAGAAGATAAAAGAGCTGGTTAGTCAGTATTTAAGTCCTATCTCGGGGCAAAAGTTTTTATGAGGGTTACAATTCAGTTTTTAAAATTACAAAAGCATAGTTACATTCATATTCTAAAATCATCCATTATTAACTAGGGACTTCTAATTCATATATAACCTAAATCAAATCTGATATTTCATCCTTAATTTCTCTAACACAACACCATGATGCATCAATGCCTAAAAGTCCAATCATAGTTTTCTCTAAAGCCTTGCATTCAGATTTTTGTTTGGGGATGATATCAATCAAGATGCACTTCAATTATAAACTGATTTGTTGAATGGTAATTACTTTATAAAACTATGTAATGATAATAAGATATATAAAATTTGGTTTCTGTTGAAGTTTCATTACTTGAGAAAGTAGAAGCTGTGCATGTGTTATCAAGGATATATTCACATATTTTCATGTTAAACCAGCAGAAATTAAAGTTAAAAATCAATATATGGCACATGTAAACCTTAGGGATTTGATAAAATACTATTACATTTAAGATAAACTGGTTGGAAAAGGACAAAGAGCACAATTTCAAAAAAAGGGGGGGTCAAAATGTTACACAGTGGGGAATTACAAGAGAACTATCACAACTAAAATTGCTATCACAAATGCTTTAAAAATTGCTATTTGTAATATGCTTCAAGAATGAAGTCATTTGGAGCTAACCATTATCTAAAATCTATTTAGAAGTTAACAGCTCTCTAAGCCTCTAGCTATGGAAACATGACATAATAGATGATGTGCATTGCTTTTGGAAAAAATGAAGGTTACTTATCAATGAGCCTGGTTTTCTGAGGATGTATCATTGCATATCAGCCAACTGAAACTTGCTCACCACTCCAAAGCAGTTAACTTACTGATTGCTTTCTGATTATTGTATTTTCATGGGAATATTGATTGGTTATTAGTGTTATTTTTCTTCTTAAGATGCCTACAGGCATATAAAAAAGATGTATCTTACACAACAGGTAATTTTTGCTGTTACCTTTTGCCAGCAGGGGGAGTTTTGTAGCTATATTTCAAGTTATTAACACTATAACTTGTTGGGAGCCCTCAACTATGTTCCAATGGTAAAGACAGTTCAATTCCCATTGAGCTTAAATAAATAATACCTAAATGTCTTTCTAAGACAATCTCAGGATACCCTGATAAATTCTACAGGTTTCATAAACATAACACAATTACAATTTCACTGAGGCTCTTAACAGGTATGGTACAACATTATGAAAAAGATAAGTAAAACTTGTTTTACATTAAGACTTTTAAATAAAAACATGGTTCCTTTTCTTCCTCATATTTTTCCAGATTATTTTTAATGAAATATGTATTTTGACTAAAAGGAGTTATGGGAGAGACCACTGAATTATAGTTTTCTGGTAAATCAAAGAGAAACTACCATGAAATAGTATACGTCAATAGGACTCAAACTTGAAAGTCATTAAAATTCAACTCTGTTAATGTACTTTAAATCTACCTCCATGGGGGCCTTTTCCTGATGTTAACATCACTTCCACAGCTCTATTTTTCCATTTAATTGACTATATAAATATACCTATATATAATATTATATATATGTACAGTATGCTTTTTTGAAATACACATATTTTTGAAACAGCTAAATTGGTCTAGTTAATTTATATCATCTCCCATTGTTTCCATATTTTGTTGAAACACAACATGGATAAACTTGGAGGGCATTTTACTAAGTAAAGCAAATCAGTTATAGGACAAATACTGTCTACTCTCACTTCCATGTGAAATTTAAAACATATAGGATAAAGTAAGAGTGTGGCTATCAGAGATAGGTAGGTCAGAACAGCAAATGGACAGATGCTTATTTAAAAAGAAAAAAGATATAAAGTTTCAATTATGTAGTTATACAAATGGAAACTATTAATAATAAAGTATATTTCTGAATGCTGCCAAGAAGATTTTAAGTTCTCTATCCTCATGTCTATTTGTTAAATGAAACTGCAACTGATAATGTGATTAAGCTCTGAATAGCTAATTTATCAGAAGGATTTGCTTAATGACAATAGACTATAAGTAAAGCATTAGAATTGTGGTTTGATTTATTTATTTATTTTGCCTTTTCTGAGTCTTGAGTTCAGAGTCTGGGCACTGTCCCTAAGCTTCTTTTGTTCAAGTCTAGCACGCCAGGGCTGGGAAGGTGGCTCAGTGGTAGAGTCCTTGTCTTGCATGCATGAGACCCTGGGTTTGAATCCTTAGCACCACATAAACAGAAAAAGCCAGAAGTGGTGCTGTGCCTCAAATGGTAGAGTGCTAGCCTTGAGCTGAAGAGCTCAGGGACAGCCCAGAGTTCAAGCCCCACAATTGACAAAAATAAAATAAAAGACTAGCACTCCACCTCTTGAGCTACGGGACCGCTTCTAGCTTTTTCTGTTTATGTGGTACTGAGGAATGGAACCCAGGGTTTCATGAATGAAAGGCAAGCACTCTACCACTAAGGCATGTTTCCAACTGCTAGAGATGGGGCTTGAAACCAGCATCTTGAATCACAGATGAGTGCAGAAAGCAATTGTGTCGTTTGCTCAAGAGTGGAGCTGTACATAGTGCAGGAGAAAACTAGGCAATCATGGAGATGATGTTTTTAAGGAGAGAATCGATCATGAAAACCTCAAAGGGAAAAATGTCACACTTCTATTACCTAACAATATTCTATTCTTGTATTACCTAACAATTTTCAATATGGAAAATGGCAGGAATGGAGAAATTCCACCACACTGGTAGAAACTCAGCCACTATCATTCACAGATAGGACACCTTTGTCATCATATCTTATATATAACTTAAAAAAACCTATCATGTTTTTGTGCCCTATTGACAATAAAGATGGCATTTCTCCTTTCATTTCTGCAATGTTATCTTGTCTTTGTTGCTTTGTATGTCCCTCCCCCACAGTATAACCTCTGTTTTCACTGTATTTGATGTTGGTATCATTTGTGGAGGAGAAGGGAAAAAACAAATTGTTTAAATAGGGATACAGATGGACCCATTGCAACAATATGTATATGAGATATTATGAGATATAATATGATATATTATGTCAAAAATGAGCTTTACAGCTTTTTAGTACTTTTAGCTGTTGAAAGTAATATAACTTATCACAAAAAAGAAAAGGAATTGAAAGTTTTATTGAAGTCTGAAACAAGCAGAAACGGTCAGATAAGTTAGGCGAAATGAAGCCCAAGATCAGGACTCAAATGGTTCTTTCTTACTATTGTTTCTAATATATTTACAAGATGATTTCTTTTTTGCTTTGTATGTCCCTCCCCCATGGTATAACCGCTGTTTTCATTGTATTTGATGTTGGTATAATTTGGGGAGGGGAAAGGAAAAAACAAATTGTTTCAATAGGGATACAGGTGGACCCATTGCAACAATGAGATGTACAAGACATTATGTCTAAAAAAATGAACTTTACAATCTTGGGGCAGAGAAAGAGAGCGGGGAAAGAGGGGGCGGGAGATGGGAAGGGATGGTAGGGGAAAACAAAGGAGGAGGCAACAATGCTTGATAAGAAATGTACTCATTAATTGCTCATGTAATTGTACAGTATTTTTACAATTAAAAAAAAGTTGAGATGCTACTTTATCCTTACATGTTTGTAAAAATAAGTATTTTCTACTGCATGAATGATTAATTGCCTTTTAATACAACTTAATTTAAGGAAATTTTTAAACAGGCTGTTAATCCAATAAATCTAACTTAAAGTCAGTTGGCCTACCTTAATTGCACACTGGTGATCTGTTCAAATTTTAAACTGTTAGGAGGATAGAAGTATAACATAGCATGTAGTTTCTCTGTTTTTGTATATCTGCATTACAAAAGCCATAGAACAATTTACTAAGATTTGTATTGGCCTTTCATGAGCAGAAAACATAGCAATGCCTAAAATAATTATCACTGGGTTTAATGTTGATTCTGGGAATATTTTAATAAATCAGAGAAATGAACAAATATGTACTGTCCTCATGGACCTCACAGGTTACAGAAAATTGAAATTAAAATACTAAAATTACTTAGTAATTAGCAAATGTGGTACTACAGCAAGTGAGTTGTAATATAACAGGGAAGTTGTTACAGCATTTACCAAAAGGCTGAAATCTACCCTAGGATTTTCAGTAAATTCCTTACAATAAGGTCTAAAAACAAGCAGCAATTTTTTTTCTTTCTTTCTTTTTTTCTTTTTCACAAAGTCTTAAGACTTTGTAATTTAAGAAACAGTATACTTCGCACAAAGTTTCAGGCTGGAGATGCAGAAGTAAGTTAGGTAAGTTTGTCCTTGCCTTCATTTAGTCTAGAGTCCAGTGAATATTGACAAAAGACATAATATGACACATTCTATCAGGAAGTTTGTACTTGACTTAGAAATGAGTTTATCTGTTTGAAAGCCCAATGTTTTAAAACCATACCTCAAATCCCATCTTCACCGTCTGTAACTACTGACTCTAAATAATTATATTAAAGATTTATTTTCTCCAACAGTTGTCTGAGTTGGTATTGTGCTATAATGAATTTAGGTGTTCTCAATAGATAAATAGACAAGGAGAAGTTTGAGTATTCCATAAAATAATTACATAAATCTTAATATTAGTAGACAAATTTTATGTATATACTTTAAATCAGCAAAAAATATTTTCTACAAATCATATTAACATTCACAAAAGTCCTATCCAGGGGGAAAACTATAATATATCCAGATAGTAGCAACAAAGAAAATTTATTTTGAGCAAGTAAAATGTGGTAAATATTGTAATAACTGCAAGATAGCCATAGAATAAGACCATCTACTCAAGCAATTTTTTCACAGCCAGAACCCCTATATATCTCTTTGATTGAAATAGAAAGGAAAAATATATTTTCATTTGCACATTTTCACAGTACCCATTATATGCATCTTGAGGCCACAAATTGGCTTTAGTTGCATTTGTAATATTAATATAAAATAGAGCTTTGATACGTAATTTCTTCCAAATAATTTATGTGTGGTGCATTTTGATTGGACATTTGATAAAAGAAAAGCAATGGAGGAGAAAGTAAGGGAGATAGGACCAGAAGAAAAAGAAAGTAATCAAAATGTGGTTTTAATCACATATTTTATTACAATAATTTATAAGTATAAATTTTTATTTTCTCAATTATTTTTAGGCTAATGCTGAGAATTCAACTAAGATCATTTTGCTCTTTTTTCCCCCTCATGGATGACATTCTACAACTTTAGTCACATCTATAACTCTACACATTTGCTAATTATTGGAGATAGAGTTTTACGACTTTTCTGCCAGGGCTAACTTTGAATTCTGACCCATAGATCTCAGCTTCCTGTATAGCTAGGATTGTAATCTTGTCCATAAACAAGGACCATAAAATAAATACCTGGCTGATTTGTGTGAATTTTTAATAGATACTCTTCTATTTAAAAAATGAAGACATCTTTAAAAGAACTAATACAGACTTACTATACAATAATTTATTACTATAACTACTGCCTTTTTAGCTATATAAGTCACTTTCCATGTCAGTAAAGCAGCTTTTTCTTTGCTTATTGATAATTATCTAGTTATTATCAGGTACAATAGTTGCCTATAATAGCATTTCTGAAAGTTTTTTTTTATGTCAAATAGATGTATATATTATTATAACTATATAACAAGCAGGTACTTCTTTCATTATTGTTACTATGAAATGCACAGTAACACTGAGGTAATAATAGTATTGTTGTGCCCAGGTCGCAGGACCCCCACCAAAAAGACCACCGAGTGTCAGACTTTACAGCTGTTTTAAGGTGTTATTTAAATGGGCTGCAACTCAGGCCTTGTCCTACACTCCCACACTGCAGAACCTAGGAGGAGAGCCTGGAGCTAAAGATTTGCAGGGCTTATAAAGGCACACAACCAACCAGGTGTTTGGATTACCCCCACGTGTTGCTCTGCTAGACAGAATTTGCTGATCTTAGGTTTAGTTTAAACAAGCAACAAGTCTTGGTCACTGACTCAAGACTTTAACCCTTCATTTCCCCCCTTGACTTATGGTCCTGAGACACAATCTTTTGGCTCCAGCCCCAAACTAAACTCCAACAGCTCTCAATCTTGAATGGGTATAGTCCCTCTCTGACCTTAGCCATACTATTAAACAACAATACCAATAGCAATCAGTCCATTTTTCTTTTCTTGAGGAATATGTGGAGTGGTTAGGTAGGATGCTTGGAGACTTCCCATGTTTCCCCACGGTCATCCAGGGCAAAGGGGTCAGCCAGTCTGGCGTGGGAGCAGTGGATCCAAGCAGCAATGCCATCCACCTTAAGGGCAGTGAGTGTAGCCAGTAGCACCATGTAAGGTCTTTTCCACCGTGGTTCCAGAGATCTCAAGTTGTGCCTTCGAACAAACACCCAGTCCCCTGGTTTAAACAAATGGGGGTAGGAATAGAAGCTTTTAGTTGAGGCCACATACTCTTCTGCACCAGCTGCAAATAATCAAGCCTACACAGAAATTCAGTATCATCCAAATCAACAATCAATTCAGTCTGAAGCCTAGGGATAATGCGTGGGGGGTGTCCATACATTATTTCAAAAGGAGTAAAGCCAAGCTGATTGGGTGAATTTCTTACTCTAAACAGGGCAAAAGGAAGGAGCAATATCCAGTCTGCGCCAGTCTTCAAGGCCAATTTAGTTAAGGTCTCTTTTAGAGTCCGATTCATTCTTTCTACCTGCCCTGAACTCTGGGGTCTATAAGGATAGTGTAATTTCCAATCTGTCTCCAGTACCGTGGCTATTCCCTGACTTACTTTTGAAACGAAGGCCGGTCCATTGTCCGACCCGATGGTGGATGGGAAGCCATACCTGGGTAGGATTTCTTCCAGTATCTTCTTAGCCATGACGTTCATGGTCTCATGCTTTGTTGGGTAAGCTTCAACCAATCCTGAAAAGGTATCTACAAAATCTAGCAAAAATTTATATCCAAACTTTCCAGTTTTAATTTCTGTGAAGTCTACTTCCCAATACACACCTGCCCTATCTCCACACAGGTGAGCTCCTTTTGTAACTGGTTGATTGGGGGCATTGGTGAGCTGACAGGCTTTACAATTTATAACAATGTCCTCAATGAGTTGATTTCCTTGTCTAATTTTAATGTCTGAGTGTTGGAGCAAGTCCTGCATTCTTCAGGTTCCCATGTGAGAGGCCCAATGTATTCTCTTAAGAATCCCCTTGCCTAATCTTTGTGGCAAGATAAGTTTCCCCTCACCAGTTTTCCACCAGTCTTTATTTCCTTCTCTTCCCAGGGGTTTATAGGCCATGGGAATTTTCTTTATCCACTCCAAGTCTTCTTGGGAGTACTGAGGCTCAGGAAGCAAAGCTCGAGGCTCTGGGTCTACTAGAGTCAGTACTTCCGCTCTGGGCTGGAGGGCCACCTCCTTAGCTGCCTGATCGGCCAAGTTATTTGCTTTGGTTATTTAATCAATTACCTTTTGATGGCCAGGAAAGTGCATAATGGCAATATTTGCTGGTTCCCATAAGATCCGGATGAGGCTTAAAATTTGTTTGTTTTTAATAGCCTTTCCCTCAGCTGTCAGCAGCCCCCTCTCTTGGTAAATGGCTCCATGGACATGCACAGTGGCAAAAGCATACCGACTGTAGTCTCTTCCCTTTTCCCATTTGTAGGGCTTTTGTTAGTGCCACTAGTTCTGCTTTTTGTGCAGACATTCCCTTGGGGAGTGCTTCTGCCCACACAATCTCTGTGGTGAGTGCTGCACCTGCATACCTTTTTCCATCTCAAATGAAACTGCTGCCATCTGTGAACCAGGTATGCTAGGCATGTGATAGTGGCGAGTCCAACAAGTCTGTCTAAGATCTGCTCACAGTCATGCAGGGGCGCTTCCAGATCAGGATCCAGCAGCAGAGTAGCTGGGTTTCCTTCCTTTCCTGTTTTTGCTCCTCCTTCTCTCTCATTGTTAACCTTTTCTGCCACAGCTACTAGATCCCTAATAGACTTCTCACCAAGTCTGTCTAGAGTCTGCAACTTTCGCTTTATGTCTGGTGCAGCTTGATTTTTATAGGCAAACATAATCATCTGAGCCAACTCCTGGTCTCAAGACCATACAGGGTATATTGACTAAAAGCTTCCATGAGCTGCTCAAGATATGCTGCCGGACTTTCACTTCCTCCCTGTCTAACATCATAAACTTTGGCCATATTAGTAGGTCGGCAAGCCGCTGCCTGAGACCTGCCAACAAAGCCTGGTGGTAGACAAGGAGTCTCTCCCTAGCTTCAACCATATTTTAGTCCCATGTTGGTCGGATCTCAGGAAAATAGGCAGAGATCAGGGCAGAATCCATGATGGGCGCTCCTGTGGGGCCAGGGATATGTTTCCAGGCTGCCTCTTGGATATAGTCTCTCTCTTTGGTGGTAAAAAGGACCTGTGAAAGCTGACTAAAATCATCCCAAGTGGGCTGATGAGTAAAGAGAATAGTTTCAAGGAAACAAATTAAATCCTGGGGTTTCTCAGAAAAGGGGGGATTTTGGGTGCACCAATTGTATAGATCACTGGTAGAAAATGGCCAATATTGGAGTTGCTGTTCACCATCTGCATCCACAGGACCTATGGCGCATAAGGGAAAAACAACTGCATTAGAAGGGGAGCTGATCCCATGGCCTTGTTAAGAAATTGGCCCCTCAGAAATTTTAAGGGCAGGTGCTCAGGGTTCTATAGCTTCCTCCTCCTCTTGATCATTCTCAGGTTCTGCAAAAGGAAACTGGGAAGAAGAGTATGGGGGAGAAAACATTTCTTCTTCCATGTTATCTACCTGAAAAACCGGGGGGTACCTTTTTTTTCCTCTTAGTTTCTTTTTGTAAGTATAGGGGGCTAAATGGAGTGGTGCCCATGGTTTCCAGTCCCATCAGTCGTACAATCCAAAAGAAACCAATACAAACAAAACACACACAGGCTTGAGAGTTAACGAAATGGAGATCTCCCAATTGTTCTGCTGACTCCTGTCACAGCAAGGTTCCACATCCACGCCCCACAGCAGAAGGAGCAGACCCACAGTGGGCAAGTTGGGCCTCAGGAGGCCCTCTTGGTCAGTTCCGGCCCAACAGTGAACCGACCCCCACCCCACAATTCACATGGCGGGTTCCAAGGAATCCCCCCTCACAAGAGGATCTGGGACATCTCCCAGTTCCTCCAGGGTTGTCCTGCAAGCATGTCAGCTTCGACAACCCTTTACACAATACAAATTGGAGCAGCTGTCCTCACAAAGGAAAACGAAAGTAAAACATACAACAGGACAAGACAAATTAACAAAGACAGCGATGTTTTATCTTTGGAGTCTGAGGTCTCGGGGATCTTTGGGGGAATCCCAGATGAGCACCCACTAATATGTTGTGCCCAGGTTGCAGGACCCCCACCAAGAAGACCACCGAGAGTCAGACTTTACAGCTGTTTTAAGGTTTTATTTGAACAGGCTGCAGCTTGGGCCTTGTTCTATACTCCGACACAGCAGAGCGTAGGAGAAAAGCCGAGCTAAAGATTTGCAGGGCTTATAAATACACACAACCAACCAGGTTTTTGGATCACCACTACGTGATGCTCTGCTAGACAGAATTTGCTGATCTTAGGTTTAGTTTAAACAAGCAACAAGTGGTCACTGCCTCAAGACTTTAATCCTTCAGTATGACTTGTTCTTTGAATTTTATTACAATTCAACAGTGTAAACTAGACCACTTTGGCCCCAAGAAGATAATTAAATGGTATTCTGTTAATACATATATGGCAACTAAATGATGCACAAATGTGAAATTAAAACAGGATCTCTACTTTTTATATTTAATCATTAGAGATGTCTAAAAACATAAAGACAAATGAAGACATAGCCCTATATACCTGGTACTGTATTTTTAGAATAATCCATAAAATAGCATTGGTATAAGAAGAGTATCTATGCTGTAAAGTCACAAGACAGTATTGGTTTTGTTTAGTGTTCTGGTGTTTCCCTGATACATTTGTTGTTCCCTCCTATTCAATATATCTGTATTTGTTCTCTACATATTTAATCTATCATTACAAAAGATAGGTATAGAATAATAGTATTGTTACAATTTTTTCTATCTGAAAATTAAGCTTCGCTTTTCTCATTGTTTTTACATTCATTTAGGAAATAGGAAGTATTGAGTATATGTTAAACAGTTGAAAGTACTAAGAATAGAGTTATGCATGAAAAGAAGAAAGAACTATATAAAGCTTACTTGTGGTAGAAAGTACAGAGACTAGACAATAAATAAGTAAGAAAAATGGTATATAGTAATAGGAAATAGGAATTGACTATTGTATACTACTTAAAAATTAAAACTGAGAACTAAAGTATAATATTAACTAATGAACTGAGGTCGGTTCTAAAACAAATTCAACTATTCCATTCTAATGCGTAGCTATTGAAAACAATGAGTTGTAGTAACACCAATACAACAAAGTAACAATGCACAAACAGAAAACAGAAGCAAGATCAGGTGGAAGAATAGTTAGATACAAACTCCATTCTTCTGTCTTTCCAATTTGAGAGAGAGAATTATATTGGGTAGAAAATGATAGATCACTGTCTGGAAATTTGGCTGCAATTTCTGTTCTGGAACTCTTTCTCCAAACAAATTGTAGTCTCTCTGTTCAGTGGTTTTTGCACTTAAATGATATGTTAAGTTGGATATTATTTTTAATATCATATTTTTGTGTGATTTATATTACTTTCCTAATTTTCCATTCTACTAGCAATATCCTGATGGGAAAATATGGCTGACCTCACTAGTGAAAACATGACCTTTAATTTTGAGTTACCAAATTTTCACAAAGGCAAGGGCTCACATGCCATAGGAAAACCATTCTACTGTACGTCTGAGAGACAATGTCCAACTTAAGTCTCCCAACAAGCTTTCAATGAGCATTTATAATAGGCAAAAGAGTCATATTTCCAAGTATTCACTGAAAAAAAAAGTTAAAACCCAAGAGAGATTTCTAAAGATAAAACGTTCAGGCACAGAGAAAAGTAATGAGGGAGGTATTTTATTTTAAGTAAAGAATATTCCCAATTCTTTCCAACCATATGACACATGCAGCTGCCTCCTCTGACTCTTCATAAGACCTATCATGAATAAACCTTGACAATTGGGTTTAGGGATGCCACGTTCGATTGCTGTTCTCATCATTACACACAGAAAAATGAGTAATAGAGCAATTTCCCCTATTTTAAGAATTGAAAAGTAAATGGAAACTTAAAAAGTACTTGTTAGGAAAGTTTGTACAATAAATAATTTTCTGGTAAAGGTTGCTGTCAATGTAACATATTTTTATTTGCTTTCTATTTTAAATGTTTTATTTATTGTAAAGATGCTGTGTTTTAAGAGACACATTTATCCAAATTAATCAGAACAAATGATCTCATAGATCCCTAATTTATAAAATTATGAAAATTAATCAATCAATATTTTGGAGTTGATATTAACAAATCTACATATTTTACAATCTACCAGATTTGTATTTATAAGAAATTGTGTTAGAAAAATACAATTAATGTTGTTTTCATTTGATATTGAAAAAATATATTATGAAATTCTAACTTTGATCATACCATTATATAATCTAACCCTATTTGATCATACCATTATATACCCTAACCCTATTTCTAATGCTAGCCCTAGGTTAGTTATTCTGCATCCTAAAGCTTCTCTCAAACCTAACTAAAACTAACCCTTACCTAAAACTAAAGGCTAATTTCAATATTAACTCTAACACCTGATCAATTTTAACCCAAGCCATAATTCTGCACCATAAATCTTCATCTAACCTAACCCCAAAGCTAAAGTAACCCTAATGGTAACACTAATTCTAACATCAATTTCTTAACCCTTATTTCTGTTCAGCCCTAATCTCTTTGTAATGTCACACCTAGCCTAAGAATCCTAACTTTTCCTAATCTACCAACCAAATCTACTTTTTTTTTGGGGTCCGGTCGTGGGACCTGAACTCTGGGCCTGGGCGCTCTCCCTCAGCTCTTCAGCTCAAGGCTAGCATTCTACCACTTGAGCCACAGCGCCACTTCTGGCTTTTTTCTTTTTGCTTATGTGGTGCTGAGGAATCGAACCCAGGGCCTCAAGCATGCAAGGCAAGCGCTCTACCACTGAGCCACCTTCCCAGCCCCCCAAATCTACTTTTTTATACCTATTTTGTATTATTATTATAAAGTGATGTGCTGAGTAGTTAGTTATATAAGTCAGGAAATGAGTGTATTTCTTTTTGAACAGTGTCACTTCTTCCCTTGTTTTATCCCAGTTTTTATCATTCAACACTACCCCTTCAAGATTTGTAGTTCATCTTCAAAATAGTGTCTAGTGATCATGACTGCTGAATTTGTTCACCCTTTGTCCCACCATTTCTCTTAAACCTAACACAACACTATTTTTAAATCAAATGCCTCATTCTCACAACAACACTACCCCCTAAACTTACCTTTTATCTATATCTATAATGTAAACTAAAAACTGATTTAATCTAACCCAACACCAATTCCAATGATGAACACCACTCTTAGCTATCACCTCTGATTAATCACAAAACACTGTAACAATGATCAATTCAAATTTATTATTACTTTTAACCCTTATCCTAAACCTAATCCTAATGTAAAATTAAATTAATCTGAAAATTAACTTTATACTAATCCTACACTTTAGACCTAATTATATCTCTTACTCTAATCTCTAGTCAAGATTAGCCCTATTTCTAATGCTAACCCTAATCTTAACCCTAATTTTATTCCTAATTTTAATCAAAACTTTAATTCAAGTTTAAACCTAATCCCAAACATAAATCTAAAACCTGAACTTAACCTTAACTTTCATCCAGATCAACTCTAATGTTATATATAATCTTAAAGTAAATTTCCTTGTCAGTGTAATTCTAATCCCATATTTTAATCCACATCAAAAATTTAACTCCAACCCCAATTTAAATGTATCCCTAACTCTAATGTCTATTTATAACACTGTAATCAAGCCACCTAATAAAATCCTAACCCTAGTTCTAATGATAACCTTAACTTTACCCTAAGGCAAAATTCTAACTCTAAAGCTCTATCTAAATCTAGTTCTAACACTACAGCTATCTGTAAATCAAATTCAAACCATGGAACTGAAAATAGACAATATAAAACATACTCTAAATCTAACAAATTCTAACACAAACTGCAACCCCTGAACAACACTAACACTCACCTAAGTTAAAACCTAAATCTAAACCTCAGACTATCCACTCCCAAATATTAAGCTTAACCTAACCACAAGCTTAACACTAATACTAATGCCTAATTTTAACCTTCAACTTTCCTTTGATCAGTCCTAACCATCTTGTAATGCTCACAGTGACTCTAACTCTAATTCTAAATGTAACCTTAACCTAACCCATATTGTAAACCCAAAACAAAAGATAAACAAGCCCTAATCTTGATGCTATCTCCTAATTAAAACATTAACCCTATTTTCTGATTAACCCTTAATCCTAATCTTAATGCTACTCTATCACTAATGATAACCTTAACCCTGAACTGAACCTCAAACCTAACCCTAGTTCTAATGCGTACTTTATTGTGATGTTTAAAAATATATCTAAGAATTAATCAATTATTACATGAATAATAGCTACAATAAAATTTTAGAATGTTATATCTACTTTAAATATCACTATTCTTTAAAGCAAGCTTTAAAAACTGGAAGAGAGACAAAAATGAACATATTTGAAATATTTAATATTTAATACTTGTAAGATAATATACATATTTATCAATTATTGGCAAAATATATTAAAGTTCAATTTATTATTTGGGAGAACAAAATCTGAGATTATATACAAGGAATAGTATTGACATGTTGCTACACTAACTTTACAGCAAAATTAAGCCAATATTATGATTATATGTAATGGTATTTAATACTCCTAGTATTGGTATAATATCCTTATAAAACAGTTAATGCTAGAAACATAGTCTTCTTCTGAATAATGAAGTTATTATTTGACAAGTACTTAACAATCGGACTAATGGAGAAATATCCCCCTAAGCAGTAGTATCATGTTTAAAATTACAAGATACTTTGTTAGTGTCTGGGGTCTGTCACTTTTTCACTTTGAGATTTGAGGCAAATTAATTCATCAATGTGTGCCTCTGATTATTCATCTGAGGAATGAGAATAATGATTATGATTATGCTTTAAAATTATGCTGAAGATGAGGTAAGATATGAAGAAAAATGCAAATTACCCCGGAGATATAGAAAGTCCTAACACTATTCATAGCAAATATGAAAGCATAATGATTATTGCTTTTATTTCCTTTTTTCTTGAGGATCAGAAATTATTTAATACTGTGTAGTAATTTTGGTAAATTAAATTTAAAATATTTCTCTATAGTAAACATATATGCTAAACTATTATTTTAACAAGTACATAAAATTGAAGAATTAATAAAGGCAAAATTACCAAGTACAATAAAAGAATATCTAAACCCTATGTTTTAACTAAATAATGTATTATAGTGGATATCATGGATCACTGTATTTAATTTGATCTGTGAGACAAACGAGAGTGAATATAGAAGAAAATCTAGGTATTTATTTTTCCCTTTGGAAAAAGTTGCTTTAGACACAGATCCAATAATATCAAATGCATTTGAGGGAAATTACTGTTATTAAATTCAAAACCTTGCCTGTGGCCCCTGGAAAATAAAGAAAAGGGTGGAGGACAAGTTTCTGAAATGTTCAGCTAAAGGAAATCAAGTACATGGGTTGGTATCCTGTTCAGGTCTCATAGTATAATGATCCAGGAAGCTGGAACTGGGTAGCAGCAAATTTCTCTACTTGAGGAACACTGGTGTTACAGTGATTCAAGACAGCCTCTTATTGAAAGGTTGCTGCTAAGCAACACAGGGTATATATGGAGGAGTGTTGCTAAGCAGAACATTTCCTCTATTCTACTGCTAAAAATGTTTTTTTAAGTACTATAGGAACACAGTCCAATCTTAATCATCCATAAAGCTTTTACATAATAAATTATAAAAAATAGAAAAATAAAAACAAATTTGAATAATGTAAGAAATAGTGATAGTTGAGAAAGCATAAATGTACACCATAGTTTTGAGACTGCCAATACTATAGATGACTGGATCACTTATATTTGACAGTCATGAAAAAATTGCACCACAATTGAGGAAATACAAACAAAACAATGTGATGTGGTGGCAGTGTGATGTATTTTAATATACAAACATTTTGCCTTAATATTCAGTCAAAATTGAAAACTTCACAAGGGTAAATTTCATAACCAGATATAACAAAAATCAAAGAACTATAAAAAACTATTAGATTATTGATTTCTAGGTCAATATTTCAATTATTGAGTTTATATCTGCTGAAAAACTATACTCAAATTCTGACTGAGTTCTCTGCATACTCTTTATTACATATGTTGAAGGGACATTTCAATAATGTTGTGTTCTTAATGAATGCAGTTAAATTTTAATATTCCACCTTTTTGGGCGGGGGGGGGGGGGGGGGGAGAGAATCCGGCCTGAACTCTGGGCCTGGGCGCTGTCCTTCAGCTCTTCAGCTCAAGACTAGTGCTCTACCACGTGAGCCACAGCACCACTTCCAGCTTTTTTTCTTTTTGCTTATGTAGTGCTGAGGAATAGAACCCAGGGCCTTATGCATGCAAGGCAAGTGCTCTACCACTGAGCCAACTTCCCAGCCCAGTACCACCTTTTCTTTTTCCTACCCAGTGCCCCATACAAAAAAAATCTATCATGTTATTTATTTCAAAATTATTATTCATTTATATATATAATTGCAAATTTAGAATTATAGTTTTATCATTATCACTTATAAATGTAATGCAACATGAAGAGAAAATGGCCTTTTCACTACTTATAAGGATTTTCTCCTATTTTAAAATAAATGGTTAAGCTCAGTGACCCTTAATTGATTTCAGAGTGATGTTGAAAAACTGAATTTCTGCTTATTCCTAAAAGACAGATGATCTCATTCACAGCCAGTTCTGGCACTTTCTAGATAGATTCAAATTTCTACTATCTTATCCCCATTCTTCCTCGTTCTTGTAGCTAGTGCTTTCTCTCTTCTGCCTTCATATAAATGCATAAATTTGAAGCCAGATGTTATTTTCTTCAGGGTTCTATGATATATTCTTATGCTCTGATCATCTTGCTCACAGTAGAACACAGCATCCTCAATTCTTCATAGTTCTGTCAAAGTATCTGCTAATAGCTTCATGGCTGATTCTCTGCACTGGAAATTGCTAGGGGGAATGATTCAGTTTCTTTCCTTCCTACCAGTCTTTTCCATGTTCTTAGCATAAACTCAAGTCAAATAATAAACATTAACAATTAGAACAAATGAATACAAATGATGAAATTAATAATATTGAAAGATATTTTGCTGTATTATTCTTTTCAAAATTATCAGCAACTTAAAGTGACTATCTTAAACTCCCGTTAGATTAAAATTTCTAGGAAAAATAATCTTTCAAGATTAAATTTTTATTTTAATTTTGAGGATATTGAATATGGGATTATTTTTGCTGATTTTCAGACTTTATTAATGCTGTATATATAAACTACTAAATTTATGTTAATTTTGTCTATTTTTTTTCCTTTTAAAAATGTATTCTCGTAAGGAGCTGTGCAAAGAAGTTACCATTCAACAGAGCAGTTTATGAATATAATGTGTCTTGATCAATTTCACCCCTCTCAATATTCTCACCCATACTTCCCACAACTCCCTGCTGCCTTTCCTGGCTTCCCTTCATTTTATAGGAAATGTATGTAATTTTTTGCCATTAAAAAAGTTTAGGAATACAATGCGTCTTGATCTGTGCTGCTCCCTTCATCATTTTTCACCTCTCCCCACGTGGCCTGACCCCTTCCTTCCAAGTACCCATTTCCTGGTACTTATATTGCTGGGCTGTGAGCTTGACTTTCTAAAAGATTATACTATTTGAGCTCTCCAAAGAATCTGTTATACTTTAGTTACTTCATTTGTAACCACCTGCATACCACCCCGTATGTTTAACTGCGAATTTGTAGGCATATTCTAACAAACACAAATAAGGCAAATCATGCCTTTGTTTATCTGGGTCTGCCTTACTTCACTTAATACAATTTTATATTGTCTTTTCAGAGTACCTAACTAAGCAGAAAATATAAAATGCACCCAATGATTACATTCTGTCCCTTGCTAACAGATTGTTAGACGTGGGTACAGAGTTAAAGACATAGTCAAATACATATCCTCATCATCCCAGTGACATAGGAGGCTGAGATATAGTGGATCAGTGTGTGAGGTCTTCTAGGAGAGAAAAATCTTCTAGACTGTCTCTCCAAAATAACAGCAGAAAAGCAGGGGGAGGTGTTCCTTGAAAGGTGAAGGGTCAGTAAGCAAGGAAGCCAAGGTTCATGAGACCTTGAGTGCAAAATCTAGTATTCTCACTTCTGTAAAAACATGATTTCAATTTTTTTCTACACTATTTTACTAACTTCACAAGTCTTTTATTTCTTTGATTTTAGCTTTCTGTATCTCAGAGAAATAAAAAGAACTTGTCATTAGGCAAATTTGATCACTTTCTGAGAAGTTCTTCTCCTTACACATAATAATCTAACATTATATTAGTATTAGGTTTAGGTTTTAATGTTTTTTTTTCTTCTACTAGAATTTGAAATTAAATCTTATTCTCTCTGCTTTAGATTCTTGGCCATTTAAGCCACTTTTGTTTTTGTTGATTATTTTGGAAATGATGCATATACAATATTGTGGTATTACATATTAAATTCATTTCTACAAATCTATAGAATTATTCCATTTTGTAAAACTGAAATTATATATAAACTATAAATTCTATTTATTTTTCTTACTGAATGATAAAACCAGCATTTTGTATTTTTCTATCATGATTGAAGTATTCTAATTATCTCATATACGTATATTTACATTTTAAACTGTCCATAACTATCTTATTTATTATAATATCTGCAATGGTCTTCCTTTCATGTAGCAATAGTTTCTTCTTTCTAGGCTAAATGACATACTCGATTTTAAATATATAGCACATTTTTAATCTGTTCATATGTTGATTGATCTATGCTGAAAGAAAGAAATATAATTAATTTCTGTTGAATCATGATATGTATATTGAAATGTACCTATGAATCATTCCCAGAAAACACTTAATGAATAAAATCTGTGGTACACAAATTCATAATAATCCTAATAAACATTTTTGATGATTAAATTGCATTGGTAAGTAAAACATTACTGGCATATAATCACAGAAATGTTTATGTTGCATGGTACATATGTTAAGCAAAGTTTAGCTTATCTTGTGAGTGTTTATTGCAAAAGCTAATAAAACATGATAAAATTACTGGCAATTTAACTCAAAAATAAATAATCACTGATCTATAGTTAGTAGAATATAAATAGCTTTGTCTCTAAGTCATGTTTTACTCTCGCACTGTATGTTATTGTATCAATCTCTGACAACTTCTCATTTTTACAGCTTTTCTGAATCTTTAACCTATAACTTCTCAACGTAGTCTAAATATTCTCTCATTTAATCAATTCATATAAAAATGAATCTGTAGCCGGGTGCTGGTGACTCACGCCTGTAATCCTAGCTACTCCGGAGGCTGAGATCTTAGAGTCGAGGTTCAAAGCCAGCCCGGGCAGAAAAGTCCATGAGACTCTTACTTCCAATAAACCAATCGAAAACCGGAAATGGTGCTGTGGCTCAAGCGATAGAGTGCTCACCTTGAGCCGAAGAGTGCAGGGACAGCACCCAAACCCAAAGTTCAAACCCCACAACCGACAAAAAAAAAAAAAAAAAAGAATCTGTACCAAACATTTCAGAAACTGCATTATCGTACTCAGACAATTGTTTCCCTTATTAGAGGATTAAGACAAATCAGTTGCTTAAATAGCCTTTTATATATATGTATGCTAACTTTTCTATTAAAAAAAGCTGCATATTTGCATTTTCCATCTATTTGTCATCAAAAGTTTGGACGCTTCATTGTTCATGAGCTCTATAACTAGGCATCTCAAATGAAAAAAAAATCACAAAAAACAAAAAGGAGACTAACTCTGATGACATCGGGAAACTAATACAGAAAAGTGAGTAAGATATACAATTATACCAAAGTGAATAATACATTTAGAATTTCGGAGTTATGAGCAAAATTTTTCTTAACATTAGGTGAAATCTATTCTAAAATTAAATATATGATTTTTCCTCCAGATAGATTATCTAATTGACAAATAAGCAGTACAGTATTCTTAGACACGAAATAATGTTGATTCTGCTTTCCCTTATGAATTATTTTGCTAACAATGTAAATATGTACTTAAACCTTGATTTATATGCTTATATAAATCATATTTATATGTTCTAATAATCTGGTTCTAAAACAACTTACCCAAATTATTGATTAAATATCCTCTTGACTTTTAGCTAAGAAAGGAAGACCATAATAATTATTTTCTTGTTTGAATAATATGAAAAAGGTTTCATGAATTATAAAAAAAATCTTGAAAATTAATTTATAGCATTACACCTACTGATGCATTTACATTTCTGACAACTAAAGCATGTTTAAAAAACAAAAAATGTAGAAAGGTAGTACTTTGCTAATGTGTTGTAATTTTAAGAAATTTAAATATTGCAAATGAATACTTTCAATTACAAATTTGCCTCATAACATGTGTACAAGAGAAAAAATGAATTCTAATTTTTATTTTTTAATTTATGATATTTAGTATTGTGTACTCTCTATATTGAAAGAAAAATAGTTCTTTTCAGGACATGATTATATACCCAAATTCTTACCATACTATGGTTTTGTACTAGAGTTTGAAATTTGGTATTGATATTCCTCCAGCACTGTTCTTTCTGTAAAGGATCGTTTTTGCTATTTGGGGTCTTTTATTGTTCCATGTGAATTTTTGGATTGCCTCTTCTATTTCCTTGAAGAATGAGGTTGCAATATTGATAGGTATCGCATTGAATTTGTAGATAGCTTTGGGAAATATTGCCATTTTCATGATGTTGATCCTTCCAATCCAGGAGTATGGGAGGTTTTTCCAGTTTCTAAGTTCTGTTTTGATTTCCTTTTTCAGGTTTTTAAAGTTTTCATCATAGAGGTCCTTCACTTCTTTGGTTAATTCCTAGAAAGAATGATATTGCCCCATTTGTTAGGAAATGGAAAAACTTGGAAAAAATTATATTAAGTGAAGTAAGCCAGACCTAAAGAAACATAGGTCCTATGGTTTCCCTTATTTACAATAACTAGTGTATGTCTGAGACAAGCAGATATAGTGAGATAAGTTGTTAGGTAAAATGAACCCCAAGATAAGGACTCAAATGTTTTTTTTTTTCTTTCTTGCTATTGTTTCTAACATATTTATAAGATTTTTTTTTGTTACTTTGTATGTCCCTCCCCCATGGTATAACCCCTGATTTCACTGTATTTGATGTTGGTATAATTTGTGAAGGGGAAGGGAAAAAACAAATTGTTTAAATAGGGATACAGGTGGATCCATTGCAACAATGAGATATAAAGATGTTATGTCGAAAATGAACTTTACAACTTTGGCGCAGGGGGCAGGGGCGGGATTGGAAGGGATGGGAAGGGGAAACAAAAAAGGAAGCAACAATGATTGATAAGAAATGTAGTCATTACCTTGCCCATGTAATGGTAACCCCTCTGTACACTATTTTCACAATAAAAAAATTCTTACTATATATTATACAGATGTGAAGTTGGAGATAAACTGTAGTGGATGAGAAATAGTTTAACTTAAAAGCATGGAGTAGATTAAGTATTTTTTAAGTTATAAAATGATTAAAACTGGCACCAGTGGTTCATGCCTGTAATCCTAGCTACTTGGAAGGCTGAGACTGAGGATTGAAGTTCAAAACCAGCCCAGGCAAGAAAGTCCATGAGACTCTTATCTTCTGGTGAGAAAACCAGAAGTGGTGCTGTGGCTCAAGTGGTAGAGCACTAACATTGCGCTAAAGAGATCAGGGACAACATCCAGGCCCAGAGTTCAAGCCCAAAGACTGACCAAAAAAAATAAAAAGACTGCCATTACCAAAATTTAGATTTGACTGTCTTTTATGTTTCTTTAGAATTTCTGTAAATGTCATGATGCCAAATTGAATAAAGAAAGTAAAAATGTAGAAAACAGAAAACTGTTTTTCTAGAAATACACAATGATCAGTTTGAAACAATGCATATGTATTAAACTATGTACTCTATGTATTAACAAAATTACTTTTTCAAACATTTATCCACATATATGTATATGTACATATATGTGTACATATATGCATATATATGAATGCATGAATATATATCCATATACATATTTACACATGTATGTATATGTGCATATGCATAGGTATGTATACATGTGTGTATACATATAAACATATACATGTATGTATGCTTATGTGCATGTGTATGTGTACACATATAAACATATACATTTATTTGTACACACATATTTAGGCACATTTTTTCCCTCAAGTATTCTTTCCTTGATCCTTATCCTCATTATACCCAGGCTTTCCTCCTGACTTTTATTCACCTTAGATCTTGTATCACCTATCTCAATGACTTCTCTGTAGCTGAGTAATTGTGAAATTATCTGTGCCCTTCTTAATTAACCACTATCTGGCAATCCTAAGTTTTTAGACGTTACCTTTTTTCCAATTTTTCAAACAAGTCTATTCCTACTTTATAGTTAATAGCAGAAAAAGGGTTAATCTGAGGTCAAAGACAAATGAATTACTTAATCAAGGCAAAATAATTAGTTTGAGATTCTGGTTGCCTCCAGTTTTCTATGAGCTGTAAATTTTATGAGGCAGTGCAGATCAACACATGCAGATCCAAATAGAAAAAAAAATGGGTTGTATCCAAAGGAGGAACACTAGGTTTGGAAATTTTATTCCTGAGAGGAGATCAATTATGTCCTTTCTGTAGGAGATATCATCTCATCTTTAGACATTCTTTCTGAAAGCACAATCTTTATGACCACTAGGTAAAATAGATTTCTCAAAAACCACCAAACACATTTAATCAATCACTAACTCTAGTTTGATCCCATCTCCTAAATATCTTAAATCATCCACTTCAAAGCATTGATACTCTTTTTGATTATTTATATTTCTTACTAGGGTCATTCTGCTTGATAGGAAGAACATCTTTTTCTTTAATTATGGCCATGTAAGGAGTGAAAAAAATGAGAGAAAAAATTGTGAAACATAACTTTCAAGTTTTTCAATATATCATGTAAAAAAATGAAACCCTTTCAAAGAAATGGACCAGTATTTATTTGACTTTGTCTCCTCACAGTTTGGGTTGAGACTAACATTTATAAACATGTTTTACTAGGAGTGGACTTTACATTTATGAGTTTGCCTAATGTTAAAACTTTTTAAAATTTTGTATATAATTTTATTGTAAAAATACTGTACAGAGATGTTATAGTTGCATGAGCAAGGTAATGAGTACATTTCCTATAGAGCATTGTTACCTCCTCCTTTGTTTTCCCCCTATCATCTCTTCCCTCCCACCTCCTCACCTCCTCCCTCCACCATCAGGAAATTGTAAAGTTTATTTTCAACAGAGTGTCTTGTACATCTCATTGTTACAATGGGTCAGCCTGTATCCTTGTTTCAGCATTTTGTTATTTCCCTTCCCCTCCCCAAATTAAAACACACACACGCACGCACACACACACACACACACTTGGCTAACTTATTCCTCCCTCCCCTCATTTTCTCCTACTTTCCATCCCTCAAGCTCCCCCCCCCAAGGTGTACAGTTCATTTCCAACATATTGTCTGTATCACTGTTGCACTAGTTAGTCCTTTGTCCTTTGTCTCAACATTTTGTTATTTCTTTCCCTTCCTTAATTCAGATAAATGGATATACAGTACCCAGGATACCAAAATCAAATATAGTGACAATACGGGATAAATCATAGGGAGAAAACAATAACAAAAGACAAAAAATCACATACTACATTAAAAATCACCACAACAAAGAGAAACCTCAGTTTCCATATCTTGGAGTTCATTTTGATTAGCATCTTCCTATATGGTCATATTATATAGCTATTGAGCTACTCTGCTCATCAGCTAAGATTGTCCTAGATGTTTACTAATTATTACAAGTAAGGGAAACCATGGGACCTATGTTTCTTTGGGTCTGGCTGACAATATGATTTTTTCCAAGTTTTTCCATTGCCTTACGAATGGGGCAATGACTTTTTTTCTGATGGAAGCACAGAATTCCATTTTGTGTGTGTGTGTATGTGTGGGGGGGGGGGGAAAGAGAGAGAGAAAAAGAGAGCGAGAGAAAGAAAGATTTTCTTGATTCATTCATCTACTGATGGGCATCTGAGTTGGTTCCATATCTTACCTATGGTAAATAACACTGCAATAAACATGATTGTGCTGGTAGCTTTAGTATACTCTTGTTTGTGGTCATCTGGATAAATGCCCAGAATTGGGATTGCTGGGTCAAAGGAGAACTCTATATTCAGTTTTTGAGGCACTTCCATGCTGCTTTCTACAGTGTTTGAACAGTTTACACGCTCACCATCAGTGTAGTAATGTTCCCTTTGGGCCACATCCCCTACAGCATCTGTGACTAGATTTCTTGATTATAGCCGTTGTAACTGGTATATTGGACATGAACAAATGTTCAACATCTCTGGCCATTAAAGTGATAGTATTCTTGACAGTGAGGTCAATAGTACTGAATCAAGAATCAATATTAAATAAGATAAATTAAGCAGAAACACAGATAAGTTTATGTATTCATTGGTTAATTTCATTTTTGTGATACCACAGGAAACTAATCATGTACTTTTCTCCAACACTGGTTCAAGTATTTAATATTTTTGTTGTCAAGTAAGTGATAATTAGTCTAAGTTAATAAATGATAAGTAAATAAGTAAATAAGATAATGTAATTATGACCTCTAAAGAGTGAGAAAATCCATCGATTTACAGTTAAAGATAACAAACAAAGACCAGGTGCTAGTGGCTCACATCTGTGATCCTAGCTACTCAGGAGGCTGAGATCTGAGGATCTCAGTTCAAAGCCAGCCCAGGCAGCAAAAGTTTGAGACTCTTATCTCCAATAAACCACTCAGAAAACTGCAAGTGGTGCTGTGGCTCAAGTGGTAGAGTGCTCACCTTGAGCTGAAGAGCTCAGGGACAGCGCCCAGGCCCAGAGTTAAAGCCCCACAACTGACAAAAAAAAAAAAAAATATATATATATATATATATATATATATATATATATATATATACTATTTACACCAGAAAGGGACCCGCAGCTATGTTGTCCTGTGCTAGATACCCAGAACCAAGAGCAGCCTCGACCACCAAACCTGTAAGCCTCCAATGGGCAGCCCCGACTCCGACTTTTATTAGTTGGTCTGCAAACCACCAATTAGTCTGTCTACTTACCTCTAAACCTCAGACCTCCACATCTCCAAAAACTTCCAAAGGAGAATGCTTTTCCTTTTCTTTCCTTCCTAGTTCTCTGCAGCCTCTCATCTCTCCCCAGGCCTGCCCTGCTCTGCTCCATGAGGTGCCTCTCCAGAGGCCTCTCTACTGCAAGGTCCCAAATGGCCTCTAGTGGAGGCCCCAAATGACCTATGGAGGGAGGGTCCCAAATGAGCTGTGGAAGAAGTCCAAAATAGCCTCTTTTCCCTCCTACTCTTTCCCCTGCCTACTCTGCACCAGCAGGCTTTTCCCTCCTGCCATCTCTCTCTCCTCCTCCCCCTCCTCCACGCCTGTGGAGCTATTCTACTTCTTCATCTCTCTCTCCCCGACTCCCCTGGGCCTCAGAACAAGCAGCCTATACATAAACTGTGCCCCTCTCCCACTCAAATACGACTAAAGGTTTCATCTGCCTAATGGTTTCCAACTGCCATTCATGACCCTCCCCCAAGCTTCCCACTGTCCAATCGCCTCTTGATGGTTCAACATGTGGGACTTCACGCCCCACCCCCTCCAATAGCATGCCCACCCCCCCCTTTTGGCGGCATGCCCCACCCATTTCCATGGCATGGTACACTTTGTGGTTGTAAAATCGAACTGTAACTCTACTTCTGCTACTAACTAAATGGGTCACTCCCATCTTTTGTTCTATTCCCCAAGCTTCCCATCAACAGTCCCTAGGCGGAAGGCCCTGACGGAAATTATAAACACTTCTGGAGTGAGCATTGGTCAAATGGACAAAGAGTCCAGCTGCCCAAGCTTAAGTCCTTCTCACCTCCGCCTTCCAGTCAAGAATGCTTAAAAGCTGTTGCAGTCTGGCACTCAGAGCCTGGCCTTAAGATCTGACTTTTTGCACGGTCCTGACATGTCATCTCTTTGTTTTATTCGCTCAAATAAAATTTTGTTTAAACCACACTCACCCGTGTTTTCAGGGTCCTACTGTATATTAATTCCTTTACAGTACAATAATACAAGACAGTAACGTTGTTTTCTCTAAAAAAAAAAAAAAAGAACTACACAACTTGTTCTATGTGGTATTTTTAAATGCATTTATCTGACCAGTAAAACAGATAGTTATATGATTGCTATATGGTCTTTCTGCTGAGGTATAATTCTAAAGAACTTTTTCTTTTCTTTCCTTTTTTATCAGTCCTGGGGCTTGAACTCTGGGCCTCCGTGTTGTCACTTCAGCTCTTCAGCTCAAGGCTAGCACTCTACCACTTGAACCACAGCACCACTTTTGGGTTTCTAGTGGTTAACTGGAAATAAGAGTCTCACAGACTTTCCTGACAGGGCTGGCCTTGAACTGTGATCCTCATATCTCAACCTCTGGAGTCTAGGATTACAGGCATGAGCCACTGTCACCTGGCCTAAAGAACTTTTAACATTTTTAAAGCTAGGAAAATATTGAAGATAAATAATACACAATTTATCAGTGAGCCTAAATTCATCCTCTAATACATGTCAGTTAAATAAGATCATAAAGAAATGACAGGGCCGGGCGCAGGTGGCTCATGCCTGTAATCCTAGCTACTGAGGAGGCTGAGATCTGAGTATCATGGTTCAAAGCCAGCCTGGGCAGGAAAGTCCATGTGACTCTTATCTCCAAATAACACTAGAAAACCCAAAGTGGTGCTGTGGCTCAAGCAGTAGAGCACTCCCCTTGAGTGCAGCGACATCACCCAAGCCCAGAGTTCAAGCCCCACAATCGACAAAAATAATAATGATAATAATAAATTAATTAAAAAAGACAGGACTTCATGCAAATTTAACAAGAAGCTGAATATCATTTCATTATAGGAAAAATAAGAGGAAATATACTTAAATTGCATATTATACTGTAACAAATTCAAAATGGAAATACCAAATTAGAGGCCATAAATGTAAATTGTAATTCATTTTCTTAAGTATAGCTGAAGACTGAAAGTTCATATAATAAAGTGTTATGACTAAAGTAATATCAAATGAATAGATTTAATTAACTATTAATCAAATGTCTTCTCTAAAGGCATGTATGTCTTTTCCAATTAGATATATGTCTTTTTGATATTATTAATTTAAAATTGTGTTATACTTTATTGAATTTCCCATCTTTTTTACACATTAATAAGCTTCATAAAATACTTCAACTGTCTAAAAATGACAAATTAATTATAAATGCTGTTAATGTGACTTTAAAGTAGTTTCCAAACATACCTAATTTGTGCAAAGTAATACTGTGGTTCTCTTAGAGTCAATACTGTCTTATCTATATTTGAAGTTAATAACCACATTCATTATAAATCACAGAAGCTTGAGAAGATTATGAAATTTTCTATCATATCCCAATGCCATTTCAGCAGAACATACAAGCTCTAGCTTAAATGGCCAATAGTATGTTTGTCTTTGAGAAGACAACAGCAATGCATGCATTCAGGAGATAATTGTGGCTTATTTTGGTTGTCTGACAGAAAAAGTTTTTAGTGAAATGAACTACTTGCCCTAATAATCAAAATCTTTCAAGTTTATCTATTTTTTTTTACTGATCATAGAACCTTTGATATTAGATTTTATTACCCTATTAATACCATTCATGTTTTTCTTCAAAGTTAGTCCAACCCTGAAAATATTCCAATTGCCCTCCCACTTCCAGGCCTCCTGTTGGACTATTTTAAACTTCTAAGTCACTTTTAACAAAGTTAAAACTTTAAAGCAGACTGACTGGCTCGGAGGTCATGCTGAGAGTAGAGAAGGAATACATCACTTACTTTAAAATTCAACCTCTTGAGGAGCATGCTTGGGAATCTTTAAACGAAACTTCAGCTCCTGTATTCTCAGACTAACACCATATTTTATTTCAGAGAAGTCCAGCCATTTCATAAAAGATAGGACTCCTTTGGAGCACTTTGGGCATGCTCTTTAAACAGTTGGATCATTTATGTTTTTGAACTATAGATTATTTCTACCTCCAGAGAGAAGAAGTAACTCTTACAGTGAATTACTTCTTCCTTTAAAGATTGTGAGTTTTACTGGGAATCATAGCTACTATAAAAACATCATGTAATATTAAAAAATCATGCTATTAATATGATTGACAAACACTCTTATGATTCATTTATGTTCCAGGAGAATGCATAGTATAATACTTCTTTTGAAAATAGATTATTTAGTATATATTTTCTAATGCTATCTTTTCAAATGTACACATGTTGTTTTCAACTGCATCTATTAAATCCTACACATATATGCACAAACATAAATCAGCTATGATTTGAAAATGCTAAGAACAAATTATTCATTGTGAAAATGCTTTTACATTTACAAATACTTACCAATTGGTACATGATTTCATTCAGGTAAATCACTGCTTATATATCTAAAATATAATCAAAGTTACATGATTTCAAACCTAAACAATGGAATATTATTATTAAAGATCATCTACAACACATCCTTCTATTTATTAATTATATATCTGTGCATTTTATTGTAAAAATACTGTATAGAGCAGTTACAGTTGCATGAGTAAGGTAATGAGTACATTTCCTACTGAGCATTGTTACCTCTTTCTTTGTTTTTCCCTACCATCCCTTCCATCTCTTCCCTCCTCACGTCCCCAACTCCTCCCTCCCCCCTCCAAGTTATGAAATTTGTTTCAACATAATGTCTTGTACATCACATTTTACCATGGGTCAACCTGTATCCTTATTTAAGCATTTTGTTTTATCTCTTCCCCTCGCCAAATTAGAAAAGTCTACATACAAAATGTAGGGCACTGGAGTAAAAACAGGGGTTATACCTAGGGGGAAGAACATACAAAAGAAACAAACATACTACATTGTAAATACGTTAAAAACAATAGCAAGTAAGAAAAAAACAACAACTTGTGTCCCTTTCTTAGGGATTCCTTTCGCTTAACATCATCTCATCTGGTCATATGTCACATAGCTTTTGACCTCTTCTGCTTGTCCTAGACATATACTAGTTATTGCAAATGAGCACATCCTTCTATTTATTAAAAAAAACTGAGAGCAAGTTAGAGCTGAAACGGTTCAGTTTATGGAAGATCAGAAATTTAGGAAATGTGATTGGCTTTCTTATTTTTTGTTTTCTTTCTTTCTTTCTCTCTCCCTTTATTTCTGCCTCCCTTTCTTTCTCTCTCTTTCCTTCTTTCTCTCTTTCTTTCCTTCCTTCCCGCTCTTCCTTTCTTCCTTTCTTCCTTCCTTCGTTCCTTTCTTCCTTCTTTTCTTCCTTCTTTCCTTCTTTTTTTTGGAGTGGGAAAGGATGGCATTTCTAACCTTAGGTTAAGTACTCCATCCTTCAACATGAACTATAAATAACTTATTTTTGGTTCTTTATGATGTTTAATACTGAGGACCTGTCAGGAGCCAAAAGTTGAGTCTCTCAACATAATAGGCTTGACTATCTCACTGGAACATCTTGAGGCTGAGTTTACAGAATCCGACCCTCATCCTGCCCTAAGTAAACATCCTGCAACTGCTAACAACCACCCTTTCCCCCTGCCCTAAGCAAACATCCTGCACTGCTACAGCCAATGAACTTTGAAAAAATTATATTAAGTGAAGTAAGCCAGGCCCAAAGAAACATAGGTCCCATGGTTTCCCTTTTTTGCAATATCTAGTATATGTATGAGTCAAGCGGAAAAGGTCAGATAATGTGATGTCAGGAAAATGAACCCTTAGATATGTATTTTAATGTTTTTTTTTTCTTTCATGCATGTGTTTCTAACGCATTTATAAGATTATCTCTTTGTGGCTTTGTATGTCCCTCCCCCACAGTATAACCCCTGCTTTCACTATATTTGATGTCAGTATAACTTGTGGAGCAGATGGGGAAAAACCAGTTGTTTAAGGATACAGGTGGACCTGTTGCAACAATGAGAAGTACAAGTTGTCATGTCCAAAACGAGCTTTACAACATCGGTGGGGAGGGGGGGAAGGGGGAGGAAGGAGAAGGATTGGGATTGGAGGGGAGGGGGGAGGCTGGGAAGGGATGTGAAGGGTAATCAAAGGAGGAGGCTGCAATGCTTGGTAAGAAATGTATGCATTATTCTGCCCATGTAATTGTAACCACTCTGTACAGTATGTTCACAAATAAAATAAAATTAAATTAAAAAAAAGAAAAAGCTTCCTTAATGGCCAATGAAAAAGCTTCCTTATTCCAAGCATATAAATACCCCTGTGTGAAAAATAAAAATTTGCAGCTTGATCACAATCCTTGTCTTGCTGTCATTCTTCATGTCTCTTGTCCCTTCATTCCTTCTCGCTTAGGCTCACTGCCCTCGTTGACGTCCTGCGGGTTGGGACAAGGACCCAAAGAAATATCAACATTGTTTTCATCATGAAACATTTTGAGAAAAATAAATGTAGATTTAAAAAGAACTTTCACTTAAATAGAGTATTCTCTTAGAAAGAACTTTCATAAATTCATTTCTGAATATGATCACATAATTTTGCTTATGGAAAGAGTTAAAGTCAATGTAGAAAAGAAGCATAGTAAATTTTGTATTTATCTTGTGGTTCAGCAAAATAGCAGACTGAATGACTAAAACATAGATAATTCAGCTGACAATTTGAACATGTAGTTCTCTAATATTTGCATCTCAAATGAATATTGATTGTCTAGAACTATTTTATATAGTATTTGTAATATTTTTAAATCTTATATTTATGTTATCTACAGTTTAAATTGTAAAAATATGTTCTAATATATCCTTTTGTTTATCATTCTAACATTCTGATATAGAATTTGGAGATTTTAAACTTGTTGTTTCTGAGGTAACCGTTGCCATATTTACTTTAAAATGCTAATTTTGAAAATCTTTCCATTATACTAATGTGATAAATCACAATTATACCTAATGGAATATTTTTTTTCATTTTATAAGCTTTTTTTCACTTATTCAAAAAAGAGATGCATATTTCTAAACAATGATCATTGATTTAAAACAGAAAAATTAGAAAATGCTATATAATTTGTAGACAGAAAAATCAGATTTCATTTGTATTTGTTGAATAATGTATATGTTTATATAAAAAGATGATTTGTAACCTTATATTTGTCTATTTTCTAATATGAAATATCAGTCAAAATTATAATAAAACTGCTGAGATACTGTATAACAAGGCCATATGGACAAATAATAGAACAAAAGGAAGCAATAAAAGAGGAGTTTGAATTTATTCTGTCAATTATCTATGGAGATATAAAGATTCAAATTGGTAAATAAACAGAGGTTGCAAGATCTCATGCAGGGAATGACCTTCGAGCAATTAAGACTTATCTTTAAGTGTGTCTAGACAGAGAAACGGAGGTCCTTAAAGTGCTGAAAAATGTTGCAAGTGATACAGTAGAGGAATATGAGCCATAATTACTCCCACCACTACCATGCTTCTCTCCACAAACAGGGCCTGGACCACCATCAGAACAAAGAGGATAGCCATCAATAAACCAAGCCCTCTTACTACAATTTTAAATAATAATATTTCATTTGTAAGCCATAGGAAAGATTTCATTTTCCTCTGTTTTATTTTGTTTTGTTTTGCTTCAAAATCCATTGAAACACTGGAAAATTGCTGAGTGTCTTTTGTAAGGTACTCCTAAAAAAAATAATAATATATGTTCACCTAATTTCCTTTAGCAATAGAATTTCAACTTTGAAGGTGAGGTGGAAAGATAGAGACCTTAAATAGTATTAAAAACAGAGGTGGAGCCGGGCGCCTGTGGGTCACGCCTGTAATCCTAGCTACTGAGGAGGCTGAGATCTGAATATCATGATTCAAAGCCAGCCCAGGCAGGAAAGACCGTGAAATTCTTATCTCCAATAAAGTACCAGAAAACCAAAAGTGGCTCTATAGCACAAGTGGTAGAGCGCTAGTCTGAGCTGAAGAGCTGAGGGACAGCTCTTAGGCCTTGAAAAAATAGAGCTGGAAAATAGATTATTTTCCCTTAACAATTAAAAATAGGTGTATAAAGCAAATGATATAAGAGATTATAATATCCTCTGCTTTTTTATTCATGTTTTTCTTAATTTTTTTTTGGGGGGTCCCGTCTTGAGGCCTGAACTCTGGGCCTGGGCGCTGTCCCTCAACTCTTCTGCTCAAGGCTAGTGCTCTACCACTTGAGCCACAGGCCACTTCCGGCTTTTTTCTTTTTGCTTATGTGGTGCTAAGGAATCGAACCCAGGCCTTCATGAATGCAAGGCAAGCGCTCTACCACTGAGCCACCTTCCCAGCCCAGTTTTTCTTAATTTTTATAACAATAGTTACGATGTCTCTGGGCTTCAGTTTCCTCACTAATAAAATAAGGAAGTAGAATACATGATCTAAAATGTCATTTCATGAATAAATTCGCTAAAGCTCTCCAGTTTTACATGACTGCTTAATGTTTAATATTATTCAAATTACAGAGAGAAAATATTTCCAAAGTAACATTATCAAAGCAATGTTGTGTTTGGCATTAAATAAGTAAGCTGGTAACTGGTGAGTCACTCCTGTGTTTCTACCTATTTAGGAGGGTGAGAACTAGAAGAAAAAAAAAAAGACAAATTCATTGTAGGCTGGAAATTATTTTTGTTTGGTCCATTGTGGGGCTTGAACTTTGGGTCTGGGTCTGGGTCTGGGTCACTAATGGAGCAGTTGAGGTTAGATTTATATCACCAAATAATTTTCTCTCTGATGTAAAGGTGTGCATTTTAGTTAAACTTGAGTATTTTCCTGGTCTTTAATTAAGTGCTATAGTATGAAAACAATTTTATATTTTAACTTATTTTGAGGGGGTCCGGTCGTGGGGCCTGAACTCTGGGCCTGGGCACTGTCCCTCAGCTCTTCAGCTCAAGGCTAGCACTCTACTACTTGAGCCACAGCGCCACTTCCGGCTTTTTTTCTTTTTGCTTATGTGGTGCTGGGGAATCAAACCCAGGGCTTCATGCATGCAAGGCAAGCACTCTACCACTGAGCCACCTTCTCAGCCCCTTAACTTATTTTGATACTTATATTATTCTTTTTGAAAATAAAATTGTTCATTGACTTCCCTTCAACATTAAACAAAGGTATGATGATTCTCTCATTAAATTGATACATAGGACTAGAAATTATTTTCTTTTCATTTCAATAAATATGATTTCACTTTCCTGTGAGTGATTTAATTATTATATAATTGTTCTTGGGTACATAGTATAGTTTTACTATTCTAAAACGGTGAAGACAAAGTGGATATTTGATGAATAAGTTTTATAGTGTCAAATCAAAGAATGAAAGCACAGATAGTTTAAAAGAGATGCTTAAAGATAAAATAATTAGAAATTCTGGAGCATTATGTATGATATAGACCCTTATAAAGGTCTGATACTACATAAGAGATGAGGGAAATTATAAGATATAGAATTATAAGAAATAGAAAAAAATATAATGGATTATGTTAAAAAAGTTAATAAAGATCTTGTATTGGATTCTTCCATTTTGCCTAGGATATTAAAGCCACAATCATATCTCCTCTGTCCTGATTTATAACTCATATTTTCATATTTATTAGTCTAGAGGAGGTTTTCACTTATTCACAATAGAATTATGCTGCTACAGAGACAGAAATATCTACTGTTCTCCAAGCCACAGGACAATCAATAGAAAAACCACAGTGAGTGCTTCACTGGCTATTTGCCAATCTCTTAGAGGGGGAAAAATATTATGTACATGATGGTATCAGTTTCCTCTCCCAAGAAATATGAGAAGTTATCTCAAACCATCATTGACAAAAGACTCAGACATCTCATCATCTAACTTTATAATATACTTTCTCCTGAGACATTAAGGAACTTTATCAAACAAACATTTGAGAACAGTTAGTTGTAAATTAAAAAAAAATCAATCTAGGAAAAAAATGTGCCTTAAAATGAACAATAGACTTTAAAAAGTGAAATAACTTCACAATATATTATAGAAAATAAATGTAGGTCAGAGATTCTTATTTATATATTTCAGAAAATATAAGATGTGAAGAGAAATCATGCATTTGGAGAACCCACTTTGTTTGAAAGGCTGAAATGTATCCAACAGAGTAATTTATCATTTTTCAAATGTTCTTCAACACAAATGGGACAAATAGTTCAAGAATATTTTGTGTGTTCTGAATAATTTATATTTCTTCTCTTATCTAGAGAATGGGATACATAGATACATGTCAGCAGTTGAATTATTTCCACTTGTTTTGCCTTTGCATTATTTTAACTCTCTAAACATAAAAGCTCAAAAATGTCCCATTTTGTTTAGTATGTTTGATAGCAGATATATCCCATCTTTCAATGATTATAAACAAAACAATCATTTAATTTTTAAATAGTTATGTATGTGTATAATTAAACTAATGAAGTATTAGAGCTAACATTTTCTATGTTCAAAAGTCAAGTAGAGTTTATGATTAAAATGATCTCTTAGGAATTATTTTCTGATTAATATATAGTGTTTTATATTGCCTTTGAGGTGTTTATATAGGGAAAGGAAGACTAAGAATAAAGAAAGGGAAAAAAAGAAAAGAAATATAAAAGGAAAAGTACTTGATATGTTTCTAAATGCTCTTTTACATTTTACTGCAATTTTCCCAGGGAGGTTATCAATTAATGTTAAACTATTCATTTCTTCATTTAATATGTATAATACTTATTATAAATTATTATATGTACATATATTTTAGAAAAAAATGTTAAGCTATGATGTGACCTACATTAAGTTACTTTTCACATGTCATCTGAAGTATTCTGAAAAACAAACACACACACACAACACACACAATCCTCAGGTAGGACAGACTAAAACTCTGCACTACTAACATCCTGTGCTGCAACTAAAGGTGTAATAAAAAAGACAAAGTACTGTTTGAATGTTGAAGAAAGTGATGCCAAATAGACTCTCTTATGCATTAGTAATAACTTCCCAGAGCAAGTTGGACTTCACTGTGGCTTTTGAAATAAAATAGTTATAGTTATGGATGCACATTTTATTATACTCACTTATTTCTAATACCAATTATAATATAGACAAATGGTAAAGCCTGGAAAATAATAGTGGTTGTTCAGAGATATTTCATACGAAGAAGCTTCTAAAACTTTTACATAATTGATTCCTAATTTCCTGAACAACTCTACATGGTAAATATTTTTAGTGTCATTGGGTTGGAGTTTGAGAAATTTGATGGCAGAGATATAACCTTGAACTAAGATGAATGACTAATAATTTACAGGGAAATATTCACCATATTCTCCTGTGTAACACTGGATTAAAAAATGGTAGAAGCAGTAATTTACTGAATATTTTACTTAAGGTATATAAAGTGATAAACGTACTATAACTCATAAAAACATAAATATTGCTAGTTTTATCTGAAAAAATATCCAAATGTATAAACCAAGAACATTTATTTTTAAAACATTCCAAATTTGATATCAACAATTTTTGTGTCATCCTAGATATTGAAACATCATACGTCTGCACACATACTTATGAAATACATGTTATTATTCATGTTATGCATCTTTAAAAATAATAGGCAAAAGAATTATTCCATTTCTTTTGAATAAACTTAGAGAGACTACATTTTACTAAATTCTGCAGAAACAAGGAAGTAAAATTATTAAGTATGGTGATGAAGGTAGAAAGAGCTCTGGTGGTTATTCTTTACCTTGTATAACAGTCAGGTAGATATTATTTTAAGGGAATGGGCTTAAAACTCAAATGTGCAAAAGAACATAGAGATGAGCTTGGCTTCTGCAGTTCATTAAGTAGAATGTGTAACTAGATTTGCAGCAGCCTTAAAACAGTTTGTATCACTAACAGTATGATATAGCTAACTAGTTACATAACTAGTTTGTATAAGTAACTAGTTTGTTGAAGTATATGTTATTAAGCCAGGTTCAAGTTTAGGACACTATGAATAAATTCACATATGCCTCTGTTTGAAGATTAAAATTAAGAAATAAGATGACTAATCATTGTGCCATGGACTGAGAACCAGGTAAATTTATGTCATTGTATAATCAGTATAATTGAGTTGTATAATCATAAACTCAACTTCTGTATAATTGTTTCTTCAACTTTCTTTTCATATATATCAACTATACTTAAACATAAACAGTACATTCATTTGTAACTAATTTTTAATGTAAACATTAATTTCATATTATGTAATTTCCAGGTCTAGATCTCCAACCATGCCACAAGCTAATATGGCTTTGCTCTGTGTGTGTGTGTTTGTGTGTGTGTGTGTATGTGTTCATCCTAGGTATTGAACTCAAGGCCTAAGTGTTGTCCCATTTTGTTTTACGCTCAAGGATAGTGCTCTGTCAGTTGAGGTATAACTCCACTTCTCGCTTCTTGGTGGTCAGTTGGAAATAAAAGTCTCAAAAGTTTTCCAGACTGTGCTGTCTTGGAACCTTAACCCTCAGATCTCAGCCTCCTGAAGAGCTAGGAGTACATGTATAAGTCTCAGACACTTGGCAATGTTTTTCAATGACTTTCACATAGTAAGATCATTTTAGAAAGCATAAAAGGCAATAGAAGTCAAGAAAAATATAACCATTTATAATTATATGCATTGGCTTAATATTGTAACAATTCAAAAATAATTATATACACTGAATTATTTGGACTTAAAACAAGCATGTAAGAAATTAAATTTATAGATAGCTTTTGATTACCACTTTCACCATGTTAATCCTCCCAGTCCAGGAGCATGGGAGGTTTTCCATTTCCTTACTTCTGCTTTGATTTCATATTTAGGTTCTTAAAGTTTTCATCATAGAGATTGTTCACTTCTTTAGTTAATTTCTAGGTAATATATTTTGTTTGGGGCTGTAACAAAGCAAGCTACTTCCTTGATTTCAGCTGTGCACTTCTCATTATTGGCATACAGGAAAGCCATTGATTTTTGTTTTGTTTTGTTTTGTTTTGTTTTTGTAGGTCATGCAGGCTGAACTCTGAGCCTGGGCTCTGTCCCTCAGCTGTACAGCTCAAGGCTAGAGTCCTAGGAAAGCCATTGATTTTGAGGGTTAATTTTATACCTTGCTACTTTGCCAAAGTTTGGAATCAGCTTGAGAAACTTGGGAGTGGAGTCGATGGGGTTCTTTAAATACAAGACCATGTCATCTGCAAAGAAGGAGAGCTTTACTTCATCTTCCCCTATTTGGATCCTCTCTATGTTTGCATCTTGTCTTATTGCTCTAGGCAGGTATTCCAATATTAAATTGAAGAGGAGTGGAGACAGCAGACATCCTTGTCTCATTCCCAAGTTTACAGTTAATGGTTTTAGCTTTTTGCCAATAAGTATAAGTGTTGCTGTACGTTTGTTATACACAGCCTTTACTATATTGAGGGATGTTCTATGGGTTCCTATTTTTCCCAATTCTTTCATTATAAAGGGGTGTTGGATCTTGTTGAATGCTTTTTCTGTGTCTATTGAGATAATCCTGGGGTTCTTATCCTTGTTCTTGTTGATGTGATGAATTATATTAATTGATTTGTGTATACTGCACCAGCTTTGCATCCCTGAAATGTATCCTGTTTGATCATGGTGTATTTTTTAAATGAATTGTTGAAGTCAATTGGCCAAAATTTTGTTGAGATGTTTTGCATTGATGTCCACCAAAGGAATAAGTTTATAGTTAGCTTTCTTTGTAGAGTCCCTGCCTAATTTTGGGATGTAGGTTATGATGGCTTCATAGAAAGAGTTTGGTAGTGAACTTTCACTTTCAATTTCATTAAAAAGTTGGAGCAATATTGGTGTGAGTTTTGCTTTGAAGGCCTTGTCGAATTCAGTTGTGAACCCATCTGGCCCTGGGCTTTTCTTAGATGGGAGGTATCATGTACTTATATTTCAATGCTTGATATGGGTCTGTTAAATTGTTTTAAATCATCTTGGTTTAGTTTGGACATATCAATATTTGGGACAAATTCTTCCATTTCTTCCAGATTCTCAAATTTGTTAGCATAAAGTTCTGAGAAGTATTCCCTTATAATGTTCTAAATCTTGGTTGTTTCTGTGATTATATTTCCATTCTAATCTCTGAGTAGATTTGGTGTGTTCTTATCTTTTTCTGGTAAGATATGCTAAGGGTCTGTCAGTTTTGTTAATTTTTTCAAAGAACCAATTCTTTTGTTTTGTTGATTCTATGTTTTTTTTCACTCTAATTCATTTAATTCTGTTTTAATTTTAGTTATTTGCATCCATTGATTGGATTGGGGTTTGGCTTGTTGCTCTTTTTCAAGGAGCTTCAGGTGCAACAATAAATTGTTGGTTTTGAGATCTCTCTGATTTATTGATGTGGGAATTCAGAGCTATAAAATTTCCTCTGAGTACTGCCTTTGATATGTCCAAGAGGAGCTCGTAATTTCTATGTCCATTTTTGTTAAATATCATGAACATTTGAATTTCCTCTCTAATCTCTTCCATGAGCCACTAGTGGTTCAACAGTGTGTTGTTCAGTCTCCATGTTTTACAGGATTTTCTTTGGTGGCGTTTGGTGTTGAATTTTAAATTTATTCCCTTGGGTTCTGAGAGAATGCAGGGCATAATTTCAATATTTGTGAATTTGCATAGATTAGATTTTTGACCTAAAATATGCCCTATTTTGGTGAATGTTCTAGGTGCTGCTGTGAAGAAGATTGATTCTGTTGCTGCTGGATGAAATATTCTGTAGATGTCTGTTAAGTCTAATTAGTTGGTCTATACAGTTGTCTAGATCTGAGTTTTCTCTGTTGAGTTTTTGCCACATTGATATATCCAGCAGTTAGAGTGGTGTGTTAAAGTCCCTAACAATTAATGTCTTTGGATCTATGAGTGATTTTAAGGAAAGTAGTGTTTCTTGGATAAGTTTGGGGGCTCCAGTAATTGGTGAATAAATGTTTAGAATTGTTTTATCCTACTGTAGGAGAGATCCCTTCATTAGTATTTAATGTCCTTCTTTCTCTCTTCTCACAAATTTTAATTTGAAGTCAATTTTATCTGATATTAGGATTGCAACTCCCACCTCCTTATGGGGCCATTTGCTTGGTATATTTTGTTCCAGCCTTTTACTATTAGAATATATTTGTTTTTGTGGGCAAGGTTTGTCTCTTCAAGGTAGCAGATTGAAGGATCTTGCTTTTTGATCCAACTAGACAATCTAGTTTGCTTAAAATGAGAGTTGAGTCCATCAATATTGAGAGGATTGAGAGTTGTTTGGTAGTTCTGCCATATTATCCACCTTCTTGGCAACTGTGCCTACTGTGTTATTTGTATGATCCTTATTCTGTTTGGGGGCTGTTTCTTGGCCTTTATCATGCTCTTGTTGGTTTCTATATGTAGGACATCTTTAAGTGACTTTTGTAATGCTGGTTTGGTGGAGATATATTGTTTCAATATTTCTTTGCTGTTGAAGGCTTTATTTGTCCCTCTGTTATGAGAGAGAGTTTAGGCATGGTATACATTATTCCAGGCTCTTCTTGCTTTCATGGTCTTTGCTGAAAAACCTGTACTTATTCTCATTGGTTTCTCTTTAGAGGTGATTAATCTTTTCTTCTTGACAGCTTTATGGATCCTTTCCTTGGCCTCTATTGATCTTGTGAGGATTACATTGTGATGGTGGGATGTCCTGTCCTGGCTGGTCTATTTGAAGTTCTAAAGGAATCGTGTATCTGAATGGGCCTATATTTTTGTATGTTTGGGAACTTCTCTGCTAGGATCCTGTTAAGTAAATTAACTAGACATTTGGCTTTTGTCTCTAGGCCCTCCTCTACAACCATTAGTCTTAAATTTAAGCCTTCTGATGGTGTCTTCTATCTGTTGAAAGAATCTATCATATTTCTTGGATTTGCCTTGAATATGTCTGTTCTTTCTGTATAATGTCTAGGCTATCATCAATACTAGAGATTCAGTCTTCTCCATGGTCTAACCTACTGTCAAGACTTTCTATTATGTTATTTCCTTTCCCTCTAATTGGTCAGACTAGATGGCTTGAATTTCCTTACTTGAGCTTTGTTTCAGATCTTGTATAGACTTCTTTATCTCCTTAATTTTTTGGTTTTCAATCTGAAATCCTTTAGTTGAGTGGCTATATTTTCACTGGACTCCCTTTCCTTTTGTTGGAATTCATTCAATCTTCTCTTTATGTCCTTCAGTTTCTGCAAAGCAAAGGACATAGCTAGAAAGATTCAGAGAAAGCCCATAGCTTGGGAGAAGATCTTCACTAGCTATACAACAGACAAGGGATTCATAGTTAAAATGTATTTAGAACACAAAAAATTAAATTGTCCAAAAACAAATCCTCAAAGAAATAACTGCCCTATAAATATGTAGGCTAAAGACTTGAAGAAAGACTTCTCTCAAGAAGAAACAAGAATGGCTGTGAAGTTGGCTCAGTGGTAAAATGCTTGCCTCGCATACATGAGACCCTGGGTTCGATTCCTCAGCACCACATAAGCAAAAAAAAGCTGGAAGTGGTGCTGTGGCACAAGTGGTAGGGTGCTAGCCTTGAGCTGAAGAGCTGAGGGACAGTGCCCAGGCCCAGAGTTCAGGCCCCACATTCTACCAAAAAAAAAAAAAAATCAAAGAAAGAAAAAAAAGATTGGCCAATAGAAACATGAAGAAATGTTCAACTTCTCTGACCATAAAAGAAATGCCAATCAAGACAACATTGAGATTCCACCTTATCCCAGTTAGAATGGCTATAATCAATAAATCTAATAATAACAGATGCTGGAGGGGATGTGGCCAAAGGTAACCCTACTGCATTGTTGGTGTGAATGTACAATTGTTCAACCTCTCTGGAAAGCAGTATAGAGGTTCCTCAAAGGACTACACACTGAGCTCCGGTATGACCCAGAAATTCCACTTCTGGGCATTTACCCAAGTGATTACAAACAAGGTCATACTAAACTACCAGTACAACTATGTTTATTACAGCATTATTTACCATAGCTAAGTTATAGAACCAATCCAGATACCCCTCAGTAGATGAATGGATCAACAAATTGTGACATGTATATCTATCTATCTATCTATCTATCTATCTATCTATCTATCTATCTATCTATCTATCTATCTATCTATCTTTCTCTCTATCTATCTTATCTATCTATCTATCTATCTATCTATCTATCTATCTATCTATCTATCTATCTATCTATCTATCTATCTTTCTCTCTATCTATCTTTCTATCTATCTGTCTGTCTATCTATCTATCTATCTATCTATCTATCTATCTATCTATCTATCTATCTATCTATCTAGCTTATGCTTACTTCAAAATGAATGACACTGTTCCATTTGTTGGAAAATGGAAAGAGTTGGAAAAAATTATACTAAGTGAAGTAAGTCAGACCCAGGAAATACAGGTCCCATGGTTTCCCTCCTTTGCAATAATTATTATATGTCTAAGATAATTTTATCAGATGAGCCAAAAAAGCTCAAAAGCTATGGATATATGACCATAGAAGATGATGCTAAGTGAAATGAACCCCAGGATATAGACACGGGAGGTCTTTATTTGTTGTTGTTATTGTTTTATAATGTAGTATGTGATTTTTTTTTGTTTTCTTTGTATGTTCTTCTCCCTATTGCATATCCCCTGTTGTCATTCTACTTTATTTTGGTACTCTGCATCTTTTGTATACAATTATTTAATTTGGGTAGAGGAAAGTGAATACAAAATGCTTAAACAAGGACACAGGATGACCTATTGCAACAATGATACTCACAAGACACTATGTTGGAAATGAATTTTATAACTTTGTGAGGGGATGGGAGTGAGGGGGTCTGGGAGAGGGAAGGGATAGTAGGAGAATAACAAAGGATGGTTATCAATGCTCAACAAGAAATGTACTCGTTAACTTACTCATATAACTCTAACCCTTCTGTACAGCATCTTTACAATATTTTAATTAAATTTTAGTAGGAAAATAAAGAGATAATGTGAGTGGATCAAGCAAGGGAAGTTTAGTTTTTCCGAGCTGATTTGCAAATCAAATTGGTTGATGTGCAGTTCATCTTACACTTGGGAGATCTTCTTTGCGTTATCAAAATACTCAAAGCAGTAACTTACTTGATTGACTCCAGGTGATGGATCACATTTACCAGAAGAACATGGTTGATAAACCCTCACATTTTATCAGGACACCCAAAACTACAAACAGAGTCTGGAATCCCTAGATCTCTTTGGAGGGCACACGTACAAGGGTCCATGAACATCCATCTTTGTCACCTTGAACAACAAGCTCTCAACATATAAGCTTTTGGTGACCTGTCAATATTCTAACTTATAACATACCTTTCTTTCTTTAGTCATTACACATTTTTGAAGGGTGTTACTATTTTTATTTATGTAACAATTCAAGAAAATGTGCGGAAACCCCACTAATTCCCACAGCTGAAGTCCACACAGATTTCATTTCCTTTGCTCTGCCATGCATGTTCCTGAGGCTGAATTTGGTATAGAGGGGTCAATTACTGAAAGAAGCTGGAATCAAGGTCCAAGTCTTCTATTGTTTGATTTCATTTGAAGTTTCTTAATTAAGCCATTGTGACTCTCCCTACAGGCATGTATCATTGTATCCTAAGCATTACTGAAAGAGAAATGGAGAAGGGGGAGAATGAAAACAAGAAGCACTGACACTTGTCCTTAACAGGGAAATTTATATCTATACAAATGCAAGAATTTTAAAGCTTTTAAAGCATTTCTAAATTGGTTGCACATGTTCTTTTATGCTGGAAGCCATTGCTTATACAAACTTTATGATAAAATACTTAATACAGTGACCAGCACTTATATTTTGCTTACTTTTTAAGAGTACAATGAAAAATATAAATAATTATGTGTATATGCATTAAAAAACCTTTAAAAATGTATGTTAAGAGTTATTTCATTCCCAAGAAATTAATGAATAATGTGTTCTTTTTATATTTTTTCCTAGCTTTTTATTATCTGAATACTATTTAATTTGGCTGTGTTCTGGTTTCCAAGTGTTTTTCATATTTCTGAAAAAAGTGTTCTATGTTCAACAATGAATGAATTTTTGTGTAGTATAATCTCAAGTATTTATTTATTTTGAATGAAGTTTTTATTGTGATAATACTGTACAGAGGAGTTATAGTTACATGAGCAAGGTAATGAGTACATTTCTTATCAAGCATTGTTACCTCCTCCTTTGCCTTTTCCCTACCATACATTCCCTCCCACCTCCTCATTACACTCCCCCCCAATCCTCCCACCTAAATTGTGAAGTTCATTTTTTGACATAGTGCTTTTCTTTTTCCCTTTGTTTCTTTCTCTTTCTTTCTTTCTTTCCTACCTTCTTTCTTTCCTTCCTTCCTTCCTCCTTTCTTTCCTCCTTTCTTTCTTTCCTTCCTTCTTTCTTTTTTTCTTTCTTTCTTTCTATCTTTCTTTCTGTCCTGGGGCTTGAACTCAGCCTGGGGTTTGAACCCTGAGCCTCTGTGTGCTCAAAGCTAGTGTTCTACCACTTGAGACATAACACCACTTCCCGCTTTTGCAAGTAGTTCATTGAAGGTAAGAGTCTCACAGACTTTTGTGACCTAGGCTGGCTTTGAACCACTATCCTCAGATCTTAGCCTACTGTTTAACTATGATTATAGATGCAAGCCACCAGTGCTCAGCTTATATTGTGCAGTTTTTTTTTTAAAAGCAAGCGAAGTACAACCAAATGTACAAGAATATTGCAGATATGATAAAATATTTTTAAGTCTGTTATTATAGGGAAACTGAAAAAATAAATAAAATGACCCAAACCAGTTAAAGTATTATCTTCTAATTATTTTTAGCATAAGAAAGCTTTTAGCCAAGCACATTACTGAAGGTTCCATATTCCTTATTCATATAATGAGGATCTATGTTACTAGTACACCAATCAGAATGAAGATGAGAGAACTGAAAACTAGCTGTTGTATATATTATATTTGCAAGGAGATTATTTCTTATGGCTTTTCCTTTACCAGAGCAGTTACCTAATTCACAATAGCTAATGGATGTCAGAATTCTAGTAGGAGATTCAAGATTCAAGTAACATGAAAATTGAATTTTGTTAGTTTATTAGACTCTGAAATGATAAAAGGAATTTTAAAAGGCTTATGAGTGATTGAGGTTATCCAAACAGTGTCAGCCTATTAATGCTGCAAGTGTTCTATAAGAAAAAGCTTTGGATCTATAATACTGTATTTGATATCACTTGGGATCTGAAATTTGCAGAAAGAATTACATCTAAAAGTTCCAAATGCAATTGACTTCAGTGATTGAACCTAAAATGAACTTGAAATCTTTAGCTAACTGAATAATTTCTTCCACATCCTTTCCTCTGATGCTTTCAAAAATACAATATTTTATAAGATATTATACAGGTTTTAAAGCTCAGTTTCAAAACTGTTTTCCTACAACTGGGTTGACAGTCTAGATTCAGATTCAAATGTGAAGTTTATTCATTTGGGCATTACATAGAGGAAATGTTTTTGTTTGTTTGCTCATTTCTAATCATTCTTTTCTTTCAAATACTTCACTGTTAATACAAAGCAACTGAATAATAGAGATCAATTCAATCCGAAGTGATTGAAGTAACTATATAAGAATATATATATATACACACCAGTGGCTCACACCTGTAATCTTAGCTACTCAGGAGGCTGAGATCTGAGGATCGAGGTTCAAAGCCAGCCGGGACAGGAAAATCCATGAAACTCCTATCTCCAATAAACCACCAGAAAATAGAAGTGGCGCTGAAGCTCAAGTGGTAGAGCACTAGTCTTGAGCTGAAGAGCTGAGGGACAACACTCAGGCCCAGAGTTCAAGCCCTATGACCGACAAAAAAAAAAAGAATACACACACACACATACACACACACACACACACATACACACACACACACACACAAGATTATATGCAAAATTCTAAATTTTGAAAAGTGGTGATTTGTTGGCAATGTAAATTGCTAACAGAAATGAACATCACTCACTGGCCCAAGACTTTTATCTTAATAATATATTTTTATTGTAAAGATACTGTACAGAGGGTTTATATTACATGACTAAGGTAATGAGTACATTTCCTATCAAGCATTGTTACCCTTTGTTTTTTTCCTACCATTCCTTATCTCCCCATCTGGCCCAAACCTTTTATCCTGATTTCTTAGGAGGCAAAGACCTAGGGAATTAGGATTCTACAACTGTGAAAGATGTCAAGGAAGCACATGTAGGGGAATTCATAAAAGTAGACTTGTATTTGTTTATTTTATCTATATTTATAGAAGGTTTGAACACAGGCCTAGTAAATTAATGCTTCATAATATATTTCCTTTAACAGAGAATAACCAGGCATCAGTGGTTCAGTCCTATAATCCTAGCTACTGATATGAGATCTGAGGACCACAATTCAAAGCCAGCACAGGAAGGAAAGACCATGAAACTATTATCTTCAATGAACTGTGAAAAAAGCTGAAGCGAAGCTGTGGCAGAAGGGGTAGAGCATTAGTCTTGATGAAAAAAGCTCAGAGACAATGCTTGGAGCACACACATACGTACACAGAGAAAATAACAGTCATCTAGCAGAAACACTGAAAACACTCTAAATTAGTTCACTTTAAAACAAGATTGAAGGCTGTACTAGCTTTGCTTTCATTTACATATTACCTAAGAATCAAGCAACAAATATTTGCCTGACATTTTATGCATAACTGCATATAAAGTTCTACTACTAGAATGGGATAAAAATGATATGTTTGGTATAAAAGAGAAAGCTTGAAAATCAGGCTGGCCATGCATTTCACTTGTCAGGAAAGGAATCAGATTCAGCAGAAGCAGAATTTATATTAATTACCCCCCCAAAAAATAATGGAATTAACTTTACCAAAGAAGTGAAGGACCTCTATGATGAAAACTTTAAAAACCTGAAAAAGGAAACATAAGCAGAACTCAGGAAGTTGAAAACCTCCCAGGCTACCAGATTGGGAAGATTAACATCATGAAAATGGCAATACTGCCAAAGGCTATCTATAAATGTAATGCAATCCCCATTAATATCCCAACCTCACTCTTTATTGAAATAGAGGAAACAATCCAAAATTTTATATGGAACAATAATAAACTCTGAATAACAAAAACAATTCTCAGGAGAAAGAACAGTTATGGAGGAGTATCAATACCAAACTTCAAACTGTATTACAAAATTATAGTAATCAAACAGATTGGTACTGGCACAAGAACAGACCTGAAGACCAATGGAATAGGACTGGAGACCCAGAAAGGAACCCCCAGACCTATGGCAAGACCCATGATAAGGGATGCAAATGTTAGAATGGAAAAAAGCCTCTTCAGTAAATGGTGCTCGCAAAATTGGTTAAACACCTGTAGATAATTAAAGTTAGATTCTTATATATCATCCTGTACCAGAATCAACTCCAAATGGATCAAGCTCAAGCTAAAAACAGACACCCTGAAAAAATTACAGGAAGGAATGGGAGAATTCTAGGGCTGCTTGACACAGGCAGACATTTTCTTACTAAAGAACCAGATACACAAAAAATATCAAAGAAAGTTTGGACAAATGGAATTGCATTAAACTGCAGAGCTTTTGCACGGCAAAGGACATAGCTAGCAAGATCAATAGAAAGCCCACAGATTTATTTTTTTGAGTTCCAAGTATATTTTAGATGAGAAGCTTGTCTGTTGTATGACTAGTGAAGATCTTTTCCCAATCCATTTGATTTCTATTGATCTTGATAGCTATGCCCTTGGACAAGCAGAAGCTCTGCAGCTTCATGCAATCCCATTTGTCCAACCTTTCTTTGATTTGTTGTGTTACTAGGTCTATATTAAAAATTTTTGGCCTGTGCCAAGGAGACCTATGGTTTCTCCTAATCCTTTCTGTAATTTTGTTTTCAGGGTGTCTGCTTTGACTTGGAGGTCTTTGATCCATTTGGAGTTGATTCTGGTGCAGAGTAATATATAAGGAGCTAGCTTTAGTTTTCTACAAGTAGTTAACCAATTTTGCCAGCACCATTTTTCTTCCATTCTACTTTTTTAGCTCCCTTATCAAATATTAGTTGGCTATAGGTCTTTGGGTTCATTTCAAGGTTTTCAGTTCTATTCCATTGGTCCTCAGATCTGTTCTTGTGCCAGTAACAAGCTGTTTTGATTACTATGGCTTTGTAGTAGCATTTGAAATTTGTTATTGATGTTCCTCCAGCACTGTTCATTCTGTTATGGATCGTTTTTTCTGTTTGAGATCTTTTATTGTTCCATATGAATTTTTGGATTGCTTATTCTATTTCCTTGAAGAATGTGGTTGGAATATTGATAGGTATTGCATTGAATTTGTAGATAGCCTTGGGAAGTATTGCCATTTTCATGATGTTGATCCTTCCAATCCAGGAGCATGGGAATTTTTTTCCACTTCCTAAGTTCTGCTTTGATTTCCTTTTTCAGGTTTTTAAAGTTTTCATCACGGAGGTCCTTCACTTCTTTAGTTAAGTTAATTCCTAGGTATTTGTTTTTTTGTGGGGGTATTACAAAAGGAGTTGCTTTCCTGATTTCAGCCACACTCTTCTCAGTATTGGTATACAGAAAAGTCATTGATTTTTCAGCCATACAATGGACAGGGCCTCATAACTAAAGTATACTAGGAACTCAAAAAATTAAATCCCCCAAAATAAATTCTCAAAGAAACAACTACCCGATAAATAAGTGGGATAAAGACTTGAAGAGAAAGTTCTCTGAAGAGGAAAGAAGGATGGCCAATAAACACATGAAGAAATGCTGAACTTCTCTAGCCATAAAAGAAATGCAAATCAAAACAACATTGAGATTCCACCTAAACCCATTTAGAATGGCTATAATTAAGAACTCTAATAACAAGAGATGCTGGAGGGGATGTGGACAGAAGGGAGCCCTACTGCATTGTTGGTAGGAGTGTAAACTTATTCAACCACTTTGGAAAGCAGTAAGTAGGTTCCTCAAAAGACTCCACAGAGAGCTCTCCTATGACCCAGCAATCCCACTTCTGGGCATTAACCACACTGTCACAAACAAGGCCATACTAAGGCTACCAGTACATCTGTGTTTACTGCAGCATTATTTACTATAGTTAAGATATGGAACCAAACCTGTTGTCCCTCAGTAGATGAATGGATAGAGAAATGTGGTATACAGTCGGGTGCTGGTGGTTCACGCCTGTAATCCTAGCTACTCAGGAGGCTGAAATCTGAGGATTGCGGTTCAAACCAAGCCCAGGCAGGAAAGTCCGTGAGACTCTTATCTCCAATAAACCAGTAGAAAACCGGAAGTCGTGCTGTATCTCTAGTGGTAGAGCTCTTGCCTTGAGCTAAAAAGTGCAGGGACAGTGCCCAAGCGCAGAGTTCAAGCCCCATGACCGACCCCAAACAAAAAACAAAACAAAAACAAGAAATATTTTATATATATATATATATATATATATATATATATATATACACACACACAATGTAATTCTTAGATTCTATAAGAAAAAATGAAATCGCCCCATTTGTAAGTAAATGGAAAGACTTGGAAAAAATTATATTAAATGAAGTAATCCAGGGCCAAAGAAACATAGGTCCCATGGTTTCCCTTATTTGCGAAAACTAGTACATATGTAGGACAAGCAGAAAATGTCAAAGCTATGTAGATATGACCATATAAGATGATGTTAAAAGAAATGAACCCCAAGAGCTATGTACATATGATTATATACGATGATGTTAAATGAAATGAACCCCAAGATAGGGACTCAAATATCTTTCTACTTTCTTGCTCTTGTTTCTAATGTATTTATAATGTATCATGTGATTTTTTTGGTTCTGTGTATGTTCCTCCCCCATGGTAAAACCCCTGTTTTCACTGTATTTGATGTTGGCGCCCTGAATCTCGTATATATACTTCTCTAATTCGGGGAGGGGGAGGGTAAAATGCTTAAATAAAGTTACAAGTAGACCCACTGTAACAATGAGATGTACAAAACATTATGTTGAAAATGAACTTTACAATTTCAGGGAGGGGGGATATTTGTGGAGGTGGGAGGGAAGGGATGGTAGAGAAAAAACAGAGGAAGCAACAATGCTAAATAGAAAATATACTCATTAGCTGGTTCATGTAAATTTAATCCCTCTGTACAGTATTTTTCACACTAAAAATGTACAAAAATGGGGGAAAAAGCCCACTGATTGTGAAAAATTTTTCACTATTCATACAACAGACAAGGGCCTCCTGTCTAAAATATACTTAGAACTCAAAAACTTATGTGGCCATAAAAGAAACACAAATCAGCCGGGTGCAGGTGGCTCATGCTTGTAATCTTATCTACTCAGGAGTGTGAGATCTGAGGATGGAGGTTCAAAGCCAGCAAGGCCAGGAAACTCCATGAGATTCTTATCTCCAAATAAGCACCAGAAACCTGAAAGTAGCACTGTGGCTCAAGTGGTAGAGTGCTTGCCTTAACAGCTCCCAGACCCAGAGTTCGAGCCCCATGATCGAAAAAACAAGTGCAAATCAAAACAACATTGAGATTCAACCTCACCCCAGTTAGAATGGTTGTATTCGAGAAATCTAATAACAACATATGCTGGAGGGGATGTGGCCAGAAGGGATCCCTACTGCATTGTTGGTGGGAGTGTAAACTTATTCAACCACTTTGGAAAGCAGTAAGTAGGTTCCTCAAAAGACTCCACATAGAGCTCCCTTATGACCCAGCAATCCCACTTCAGGACATTTACCCACATGGTCACAAACAAGGCCATACTAAAGCTACCAGCCCAACTATGCTTATCGCAGCATTACTTCCCATAGCTAAGATATGGAACCTACCCAGGTATTCCTCAGTAGATGAATGGATCAAGAAAATGTGGGGTAGGGGCTGGGAAGGTGGCTCAGTGGTAGAGCGCTTGCCTTGCATGCATGAGGCCCTGGATTCGATTCCTCAGCACCACATAAGCAAAAAGAAAAAAGCCAGAAGTGGCGGTGTGTCTCAAGTGGTAGAGCACTAGCCTTTAGCCTTGAGCTGAGAGACAGCGCCCAGGCCCAGAGTTCGGCCCCACGACCGTACCCAAAAAAAAAAAAAGAAAGAAAATGTGGGGTACATATACAACGTGATTCTATGCTTCCATCAGAAAGAATGGCATTGCCCCATAAGTATGGGAATGGAAAGAATTGGAAAAACAAAACATCATATTAAGTGAAGTAAGTAGGACTCAGAGAAACATAGGTCCCATGGTTTCCCTTATTTGTAATAATTGGTATACATGTAGGACAATTTAGCAGATTAGCAGAATAGCTCAATAGCTGTTATATATGACCATATAGGATGATGCTAAGCAAAATGAACTCCAAGATAGGGCCCGTGTTTTTTTCTTTGTTGTTATTTTCTTAATGTAGTATGAGATTTCTTTTTTTTGGAAGGGGGGGTTCGCCCATTATGGTTTAATCCCCTGTTGTCACTGTATTCGATTTTCATACTCTGGGTATTGTAAACATGTCTATCTGAATTAGAGAAGGGAAGGGGTACAACAAAATGGTGAGATAAAGGACAAGAGGGGAGCCTATGCAACAGAGATACTCACAAGACAGTATGCAGAAATGATCTGTACAGCTTGGGTGAGGGGTGGTGGAGAGGGAGAAATTGAGGGAGGCAAAACAAGTTAGACAAAAAATGTACTCACTACCTTACTTATGTAATTGTAAGTCCTCTGTGCATCACCTAGATAATAAAATTAAAAAAATAACTTAAGGTTAAATAAGTGTGGGGGGGATGTGAGAATTGGAAAGGACAACATGACCTTATATATATATATATATATATATATATATAATCATATTATGATTCCCTAATTTTGGAAATGAGAATAGTTTGACTTATTCTTTATTGTTTTCTCTTTTGGGGGGAGAAGGATGAGGGAAGAAATGTCAACCAGAATAGAATATAGATCATCATCAACATAATCCCTAAAAATTTAATAATACTTGAAAGTTAATAGCACTTAAAAATATAGAAATCAATATTTCTAGATTCAAAAATGAAAATTGAATACCTATTTCCATATATGAATGATGAAAAAGAAATTAGTGGATTACATACAAATATCTTAGGTTACTTACTGGAAAATATGTGTTAAATCATATCAGACATTTGAGAAATTGTTATATTTGTATTAGAAAGGAAAGTACTATAAAATTCAAAAAAAGTATCTGAAAGACCCATAAAAATAGATTATATAGCCTTTTTTACCCTAACTTAAATGATGAGATGAGATAGAGAAATGAGTCAAAGTTTAGTTTGATCATAAACAACAAATACTAATTTGGCATACAAGGAGGAAATAATTTGAGAATATGAATAAGTTGAAGAATGTGAGACATTGAAATTGACAAGAGGAAAACTTAATAACATTTAAGTCTGCATCTGTTCCCTCCTGTGTGTGGATAGCAAGGATTCAATAGCATGTCAATTCACTAGAGTGAACAATACTGTAGTCTCCAAATCTGTTTGGCTTTTTTCTTTTTTTTTTTGTCTCGCATATTAAGTTACTAGAGTTCCCTAATGAAAGTCCTGTGGTTGGCAGAATGATGTCCCTATCCTCAAAGATAACCATATGTTAATCCCTGGAAATTTTGACTAAGTTATCAAACAATAGCAAAAACAGATTTTGTAGATATTAAGATAAAAATATTGAGGAATTTAAATGGAACAATGTATGTCAAACATGCAGATAATTAGGAAAAAATAGTAAGTAGGATGACATCTGACATCTCATCTTCATTTTCTTTTTCTTTATTACAAATTCTGGGATTTTCTTAATTCTTGAGCAGCTTTATATTCAAATGAGTTATAGAATTATGACACAGTTTAGTAGCTTTTCTAATTGTAATGTTTAAGCGAATGTTATGTTCATTTTTCTTTTTCTTTTTTGTCAGTCATGGGGCTTGAACTCAGGGCCTGGGCTCTGTCCCTCAGCTCTTTTCCTCAAGGCTAGCGCTCTACCACTTTAGCCACAGTGCTACTTTTGGTTTTTTCTGCTTATGTGGTGCTAAGGAATTGAACCCAGGGCCTCATGCATGCAAGGCAAGCACTCTATCATTGAGCCACTTTCCCAGCCCCACAAATATTATTTTCATGTTAAATGTTTTCACATGATTTATCATTTGATAAAATCTGATGGCATATTTTACCATACAATCTTTTAAACTGTCTATATCCATGTTTTTCTGTAGTAACTAATGATTTCCTAAGTATTATTATATAAGCAGTCATATCGGTATCTTAGGTTTCTTTCCTAAGTTCTTTTTTTTTAACATCTTGAGCATAGTACTATTTTTCCATATTATATTTTAGATTTTATGAGAAAAGGCGCATGACTCCTTTTTCTCACTAGGGAATTAGGTGTATTATCAAAGGTTAATCCTGTATGTATTAGGCATCAAATTTATTGAGACCTTCTTCTGCTGGGGGCTGGCTCATGCCTGTAATCCTATCTACTCAGGAAGCTGAGATCTGAATATCAAGGTCTGAAGCCAGTCCAGGAAAAACAGTTCCTGTCAGACTCTTATATTCAATTAACCACTCAACAAACCAAAAGTGGTATTGTGGCTGAAGTGGTAGAGTGTTAGAGTGCTAGCCTTGAGCACATAGAGACTCAGGGAAAACGCCCAGGTCTGAGTTCAAGTCCCATGATGAGAGAGAGAGAGAGAGAAGAGAGAGAGAGAGAGACAGACAGACAGAGAGACAGAGAGACAGAGGCAGAGACAGAGACAGAGACAGATTCTTCTGAAAATAATGTACATTTTCTACTGCCACTAAACTGCTATAGTTTCTAGATCTCTCTACTTTTCTTTAATATCTGCAGTGAGCATCATTTTTCTTAGGAAAATGTTGTCACAGTTAAAAAATAATTAAGTGACATAATATCCATAAAAATGTAAACACCTTTAAAATCAACATCAATATTCATCAACTCAACAATAATGCATTCTTCTATTATGATCAGATTCTATTTATTTTCAACACTTGTCTCATATTATTCTTTTTTGAAATTGAAATTAATTGTTTCTATCAAGGTAAAAACTGCTCAAGTTATTCATATCTCAGTGCTAGTATCATTGCATGAATTCTATATTTCTTACCACATTGAGACTAACTACCTCAGAGATTCTAGAATATGATTTAAGTACTTCAATTTGTTTTCAAATTTGAGATGAAATGTTTCTAGTAGGTATTGGATTTGTCCAAAACTTTAACAACTTTTGTTTAAATTCTCAATTTTTCTACTCATATATAATATATCCTTGTTATATTTTTTATTTTTGAAAATATCAGACTGCTTATATTTCTTGACTAGTTAGGGTTCATTTTTATTAGTAGTTGTAATCATATAATTGTTATTATAATATTATGCAAGTGATACTTACTAAACATTTTAGACATGATATGCAGTGATTCCTGCATTTTAATACCAGAATACATTTATACATATAATAGAGTTTATGTTATACATATAATGATATATCACATATTATATAGTGATATCATTTCCAGTTTAAGTCTGAAATAGTTACACCGGCTCTCTGTGCAGTTCAGTTATGTTTATCTCTTCTGTGTTCTCAAAGTCAATGTAGGAAATGACCAAATAGAATAATTCAAGCTGAGTAGAACAAAAAGTAATCAGCAACATACGATTTCATTGGCCAGATGACCATTTTTTTATAATATTTTCAATTAAATTGAAAAACATAAAATAAAAGTATATGTTTTATTTTGATATACATATTAGACAATTTTTAAAACACAATAAACATGAAAAATAAAACAACTAATAAAAATTTTCTAATGATTATAGTCTTATATTAATTATAGAGCAAACTATTTACTACTTCTTTTAGTAAACATATGTAAATGTAAGGGATTACTTAAAGCAATAACTCTCAAACATATTATGCTAAAACATGGGAAATCTAATCATCAATAATCTTTATTTAACAGTATTGAGTATTTTGGAAAAAAACAATTATGTTCATAGTTACTTGTTTAATTAACAGTCCATTAGAATTGTAATTTGTGTTTATAGTTACATTGGTTGAACTGATGAACCAAGGTTCACTTTTTCTTTTCTAGTTATTTTTTTTATTCTGAATAAGCTAATACTTCCTTGGTTTTAGGGCTTAATCTCACCTAAATTTCTGCAAACTACTTTGCATTTTAAGCACAATATCTTTGAGAAGACTTGCACTATTCAAATTAATTATCACACAAATACAAGATAGAAGATAAAATAAGATTTGGTAATTTACCACACAATGATGACTAGGCAAGAGGAAGTATGTCATTATTCACAAAGATGAATAGGCATGTCTCTAAGACTTGCCAAAATTTATTTATTTTTTATTTTATTTTTTTTATTGTGAAAATACCATACAGAGGGGTTACAATTACATGGGCAAGATAATGAGTACATTTCTTATCAAGCATTTTTGCTTCCTTTTTTGTTTCCCCTTCCCATCCCTTCCCATCTCCCACCCCCACCTCCTCCACCCATCCCCCACCCCCACCCTCACCCTGGCCAAAGTTGTAAAGTTTGTCTTTGGACATAACGACTTGTACATCTCATTTTTGCAATGGGTCCAAAAAATGGTTTGTTTTTGCCCTTCCCCTCCACAAATTATACCAACATCAAATACAGTGAGAGCAGGGGTTATATCTTGGGGGAGGGACATACAAAGCAACAAAGAAATCATCTTACAAATATGTTAGAAACAATCGCATGAAAGAAAAAAAAACATTTGAATACTTATCTTGGGGTTCATTTCACCTAACATCAACTTATCTGACCTTTTCTGCTTGTCTCAGACATATACTAGTTATTGCAAATAAGGGCCTCCATCAGAAAGAATGACATTACCCCATTTGTTAGGAAATAGAAAGACTTGGAAAAAATTATATTAAGATTTACTTTTTTAAAATGGAATTTTTCATGTATCTGTATAATGTTTATCAGGGACAATGATTTGAACTGTAATAACAAATGCAGGCTATTTTAGTCCTATCATGTTAACTCAAGTCTCTGTTAGCCATTTATTATTAATTATTTTATGTATGTGTGTATGTATGTATGTATGTTTGTAGTATGGGTACTGGTACTTGGACTTGAACTCATGGCCTGGCATTTTCCCTTAGCTTTATTGCATAAGGCTGTTGTGATATTTCTTGTGACACACTTTAACTTACAGCTCTTGTCCGGTTAGTTAGGAAGAAAAATATCATGGACTTTTCTGCCTATTTGTAACCATTACTATTTTAATGATACAGTTACTGAAACATAAATATATTTCTTGATCTCAGCCTCAGTAGGTAGGATTATGAGTTTGACCCACAGGTGCCCAGCTAAACCTCTGCTTTCTCTCTTCCTGTTTTTACCTTCATTGAAAGTTTCTTCCAGGTCAAATATCTTTTAGCCATTTTATAGATACATGACTAGATTATACACACTTGGAATCAAATATACATTTTAAGTCCTTCTTTAGTCTTTTTAACCTTTACCAATATAATGCTGTGAAAATAGGTTTATTCAAATACTACTGATACAAAGATAAAACATTGTCTTATTCATAAGGAAGTTGCATTTCAAACATTGACTTTGTTGGAAAACAAAGATTTTTTATAGAAATAGTTCTTTAACATATTTTATTTTATTATGCTATGAAAGATCTCAGAAATTAAATAGAAAAAAAATCTACCTTATTTTTGCTATTTTATTTTCCTGTTTTCAGTGATTTCTATCTTGGATGATAATTTAACATAAAAAATTGTATTTCTTTATTTATTTCCTGCTATTTAGAAATAAGTCTATGCCATTAATTTCAATCTCCTACATTACAGCCAAAGCGTTGAATGGCTATACATATCTATTTATTTATTTATTTATTATTTACCATTTCCTTGGTTCTACCTCATCTTGAAAATTTGTGACTGACTAATAAATCAAACAAATATCATTAATATTGATTAGATAAATAGCCAATGACCATTGACCCTAATATATTAGCTATTGGGGGAATATGTGTGTGTGTATGTGTGTGTGTGTGTGTGTGTGTGTGTGTGTGTGTGTGTGTGTGTGTATGTGTGTGTATGTCTATACTAAGTCACTTTTGTCTGAGTCATATTGTCTATGAGATACATGACCTGACAAGTTATTATGAAATATTCCTGTTACATTCATTAACAATTTCCTGACCATGACTTCTAAAAATCTTTGCAGTAGTAACTGCATTTACCAAGAATTCATGTCCTTAACCTAAGTAGCAATTTCCTGCTACTAGTTCCTTTAATTACTTTCCAAGTATAAAACCTTGATGCAAGGAAGATGAAAACTCTCAAATCAACTTTACTGAATTCAACACAATCTATGGTAGTGTTTTATGGCCCAAAGTGCTAAGAGAGTTGGCATGGACACCTTGAGAGTATACCTCCATTCAAGTTGATTTCCTTTTCCATGTTTATTTTACATAGGTATGCACATAGCTGTTCAAAACTTTCTGGTTTTTGAAAGAATCAACAACATTGTTCCTATGTGAATTTTCCCTATATATCTTTGTTGAAATTGAAATGGGAATGTAAGATTTTAGTTTTCTCTGAAATCCTAGAAAATTGATTCTGCAGGGATTTGCACCATAACTCTTATGCTAATTAAATCAACATATTGCCTTGGATTAGATATTGAGATTTGTTCATGAAGTATAGTGTCCTTTTATCATTTCAACAGAGTTTTATGGGAAATCTAATTTCAGTTCAGTAGGCATTCTTTTTTACTTCTAATTCTAGTTAATTCATTAAAAAACAATGACAAAATATTCCAGTTCTAAAGAGATTGTTAGAAAATTATTTTTTTCAGAATAATACCTCCTGTAGTCTACCTTTAAAAAAAAAAGAAAAAAAGAAAGTCATTGTGATTCACTTCTAATTCTCTTTCTTTTACTTAGATGAAAATAAATAGAAAGTTATAACTTATTATTGAAGTTTATACAATTGCATTTATGATGAATCTTATTAGAAATGACATTGTTAAGCTTGCTGTCAATGACTCATGCCTGTATTCCTACTTTCTTAGGCGGTTGAAATCTGTATTTTGAAGACAGCCACAGCAGGAAATATGAGAATTTTACCTACAATTAATCATCAAAAAGATAGAGATGGAGTTGTTGCTCAAGTTGTAAAGCCCTATTATTGGGTAAAAACCAAAGAACAATAGTCAGTTCAAACTCTAGTTACTACTAAGGAAAAAACAAAAGAATGACATTGTTACATATCTCCCAATAAGAGATCTGCCTTACTTTCTATGTGAATAACTTACATAGGAGCTATGAAATTATATAATTTTGTTTTCTTTTTATTTATTCATTCATTTTTAATTTATTGTTATTTAAACCTAGTATACAGAGGGTTTTCTGTTATGTAAATAACATAATGAGTACATATGTTTTGGAACAGTGTCATCTCTTCCCTTCTTTTCTCTTTCTCCTCTCTCCCCCACATAGTTCATTTTCAACATAGTGTCTAATAAGTATCACTGCTACATTTGTTCACCCTTTATCCCTCCATTTATGTGTTCTTCCTTACCTCCACAAAACATAAACCTACATACAAGACAAAAGGTACAGAAATATTTTTTTAAAGTGTCAAAGTACAAAACAAAAAACAACAATAACAAAAACCAAGAACCAAAAGAACATAAAACCTCTTGTTTCCATTTCTTGGAAGTTATTTTGAAGTTAGCTAGACCTAGAGGAAAATATGTTGCATGCTTTCCCTTTTTGTTGTAACTACAAAATGACTATAAATCTACAGGTAAACACGCTGGTTGGTAAAAGACAAAAACAACAAAAACAATAAACAAACTATACTTGGATATGGTAAATTATACAGTACTCTAAACATTTACACAGTGAGACCAAAAGAGGATAATCTTATGAGAGTATTACAAAGGTTCAATAACTATGATGTTTATGATAGTGAACTCCACGAATTATATCATTTTATGAAGTTTAATCCACCTGCTAGACAACATAGTACAAATTAGAAAAATATGAAGTTTTCAAGATACTTATACTATTCATGCAATGAAACAACTCCCCCAGTATTTACTCTAGTGCAAGAGTATAGAACATTCTTAGCCTTATTATTCCATGCTCTTTAGTCACAGGTAATAAAATCATAGGTACATATGAAAGAATGGTAGGTAAGTTACACATATCCCAGAAGGCTTCTTGACTTTGTGATGTAGTGGCATCCAGAATAGATCTGCCATCCAATTTTATTTATAATGTGTCAAAATTTATATTAATATTTATACTTTATCAAAATTTTATTTCATAAAAATGTTCACCTAATGCATCCAATTGAACTGTAATTGTAGCTAGAAGACTTTAGCTTGATGTCTACTTTATTCAGCAAGTAATAGCTAGTTATGTAACAGTTCGCATATGCAAAGTGGTGGTTTGATAAATTAAGATGATTTAAGCAGGTTAAATTTTTGTTATGTGTTGGCTTTATGAAAAGACAATAAATAATATTTTCATTATTGTTTGATAAGTTTTATATTTAAAGGTTAACTTAAAATTGTGTATGCCAAATTAGGGCCAGTCCTTTATAACCTTCCCTTGGTGGGAGTCCTTATCCATGCAAGTTGAACACAATTCTCGGCCTTTGGAAAAAGTCAGGCCTTGACCTCCATGTAGTTTTAATGCTTTGTGGCAGGACATTTTTTGAAGAACAATTGGTTTCAGAATATCAGGGTAAACTGACCTGGATGTTTGGTCATTGGTAGATATAATGTTGCAGTCTGGCTGGGTAATTTATTTTCTAATAAATGGAAAATCACAGTATAATTTCAATTTGACCTGGCATTGAATTATCCCCAAATTCCTTTAATAGTAATATGTATTCTACTGGAAAATCTTTATACGACAAGCTTCAAAGATCCTAGTAAAACCCAAAATTTCAGAGCTAACAGACTGACAAGGACAATAGCTGTTTGGGGTGATGCTGATGGTAACTCATCTGAGAGGAAAGAGGGTTATAATGGTAACCACAATTATCTACGTGCTTCATCTGAGCCCTTTTGGCAATTTTTCCAAACCTCTTCACCCTCCTGAATGATAAAAATGACTAGTTGAATATAAAATGTTGGAAAAAAGATTATGTAGTACTATGTTAAAGACTCAAACTGTTTTTTGTGTTTCTTTCAAACATACATGAATAACTGTTCATTTAAAACTACCTGTATCCCACATGGTCCATTGACTGCTAAATGATGACAAAGACTTGTGTTGGATGTCTGTATTACTCCCAGGAGAATTAATGGGGCCTCCAGAGGCAAAGACTAAAAGATGACTGCATAAACAATTTTAGCTGTCTTTAATGAAGTACTCTTTTGTGAACACTCAGTTTATCTCCACTGAATGTTTTACTTAAAAATAATACATATATATATATTGATCCCAAATAAATAGCAAGAAAAAGTTCATTAGAGACATTTCAGAAAATGAAGTTTTATTGTTCCATTTATTTAAATGTAAATTGCCTTTTCATTATTGAGCACTTGAAAAACCTTGTCTTTTGAGTGTTTTATTTAAAATAAAATAAGAATTAAGAATATTAACAAATATCTATTAAACCATATCATAATAGAATGTTTTCTTGTTTCTGAACTTTCAGTTTTGTTGGTGAAGGCCAACTTGTTAAAAATTCAATGGTTCTTATTTGTCATTCATATCTAAAAAAATCATTCCACTCACTTTTAAAAATATGTAATGTTTCTAGTGTGTTCTTTGCAAGGAATTCCTATTAAAGTTGTTAGGTCAACTCAATACAGAGTACAGAGACAGCAATTCAAAGGCAACACATTTTTTTTTATTTTAAACTATTGCAAAGGGGTTTATTTCAATTCTTCAATAATTGAGACTAAGTGTAACTCTAACACAGAAAGATACAAATTTCCAAATGACTCTACTTCTCTTTTGTCACCCTCAGTTGTATTTTTCTTTCATTTCCATACTTGTTCTTTTATTTTTCAGAGTAATCGTGGGAGAAAATATGTAAATGTTGAGTAAATAGTTATACTTTGTTGGTACTGTCAGAACCCGTAAAACATTTAAAGCTGAATCATTTCTAAATGACATATTTAATAAATGCTGATTATATATCATAGTTTGGCTGGTTATTCTCTCTTCAAGAACTTGTGACAAGCCGGACGCCGGTGGCTCACGCCTGTAATCCTAGCTACTCAGGAGGCTGAGATCTGAGGATCGCGGTTCAAAGCCAGCCCGGGCAGGAGAGACCATGAGACTCCTATCTCCAACAAACCACTAGAAAACCGGAAGTGGCGCTGTAGCTCAAGTGGTAGAGTGCTCGCCTTGAGCTGAAGAGCTGAGGGACAGCGCCCAGGCCCAGAGTTCAAGCCCCACAACCGCCAAAAAAAAAAAAAAAAAGAACTTGTGACAGTTGGGAGGGTTGGTGGTGGTGGTGGTGGTGGTGGTGTGTGTGTGTGTGTTCTAATACAAACTGATTTTATTTGGAGAGAGCATAATTGCATAATTGGTAGTTCTGTCAATACGCAAAATGGCTCGATTTGTGCTCATATGATCTCCTTATGTGTCTTTTCTTGGACTTTCTACAATTTTAATCCACAAAACCATGAGAGAAATAAAAAATATACAAGTAAAACACTTTACGTAGTTCCTTTAGATATTTTATTCTTAGACATTTTAATCTTATATAATAGTAATCTTCTATAGTAATCAGCAAAGTAAACAGCTGAGTCCATTGTTTGTTTATTTTTTTTTGGCGGGGGGTCCGGTCATGGGGCCTGAACTCTGGGCTTGGGCTCTGACCCTCAACTCTTTAGCTCAAGGCTAGAGCTCTACCACTTGAGCCACAGCACCAGTTCTGGCTTTTTTTCTTTTTGCTTATGTGGTGCTGAGGAATCAAACCCAGGGCCTCAGGCATGCAAGGCAAGCACTCTACCACTGAGCCATCTTCCCAGCCCCTGTTTGTTCATTTTTTAATCAATTGTTTGTGCTTTGCACTCTAAAGATATTGTTGCACAGATATGACTGGGATCTTATGGTATACTAACTTAAAAAATACTTGCTTTCAAGTTGTCTAGAGAGAATTTTTGGTGACCCCCAACTCTACACAAAAGTTGACGCTAAAAGTCACTCCACTGTGCTCTGTTACATGCACGGGAGTGGAGTACTGGATGTCCCTACAGAGCAATGTGGTCATTGTGATTCTTCTACAAATTCTATCTAGTCATATTCACTTCCTACCACTTATCCGTTTCATTTATTTTGAACAGCTTAAACAGGGTTTCAGATAGTTACTTGGACCTCAGATGAATCTTAGATTTTAAAAGTTGTTGTAATGTTTAATAAAGTTGATCTTTAGTATAAACACCCAGACTGATAATTTATCAGGGGTAAAGTGGCTATAGGTTTTAGAGATGGCAGCAGAGTAGCCTTGGCTAGCTTGTTTAGGGAAACACTGTAGAACCAAGCCATAGTGTAGTAGTTATATATGCAGTTATCTATACCAGCAAGAACTTAATGGGCAAGAAACTAAGAAGACATAATTGCTTTTGGAAGAGGGAATAAGTTGCACAGAATATCAATGTCCTATCACTTCATGACATGATGTGGGGCTTTTAGAATCTTTCTAATTCAGTACACTTAACACATAGTATCTGTGGTGAGCTTGCCAAGATAGTGATAGTTACCTTCTTTAGTACATAACAACAAGCTGCAATTTAGTCCTATAGTGAAAAAAATAGAATAAAATTTGCTTCACTAGCCAGCAGGTTTTGCTTCTGCATTGAACTGTCTTTAAATCCTGTCCTCCAGGGGAGCCACAAGTAAGTGTAAAGTAATTTCAGAATGTGATGGGCGTAGAGTAAAGACATATCTCCATTAGGAACTAGGATTTCACCTCATTAACTTTGTTGTCCATATTGGTGATGGGGATCCTATCTTGTCTTTAGCTTTAGACTAATGCTGTGACTTCCCCAAGACAGCTGTTGAGGCTTTCCACACATGTTCACAGGTCTTCCTATGCACCAATAGCATCTGGTATTTGATGACTCCTCAGGGAAGAAGGTGATTTTTCTACTGTAATTACAACCAACAGCTTTTTATTTTAGTCCTTAGAATTTGTGATTAGAAATGTGAAAATATGGGCTACAAATGGCAGAACACACCTATATTATCAAGGTACTTGGGTACTTCTAGAGCAGAAGCACTGCAGTGCAAAAGTAAGAGACTCTATTTGAAAAAGCAAATGAAAAGAAGAAAAGAAGAATATGACACTACTCAATTTGTAAATGCAAGCCTAAATCCCTAAATTCTAGCCCCAGTACTGATCAGAGAAATAACATTAAACATGAATATTAAAATATTTTATTTCTTTACCTCTTCTGTTTAATATCTTGATATCTGTTATACTAATCTTTAAAAATAATTCTAGGAAAATACTAGACTTCACAGATCTTGTCTTACGATTTACTTATGTCTTTAAAACTGATACATAATACTGTAACATAAAATTGAATAAGATGTATGTAAGTATAAATAAAAAATTTGTGCGAATGTGTCTCACCTAATCATTAGTGGTGAAATAAAAATTCATTTAATATAGTTATAACACAAATGTACATACAGAGAATCCACTAAAGTACACTAAAGAGGTTAAACTATAACTTTGTGGTAGAGTAGAATTTATTATAAGATTATTATTTGTGGTATCCAACTCATGTAAATTTGACCATAATTTTACATTGAAAAATATTTTATTCAAAGCAAAACTTGTATAAGTTTAAGGTAAAAGCAAGACACATATTAAAATTTTGAGGGAAAGGCTGCACTTACTATGTTTATCTACAATAAAATGTTTTGATCATCTCTTAGTGGCATACAATTCTCTAAATGTAGTCACTGCATGAAAAGAAAGTGTGCAATCAATATTTTATTCCAATTTGAATTACAATAAAATTGAATTTTATTAAGTAGAAAAATGAAAGAGTTAATGCATTTGAGTTGAAATAAAAACTGGCTGTGTTGTTCACAGCTTGCACTTTTTGAATTGCTTTATGTTTTAGTAAGTTGTATTAAATATTTTCCTGAACACAATGGGACATAAACAAATATTCCTGCTTATTTAAAACTCATTATGGTTTGCACCCAAATGAATAAAGTCAGCATTAAAAGAATGTCTGTACCAGCAACATTGTTCCACATAAAGAAGAACCTTCAAAGGGTAATAACATGATAAAAAGCGACAGCAACTGGTGTCCTAGTTTTCAGATTTCATGTTGATATCTTAAGGTTCATTTGAAAGCGGCTCTTTCACTAGCACTTGGACAGTTTTTTAAAGTAGAGCAAGGGATGGATAAATAAATTTTGAAAAAAAATGTGCAGAATTGCCATTTCAAGCTGAAACTTTTCAGAAATGATTTCATTCTAACTCCTTACTTAGGTCTAAGGAATAAATGTTGTGAAATTAATTAGACACACAGGTTTTATGACATTGGAAACTGTGTTTCCACTACTGAAGTCCTAAAAAAGGTCAGCAGATACAATAGGGAACTCATGATATTCATGCCAACCATATCTTTATTTCCATATTGCCTTCAATAGAAATTCAAAATATTTTACTGAACAATTTCATTTCTATATTTTCTGCAAATAAAAACATTTTTCTTGGCCAATGAAATGTACAGTAATTAGGCCTTGGTCTATTTCTAGCGTACCTGACAACTGACATTTTCAGGAAAATAAACAAGTAAACTTCTTTGGATTCAGGGTAAAATATTTTCGATCATGGCTCTACTATCATACAAAAACTGAAGAAACTGCAAAAGTCCATTTAATTATTACATATGAAACTTCAAAATCAGCATTCTACAGTTTTTGCACTATATTTTTTGTGTAAAATTTTACTTTGGATAAAAGAAATCTATTTCAACTACAGGAAGTTTATTAAACTATTTTTTAATAAAAGAAATAAAAAGTTTTGTAATAATGATTTTTTAAAGTATGTCAGTATATCTCATAAATAATGTCAAACACCTTATATATTTTTAGTTTATTGTGTTCATTAAAATAAATGCCTAACAAAATTTTGTTTCTTCCTTTTTTCCTTACTTCTGTTCACTCTTCTTTCCCTACTTCTCTTCCTATCTCCATCTGTTCTGTTCTTTTTTATCTCTATTTTTTTTTTGGCGGGGGGGAGGGGTGGTCCGGTCATGGGGCCTGAACTCTGGGCCTGGGCACTGTCCCTCAGCTCTTCAGCTCAAGGTTAGCACTTGAGCCACAGTGCCACTTCCAGCTCTTTTTTTTTTTTGTTTGTTTATGTGGTGCTAAGAAATTGAACCCAGGGCCTAAGGCATGCAAGGCAAGTGCTCTACTTCTGAACCACCTTACCAGCCTATCTCTATTTTTTCTTTATCTCTCTCTTCCTTCTTTCTTTTTGCTTTCATTCCATCTTTCATCTCACTTGCTTTCAAAAGACAAGCAAACATCATTATTGTTTAAAAGTAAATGTAAATTTCTATATGATTTCTCACTTAGTAAAGCAATGTAATGTAATTGGATTTGGATGTGGAAGATGATGACCACAAACAAGGCCATACTAAAGCTACCAGCACAACTATGTTTATCACAGTACTATTCACCATTCATATATAATATATATGCCTGGTGACTTTTTGTCTCTTTTATACATTTTTTCCCCTATAGTATATCCTCTGTTGTTATTGGATTTGATTTTGGTACTCTGGTATTTTATATACATTTATATGAATTAGGGAAGGAAAGGGGAACAACAGAATGATGAGATAAAGGACAATAGTCGAGAGGGAACTAATGCAGCAGGAATACTCACAAGACAAGATGTTGGAAATGATCTGTACAAATTTGGGGGGGGAGTGGAAGAGAAAAAACAGGAGGAAATTGAGGAAAGAGTAACAAGTTTGACAGAAAAAATGCACTTATTACCTTAATTATGTAACTGTAACCCATCTGTACATCACTTTGATAATTAAAAAATAGAATATGAAGCCAGGCACCGGTGGCTTATGCCTGTAATCTTAGCTACTGAGGAGGCTGAGATCTGAGGATCACAGTTCAAAGCCAGTCCAGGCAGAAAAGTCCGTGAGACTCTTATCTCCAATTAACCACTAGAAACAGGAAGTGGTGCTGTGGCTCAAGTGGTAGAGTGATGGCCTTGAGGTAAAGAGCTGAGGGATAGCAGCCAAGCCCAGAGTTCAAACCCCAAGACTGACAAAAACAAAACAAAAGGAAAAAACCCAGAATATTGCTAAGAGTAGAATTTTATCTGAAACTTAGATAAAATGGTTTTAGATATATTATTTACTGAAGTACATAAAACAGAGCAGTATTTCAAATTCACATAGTTATCCTATCCTGAAATCTTTTCCTTTCATTACATCATTTCATATTTTTTCATAAAATCGGCAGGAACAAAAGGTGATTGTATGAGGACAGAAATAACATCATTTATACATTTTAAAAAGTATTTATATATGGAAAACTTGCTGAAAACAATGGCAGCAGTGAATTATAGCTAAATTTTGGGAAAGGAAAGATTTTCTTTGTGTAAATATTGTTTCCAGATACCAACTTATTGCAATGATTCATTTCAACAGTATGTAATGAAAATCTCTGCTATCAACCACATAGTACATAAATTATAAAAAGAGGAATAAAAGTACATATCAACATTCAGAGTCCCCTCAGATTATAACAAAACATTTTCTTAATAATAGATACCTCTGTTGATAGTTTTCCTTCATTCTGTCATATTAATAAGAGATCCTATAAATCTTATAAATCTTCATAGTTCATTTATGTGGAATTCAAATGTCTATTTAGCAAAATTTTTGATTGTCCAAATAAACTATTTGTAAAAATAATGATTTCTAATAATTTCCCAAAAGGATCAGAAAAGGTATCAATGATGTTCAAACTTGTCTCGTGGGCAATAAATTCCTTGAACAATTTAACATACATGTTCTCATATTTCAGCCTCAGCAATTGCTTCAATGCCAGGAAATCCAACTTATAGTCCCTGGGAGCTGTAAATTCCTTGTCAATCCTAAGTGAAAAGTGTCTAGATAACAGTAATAGAATAGCTCCTCTTGAAATGTAAAGAGAAGCCAGCCAAGTATAAGTATCAGTCAAATATTCTAATTAAATTACTTTTTTATTTCTTTGGATCTTTTCCATAATAAAAAGATAACAAGAAGTTCTATGGATGTGAGTTTTGTGCTTTTCCTAAGATGATACAATACTTCAAGAAATCTATGAATTGATCAGTAGACTCAAATACAGTTCAGATTCTTCCTTTCTTTCTTTTATTAATGTCTTTATCCTTTTTTTTCCTTTCTGTAGGATAAGGGTATTGAACCTAAAAATTGTCAAGTGTCTTGGTCAAGTGTCTAGTGATTGATCTCTGCTCTTTTTTTTTAATGTAGTTTCACTAACTTTTCAAACATGAGCCTTAATCCAGACATTTCTGATTCCACCCATTTGGAGATCTTGGATTAAAAGTGAATGCGACCACCACAGCCAGCCAGACTACTGGGATCATTAACCAAAGAATGTATTTTTATCTTATTGAAATATTTTCCAAGCAATCACTTTTCATTTTTTAACGATGTACCTAATGTATGATATTGAACCATGTTAATTTTCATGTAACATTTGTATCAACATGGTCTCCCAAAAGGCATGCCTTCTTATTTCCATCTAGTAAAATTTTAAACATGACTTCACATCAACTACCAGTTACTGAAGACCATCTGAGTTCTTTAGAAAATAGTGCTATTTTTTGTGAGACTATTATAAAAGGAATTGCTTTCCTGATTTAAGCCACACTTTTTTCATTGTTGGCATACAGAAAAGCCATTGATTTTTGAGGGTTAATTTTATACCCTGCTACTTTACCAAAGTTTCAAATCAGCTTTAGTAATTTGGGAGTGGAGTCCATGGGATTCTTTAAATACAATATCATGTCATCTACAAAGAGAAAGAGTTTTACTTCATCTTTCCCTTTTTGGATCCCCTTTATGTTGGCATTTTGTCTTTTTGCTGTAGCTAGGCATTATAATACTAAATTGAAGAGAAGTGGAGAGAGTGGACATCCTTGTCTCATTCCTGAGTTTACAGGAAATGAGGAAATGGCTTTAGATTTTTACCATTAAGTATAATGCTGTCTGTAGATTTGTTATATACAATTTTATTGTATTGAGGAATGTTCCATGGATTCCTAATTTTTCCAGAGCCTTCAATTCCAGAGGTGTTGGATCTTGTCAAATGCTTTTTTTGCATCTATTGAGATAATCATGTGGTTCTTATCCTTGCTCTTGTTGATGTGAAGAATTAGGTTAATTGATTTGCTTATATTGAACCAGCGTTGCATCCCTGAAATGTATCCTGTTTGATCGTGGTGTCCAATTTCTTGGATGAATTGTTGAAGTCGATTGGCCAAAATTTGTTGAGAAGTTTTGCATTGATGTTCATCAAACAAATGGGTCTATAGTTCTTTTACTTTGATGAACCCCTACCTAGTTTTGGGTTGAAGGTTATTATGGCTTCATAGAAAGAGATCCATAGTGAACTTTCTCTTTCAATTTTTTGGAAGAGTTGGAGGAGTATTAGGGTGAGTTCTGCTTTGAAGGCCTTGTAGAATTCTGCTGTAAATCCATCCAGTCCTCGGCTTTTCTTAGATGGGAGGTCTCTTATTGCTGGTTCTATTTCAATGCTTGATATGCGTCTAAGTTGGTTTAACTCATCTTCGTTTAGTTTTGGCATGTCGATATTTACTAGGAAACCATCCATTTCTTCCAGGTGCTCAAACTTATTAGCATAAATGTTTGAGAAGTATTACCTTAAAAAATTAAAATACTTATGAATTTATTTAACTAAAGAAGTAAGGGACTTCTACAGGAAAACATTAAAAATCTTTTAAAAAGGCAATCAAAACAGATTTAAGAAAGTGGCAAAGCCTCCCATGCTCCTGGATTGGAAATGTCAACATGGTAAAAATGACAATACTTCCCAAGGCTATCTACAAATTCAGTGCAATACCTATCAATATTCCAACCTCATTCTTCAAGGAAATAGAAGAGGAAAAAAATTCATATGGAACAAAAAAAGACCCCAAATAGCAAAAAATGATCCTTAACAGAAAGAACAGTGCTGGAGGAATATCAATACCAAATTTCAAAGTCTACTACAAAGCCATAGTCATCAAAACACATTGGTACTGGAACAAGAACAGACTTGAAGACCAATGGCTATAGGTCTGTGGGTTCAGACCTATAGCCACCAAATCTTCAATAAGGGAGCTTAAAAAAAATAGAATGGAAGAAAGACAGCCTCTTCATGGTGCTGGCAAAATTGGTTATTCACCTGTAGAAAACTAAAGGTAGACCTAATATATCACCCTGAACCAGAATTAACCACAAATGGATCAAAGACCTCGGAGTCAAAGCAGACACTCTGAAAACCTTACAGGACAGAATAAGAGAAACCCTAGGTCTCCTTGGCACAGGCTGAAATTTTCTTAATAGAGACCCAGAAAAACAAATCAAGGAAAGGTTGGACAAATAAGATTCCATGAAGCTTCACAGCTTCTGCTTGGACAAGGACATAGCTATCAAGATCAATAGAAAGCCCACGGATTGGGAGAAGATCCTCACTAGCCATACAACAGACAAGGGTCTCATATCTAAAATATACCTGGAACTCAAAAAATTAAATTTCTCAACAAATCCTCAAAGAAACAACTGCCTGATAAACAGTGGGATAAAGACTTACAGAGAAACTTCTCTGAAGAGAAAATGAGAATGAGAATAGCCAATAGACACATGAAGAAATGCTCAACCTCTCTAGCCATAAAAGAAATGCAAATCCAAACAACATTGAGATTCCACCTCACCAAAATTAGAATGGCTATAATCAAGAACTCTAATAACAACAGATGCTAGAGGGGATGTGGACAGAAGAAAACCTTACTGCATTGTTGGTGGGAGTGTAAACTTCTTCAACCACTTTTGAAAGCAGTATGAAGGTTCCTCAAAAGACTCCACAGAGATCTCTCCTATGACCCAGGAATACCACTTTTGGTCATTTGCCCAAATGATCACAAACAAGACCACACTAAAGCTACCAGTACAGCAGTGTTTATTGCATCATTATTTACTGCTAAGATATGAAACCAACCCAGGTGCCCCTCAGTAGATGAATGGATCAAGAAAATTTGGTATATATACACAATGGAATTCTATGCCTCCATCAGAAAGAATGGCATTGCCCCATTTGTTAGAAAATGGAAAGACTTAGTAACAATTATATTAAGTGAAGTAAGCCAGGCTCAAGGAAACATAGATCCCGTGGTTTCCCTTATTTGCAATAAGTAGTATATATCTGAAACAAGCAGAAAATTTCAGATAAGATGATTTTAAGGGAAATGTACACCAAGATAAGGACACTCGTGTTTTCTTTTTTTTTCTTACTATTGTTTTTAATGTATTTATAAGGTACCGTGTGGTTTTTTGCTGCTTTGTATGTCCCTGTATTTGATGTAGTTATAAATTGTGGAGTGGGAGGGAAAATAAATTGTTTAAATAGGGATACAGGTTGACCCATTGCAAAAATGAGATGTACAAGATGCTATCTCGAAAAATGAACTTTACAATTTAGGTGGGGTGGTAGTGAGGGGTGGGAGGAATGTAGTTGTGGAGATGGAAGGGCAGAGATGGTAGGGGAAAAAAAAAGAGAAGACAACTATGTGTGATAAGAAATGTACTTATTAACTTGCTCATGTGATTATAACTGCTCTGTACAGTATTTTCAAAATAAAAAAACTTATTTAAAAAAAGAAAATGTTCTCATTACCTTGCTCATGTAACTGTAACCCCTCTGTACAGTATTTTCACAATAAGAAACATATATAAAAATAGTTCTATTAAAAGTAGCTGACTAGAACTGTTTACAAAGTTTATCTATATAGTAATCTACCCCTGAAAGCTTGCTGAAATGAAACAATAACAACATATATGTGGGCAAAATATTTCCCACAGTGTCTTACCAAGCAAGTTGTATAAATATAAATGTTGGTTATAATCACGTTACTCCAAATAGTCTCGACTATTATACAAACTGTTAAGAGTTCCATTTTTCATGTTTAATTATCTACTGTACTATTTGTCTATTAAAATTATTTTACTTGGGAATGGGAAGGTGGCTCAGTGGTAGAGCGCTTCCCTTGCATGCCTGAGGCCCTGGGTTTGATTCCTCAGTACCACATAAGCAAAAAGAAAAAATCTGGAAGTGGCACTGTGGCTCAAGTGGGGAGCGCTAGCCTTGAGCTGAAGAGCTGAGGGACAGCGCCCAGGCCCAGAATTCAGGCCCCACGACCGGAACAAAAAAAAATTATATATATATATTGATTTATACTTGTCAAGCCAGGTGCTGGTGGCTCACGCCTGTAATCCTAGCTACTGAGGAGGCTGAGATCTGAGGATCACGGTTCAAAGCCAGACCAAGCAGGAAAGTCTGTGAGACTCTTATCTCCAATAAACCACTAGAAAACTGGAAGTGGCACTGTAGCTCAAATGGTAGAGCGCTTGCCTTGAGCTGAAGAGCACATGGACAGTGCACAGGCCCAGAGTTTAAGCCTCATGACCGACCAAAAAAAATTATTTTACTTGTTGAGAAAATTGAATTTGAAATTATTTGATTCATCACAATAGATTAACGTTCTACACACAAGGTATATAAAAATCTGATTTTTTTTTAAAAGTTAGCCAAAACATAAGCAAACTGTAGTTAGATATTTGAATTTTACCATGCAGTCACTAAAGTTACAGGAACTATATAGATTTTTTTTTAAAAAAGGATTGTGAGTACCATAGTTAAATACTATTAGTTATAAGTCAGAAATTAAGGCCCAGAAAAATAAAAAGAATAAATACCCAAATAAAGAATATTAACATGTATTAAATCAAAATATGTTATTTTCAAAATATATTTTTATTTTATTGATTTTCTTTACTGATTCTTAGCCTTAAATTACTTCACATACTCATATACATGGACCTCAAGGCACCTGCTTATGTACAATGTTTATGAATTCTCAGTTTAATTCAGGCACTAGTGGTTTACTTTTGTAATCTTAGCTACTTTTGAGTTTCTTTTGGGAGGTTTTTGGTTTATGTCTATCCTTGGCAGAAAACTTTGCAACATTTTCCATTGAAATACTTAGGCCTGTTGGTGCATGTACCATCACAGGTAAAACAAAATACTATTATATTATTGACAATAATATTTATTATACATATTTATTGTGGTCCAGACCTGTTTTGGGGCAGGAAGACTATGTCTCAATGTCAGACAATGTTCTATTGCCAGAATATACAAAGAGCTCTAGAATCTCAGACCTAAAAGAATCAACAACTCGATTAGGTTTAAATAGACAAACCAGTTAAATAGAAACTTCTCATAAAAAAATTAAAAGTGGTCAGTTAACACATAAGGTAATATTCAATGTCTCTGGCCATAGAAGAATAAAAAATCAAAACAAAACTCAAGTCCTATCTCATCCCATTAAAGTAAACATCAGGGAGAAAAAAAAAAAAAACTCCAGATGCTGCTAGAGGTGTGAGAGAAAAGAAACTCTAATACACTGTTGGTGGAAATTTGACTTTGGTCAAACAGTTTGGAGTTTGATCAGAACTAAACGAGTAATTACCGTATAATGCAACAATATCACTATTGTGAATTTATTCAAAACATTACATATCAAGATAGAATAAAGCCACATGCTCATTGCTGCAATGTTTACCACAGACCAAATTATCTTCGACTGACAAACAGATCAAGAAGCTGTGGCATATAAACACAATGAGATTTTACTAATCCACTTCAAATAATGGTGTTATATCATTTACAAAGGAATGGATGGACCTGAATTATAGTATGTAAAGTAAGTTAGGTCCAGAGAGACAAAGAAGGCATGCTTTCTCTTATATGTGGAATCTAGAACGAATTTATCAATTTACAAATCAACACATACAGCCATGTCTTCAAGTATATACGAATATATTAACTGAATTATGGTATTTTCAGGGAAGAATTAAAATGGCATAATTCCTTAGAAAAACAAATTCACTGTTCAACAAAATGAATACCAGGAAATGGGCACTTGAAAGGTTTGGGGAGGAGAGTAAAAAATTAAGAGAGAAAGTAGGGGAATTCAGTCAAGCTACTCAATACAGAGACTATGAAATTAAGAAAATTGGCAGGATTTGCCTGGGGAAGGATGCAGAAGAATAATGCAAGAGGTGACATGGATCCAGATGCATTATGATTACATACTAATTTGTTTAATGATAAGCCCTTTGCACACTTATTTAAAGATCTTTTTAAAATATATAAAAACTAAAAGGCCAGAGACATAGCTTAGTAGTTCACCTACCTCCTACATTCAAAGCCTAAGTTCACCCAGTTCTGCAAATACAATATAAATAAAAACCACTTTCCCAGTTCACAGTCAAAACATTCTTACTCCATTGTGAAGATTTCTGTGTCTCTTAAACTCTAGTTGAAATTCCAAGGACAAACATATTTAAGCTTTGTTGATATATTGGCATATCATTCCACTGGATTTTGCAAGCAAGCTTTAAGCTTTAAGAATATCAAATTTGCAGCTTTTAAGCTATCCAAGGACTAATTAACAGAGTTTTGAGGATTAGAGAAGTGTATATAGTAAGACCGAGTACTTTTCAGGGACATGAAAGATGACACACAGATGGAGTGGCAGCTACCCCTGACTTGGGTTCAGGAGGTTCACAATAAGTCCATCTCTGTGTCAAAAGACAAAAGGACTCTATCAGAAAAAATAACTAAATACAAAATAATGGTATATAAGATTATGCTAAGCAAAATGAACCCCAAGATATGAACCCAAGAGGTCTTACTTTGTTGTTGTTGCTGTTTTTAATATACTACGTGATTTTGTTTCTTTTGTACATTCTTCCCCCTATGGTTATTCCCTGTTGTCACTGTATTTAATTTTGATACCTTGCAGCTTGTATATACATTTATCTGATTTGGGGAGGGGAGAGGGAATAACAAAATTTTGAAACAAGGACACAGGATGACCCATTGCACAAGGAAATTCACAAGATACTATGTTGGAAATGAACTTTACAACTTGGGGGGGGGATGTGCGGAGGGAAGGGATAGTAGGAGAAAAACAAAGGAGGTGGTAATAATGTTCAGCAAGCAATATACTCATTACCTTACTTATGTAACTCTAAACCCTCTGTAAAGAATCTTTACAGTTAAAAAAACTAATGCTTAGTTTTATGGCCCAAGTTTTAGGGTGTCTGTTTAGCAAATACAGGTACATGAGTTCAAAGGCTAGAACTGCCACATAAAAGAAAAAGAAAACAAAAAGGAAGAATGAGAATTTTTCATGAACTTGTTCATAGGTATGTTATACCTCCCTTGAAATAGAGCAGATCTTATCATTGTCATCCTTTCTCTAGTTTCGTGGAAATAAGTCAGAGTTGAAGCACAACAGTTGTTACTTTCTTTGGCATCAAAACTGGTGACAGTTTTTAAGCCATTAAAAATTGGAGATTTATAGATTTTAATTTCAGAATGTTATTTGTTATTTTACTTTCCTGAAGATTGGTCATAATTCGAATGGTGAGGTTCCTGAATAATTATTTAGGCTGTAATGTCAACCACTCTGAACTGTTGCTCTTTTCACTAGAGACAGACTGGAAATCTTGAGATTGGGAATGAAGCAATAACTTGGCGAGCATTAAAGTGGTAACCTTCTATCTGTTAGAAGTGTAATCTTTGAAATATGTAAGCAATGGCCAATATTAGAAATTCACTGCAGATTGAATATCATAATACTCATTTGAACATTTGAATGTTTTCTAAGGGACTCTAAGGTTTGGCCTCTTTTGTATATTCCATCTTTAGAGGTTTATGGAGGAGTACATTGATGACATGAGACACAAAGCAGGGATCTCATGGCAACTTTAGTAAAAACACTGTCATACTGAACGAATATAGTATTTCTGTACCCTTTGTCTTGTATATAAGTTTATTTGATTTGATGAACAGAGGGAAAGCATAGAAATGGTGGGGCAGGAGCTGGGAAGGTGGCTCAGTGGTAGAGCGCTTGGTTTGCAAGCACTGGGTTCGATTCCTCAGCACCACATGAGAAAAAAGTAAAAAGCCGGAAGTGGTGCTCTGGCTCAAGTGGTAGAGCGCTAGCCTTGAGCTGAAGAGCTGAGGGACAGCGCCCAGGCCCAGAGTTCAAGCCGCATGACCAGACCCCCCCCCAAAAAAATAAAGAAATGATGGGGCAAAGAGTGAATCAATTCAGCAGTGAAACCCACTAGACATTATGTTGTCAATAAACTATTCAGCTTTGATGGGAGGGAATTCAGGAGGGGGTAAACTGGGAGAGAATGAAGGTAGGGAGGGTACATACCTCTGTACTTCACTTTTACAATCTAACAAAAATAAAAACAAGAACAAATATGGAATATTTATCATGTCATAGTCAAAATTTATATGAATTGTTGAAATATTGGATTGGCTCTTGAAGAGTAAATGGGTGCTCATAAAAAAAGTAAGTGGCTGATCAAGATAAAACAACAAAAATGTATGATAATCTATAAGATGGCATGCTTTGGGATTTTTATTAATCATCGTGTGTGTGTGTGTGTGTGTGTGTGTGTGTGTGTGTGCGCGCGCGCGCGCGCGCGCGCGCGCGATCAGGCTTGAACTCAGGGACTGGATACTGTCCTTGTTGTCATAGCTGCACTTCAGGCTTTTTAGTGGTTAATTGGAGATAAGAGTCTCATCGACTTTCCTGCCCAGTCTGGATTTGAAACCCCAATCCTCAGATTTTAGCCTCATTGGGAATAAGGATCATTAGACACGATTTTTACTCACATATTATATGTAAAGTTGTCTTGTCTCATAGAAATTTTTGCTTTCTGAGCTCTACCAAGTTTTGAAGTGTCGAGGAACATGTATTGTGTTGCAAAGCTCTGGGCAGATTTGGTCTCTAGTTAGAGATCATAAACTGAAGAGAATTTTCTTTTGATATATTATATTATTATAAATTTTTGTTCTGTTGTTAAAACCAGAACTATTAACAAATAGTAATATGTGTAAATACTTTTCTCAGATTATTTTTTCATATAAATAATCTTGGAACACTTTTAATTTCTGACCAATTATAACTATTCCTTTTTTCTTGCTTTTAATTACAGAAATAAAATGTCATAATTTTAAGAATAATATTGATCCTTAGATATATATGAAAGAATGATAGTGTTTTATAAACCAACTTTTAAAGTATTTTTATGAAATACCTTTTTCAATTTTATTTTATTGTAAAAATTCTGTACTGAGGGCTTACACTTACACGAGTAAGGTAATGAGTACATTTCTTTTTGAGCATTGTTACCCTTAAAAGTTGTTATGCAACTTGTTTTGTTTTAAACGACTTGTCCTTTAAGGATACAGGTGGACCCATTGCAACAATGAGAGTACAAGTTGTGATGTGGAAAACGAACTTTACAACTTTGGAGGGGGGGGAGAATTGGGTGGGGACAGGAGGGGGGGAGGCTGGGAAGGGATGTGAAAGGTAAAGGAGGAGGCTGCAATGCTTGATAAGAAATGTACTCATTATCTGGCCCAAGTAATTGTAACCCCTCTGTACAGTATGTTCACAATAAAAAAATAAAAATAAAAAAGTTGTTATGCAAGATACTTTTTCACTTTCCTAATTAGTAAGCATCCATGGTGTCACCCAAAGTAATTCCCTTTTTTCTTTTCTATTTTTTTGGGTTTTTTTTATTATTTTTTTATTTCTAGGATGTAGAGCTTGAACTCAGGGCCTGGGTGCTGTCCCAGAACTCTTTTGCTCAAGGCTAGCACTCTATCACTATGAACCATAGCACCACTTGCAGTTTTTTGGTGGTGAATTGGAGATAAGAGTTTCAGGGGTCCTATTCAGCCCAGTTTGGCTTTGAACTGCGACCTCAGATCTCGGCCATCTGAGTAGGTAGGATTACAGGCATGAGTCACTGGTGCTTGGACTAAGAAATTATTTTTACTGGTTGATATGACTTTTTGTTGAAAACATCTTAAATTTCAAGTTCAACCAACAAGCATTAATTTTTAGATCTCTTTCATGATATTTTGAAGAATTAATTTTATTTCTTTTTTTTTTTTTTTTTGTCGGTCGTGGGGCTTGAACTCTGGGCCTGGGCGCTGTCCCTCAGCTCTTCAGCTCAAGGCGAGCGCTCTACCACTTGAGCTACAGCGCCACTTCCTTACTTTTATTTCTTAATAAGACATGACATTCTCCATCTTTCTTCTAAATTATTTTAAAGGACATCTGGATACATTATTTTCTTCTTTTTTGGAAAATGGAAATGCATGGTAATAATCATATTTTATAATATCAAAAATACTTCTGACTTTTTAAAAATAATTCTCAGGTAAGTAATTTCTGGGAAGAAATAAAAATATTATACGAATAAATTATATATTTTTTCACCTTGTGACCTACATCTCTATAGTAATTTAAATCCTGGTATATTCTTCTGACTGCTACACAGATGACATTTCTGATATTCAGGAGATCAATGTGTCACCAGAGATTTGCTAGTGAATGAAAAGTTGCCTAGACACAGCAAGCATCTAGAGCAATTTTCCATTTTTTAATGATAGTGTCACTTTATACTTGAAATATAGACACTGCAGATTGATAATTATTAAATTAACAAAATAATTTTCAAATGTTACTTGTTTTACTTAAAAGGAGATTAGCATAACTATTACAGGCTTTAGAATGTAAAAAGCTAACTATTGTACATGAGAGTCTAGTATTATTTAGTCTGGATGATAAAATTGCATAAAATATCATGGTTTAAGTTTTATTTGCCCGTCTGATGTATTGTGTTTTAAATATGTATGATGACATTTTGTTTCTGCATTTATTCTAAACAATGATTACAAGTTATATAAATTCCTTTTTAAAATGTTAATGATCGAATATTCAAAGAAAATTTTCTATGAATGTGTCATAACAAAACATTGTCATTATTTGTTTTATAAAACTATTCTTGAAAATAAAATAGAAACTTTTAGCTAATGTAAGGGGAAACAGGCTTCAAGAAATGCTTCATTTTGCTGTTGTTTGCTTCATGCTTTCATCCCATGCCTTTTAAAAGTGAAAATGATAAATTACTATCAGTCTTTGACAGCTCTTTGATATGTCCCGTTGTACAGGAGAAACTAAGTTGAGACACCTGAACTCATTTCTCTTGGGATTTTGAACAACTATAAAAAATGGTTTTGTTTTGGACTTGGTAGGGTTCAGAAATGAAAATGCCATTATGTCAAGGATAACACATCAATCTAATTTGCTACCTAGATTCCCAATCTCATCGTTTCTTTGTTGAAAATGTTTTTCAATATTCAGGACATTATCCATTTTGATGCACATTCTATTAATATATTTAAGTGTTTATCTTATAGTTATATAAATATTATGAAGTTTTATCTTATATTAAAAAGGTTGAAATATAGCAATCCATTAATTACATTATTCTTAATGATTTCTCTAAACCTTTGAAAATAAGGATATTTTGCTATGTGACTGCAAAGATTACAGCTAAGGATATATCAAGAGACAACCCTTGGAAAAGGCAAGTAAATAGGGTCCCAAATTTGTTATATTGTTATGGTTTTAAAAGTTAGCAGTTTTATTCATAGAATGAACATTTTTTTCTGATTTTTATTATATTATTGTGATGAAATTTGTTATGTTAGTTCACCAAAGTTGGAAATATTGATAAAAAGACCAATGATCATTTTAATATTCTGAAAGAAGAAATTAGGAAATATATTATTTTTAATTAAGTTTTTTTATTGTAAAAATATTGTACAAAGGGGTTACAGTTACATGAGCAAGGTAATGAGTACATTTCTTACCAAGCATTGTTGCCTCCTTCTTTGTTTTTTCTCCTACCATCCCTACCCTGCCACCTCCTCAACTATGTCTTCCCCCAGTCTAAATTGTTTTTTTTTTTTTTAATTTTATTGTGAAAATACTGTACAGACGGGTTACAATTACATGGGCAAGATAATGAGTACATTTCTTATCTTTGTTATCTTTATTTCCCCTTCCAATCCCTTCCTGTCCTTCCCCGCCCCCCCACCCATTCCTCCCCTGCCCCCCAACCCAATCCTCCGTGCCCCCCCACCAAAGTTGTAAATTTCATTTTCGACATAACGACTTGTACATCTCATTGTTGCAATGGGTCTACTTGTATCCCTATTTAAACTATTTGTTTTTTCCCTTCCCCTCCCCAAATTATACCAACATCAAATACAGTGAAAACAGGGGTTATACCATGGGGGAGGAACATACAAAGCAACAACAACAACAACAAAAACAAAAACACATGATAGCTTATAAATGCATTAGAAAAAATAGTAAGGAAGAAAAAACCACTTGGGTCACTATCTTAGGGTTCATTTCATTTAACATCATCTTATCTGACCTTTTCTTATTGTCCCAGCCATATACTAGTTATTGCAAATAAGGGAAACCATGGGACCTATGTTTCTTTGGGCCTGCCTTATTTCACTCAATATCATTTTTTCCAAGTCTTTCCATTTCCTAACAAATGGGACAATGTCATTTTTTCTAATGGAGGCATAGAATTCCATTGTGTATATATACCACATTTTTTGAGGGGCATCTGGGTTGTTTCCATATCTTAGCTATGGTAAATAATGCTGCAATAAACATAGTTGGTCTTTTTTATGATCATTCGGGTAAATGCCCATAAGAATTACAACTCTTTTACTGTTCTCATATCATAAAATAGAAGTGTGTGTATGTGTGTGTTTGTGCATGTGTGTGTTTCTGTGTGTGTGTGTGTGAAAGGTAAGTATTTTAGGGAATAGCATGAAAGTATAGAACACATTAAGTAGCATGAGGGCCTTAATAATAGTAATTATTTTGATGCATAAACATGAAACAGCTTTCCAGTTATTTGCATATTATCCAATTTCATTAATATTTTATACTGTGTTAAAACCACACACATATTATTATCTTACTTTTGGATGTCTCAGATTTCTGGCCCATGTTCTTTGTGTTACAATCACCTCAGGGTTATTTATTAAAAGAATATTGGGGAAATTTATTCCCTTGCCCTTTCTAGTTTCAAAAAAATACCTTCCTTCAATGATTTTTTTTTCTCATCAAACCAACAATAGCTCTATAGTCTCTCCTTGCCTCATTTCTGATATCATGCTTCTCTTTTCCACATAAACAAGTTTTCTGACTTTATTAGATCTCTATGAACATTTCAGGACTGCCTCTCTCTGTCAAGGTCTGTTGATTTCCTTCCATTTGAAAATTCCTTCCTCTTAAATACCCTTCCTTCCCTCTGAAATCTAATTTCTTTGGATACTATGAGTTATGTGCTATTTGTCAGGATCAGGAGGCAGATATTTTTGGAGGAAAGGGGCTTGGCTCTTCTTATAATACTAACCACAAGACGAGATTGAATAACTCCTACAAAATAAGGATATTTTAGTAATATGTTCACTGGTAAAACTGATAGTCATTTACTCACAATGTGTTGCAGTAAAGAGAGCTATGATATAATATTCATGAAGAGAAAAGGATGAGTTTGAATTTTATTTACTGTATGTTTCCTAATAGGGTTTCTTTATGCTTTGAGGCTACTTCCTTTACAAGAAATGTGAAGCCAGGTGCTGGGAAGGTGACTCAGTGGTAGAGTGCATGCCTTGCATGCCAGAGGCCCTGGGTTGGATTCCTCAGCACCACATAAGCAAAAAGAAAAAAGCCGTTTTAGGTCTTGTATGAATTTCTTTACTTCCTTAATTTGGTGTTCAGTGTTTGTTCTCAAATCACTTAGTTGATTGGTTATGGTTTCTTTGGACTCCCATTCCTTCTGTTGGGTTCCATTCAGCATTCCCTTTGTGGTCTCCCTGAGTTCCTTCAGCTCTTTGTTAATGGATTCCATGAATGCCTTTAGTGATCTTTGTGTATTCTCTACCTGGTCTCTCAATTCCTGTATTACTCTTTGATTAGCTTCCTCCGGTTTGTGGGATTCCTGCAGTTCTCTTTGAGTGTTCTCAGCCTGCTCACGCCATTCCTCCCTTTCTCTTTGAGTATTCTCAAGTTGTTCATGCAAATCTTGTATCAGTTTTTGAGTAGCTTCCTCACGCTTACGATATTCCTGTATAAACTTTTGGGATGCATGACCCAGCAATCCCACTTTTGGGCATTTACCCAAATGTTTACAAACAAGACCACAACTATGTTTATTGCAGCATTATTTACCATAGCTAAGATATGGAAACAACCCAGATGCCCCTCAGTAGATGAATGGATCAAGAAAATGTGGTATATATACACAATGGAATTCTATGCCTCCATCAGAAAGAATGACATTGCCCCATTTGTTAGGAAATGGAAAAACTTGGAAATTATATTAAGTGAAGTAAGCCAGGCCCAAAGAAACATAGGTCCCATGGTTTCCCTTATTTGCAATATCTAGTATATGTATGAGTCAAGCGGAAAAGGTCAGATAATGTGATGTCAGGAAAATGAACCGTTAGATGTGTATTCTAATGTTTTTTTCTTTCATGCATGTGTTTCTAACGCATTTATAAGATTATCTCTTTGGTGCTTTGTATGTCCCTCCCCCACAGTATAACCCCTGCTTTCACTATATTTGATGTCAGTATAACTTGTGGAGGAGATGGGGAAAAACCAGTTGTTTAAGGATACAGGTGGACCTGTTGCAACAATGAGAAGTACAAGTTGTCATGTTCAAAAAGAGCTTTACAACGTAGGTGGGGGGGGGAGAAGGGGGGAAAGGAGAAGGATTGGGATTTGGGGGAAGGGGGGAGGCTGGGAAGGGATGGGAAGGGTAAACAAAGGAGGAGGCTGCAATGCTTGGTAAGTAATGTACGCATTATCCTGCCCATGTAATTGTAACCCCTCTGTACAGTATGTTCACAAATAAAATTAAATTAAATTAAAAAAAAAAGAAAAGAAAAAAGCCGATATGGCACTGTGGCTCAAGTGGTAGAGCACTAGCCTTGAGCTGAAGAGCTGAGGGACAGTGCCCAGGCCCAGAGTTCAGGCCCATGACTGGACCCAAAAAAAACAACAACAACAAAAAACAAGAAATGTGAAGCCAGTTAAGTACCTCTCCAGGTTCTGAGAATAGAGTTTGATATTTAATATAAAGCACTCAACAGGTAAAATATGAACTAGTCCCAAAATGCTGGATGCTTTCACTCACGTTCTGGGACTACAATGATTTGAGATTTAATGAGTGTTGTTTGTTGATTAAATTATTTATTTGTTATTTCAAGAAATAATTTAATTTCCTATCATTATGACATCAAAACACAATATAAAACACATGACAGTTCAAAAATATTATTATCATATTGCTTTGTTTTTCTGGGAAATTACAGCAGCGATATGTTATTCTAATAGCTATGATTTTTTATTTTGTAGATTTAAGAATTTAATCACAGAGAGATGAACAAAAATTGTCAGGGTTCCATAGGAGAGTCAAGATGTGGAAAAGTAAAGACTTCCTTTCTAAGCTTCTTAACTCCTAGTGAAAATACCATTTTCTAGGTCCACTGTGACTTTAAAAAATTGAGTTGTCATGGCATCATGAGGTTCCAAATAGTTTTTAGTCTTAACACCTCCTACCTTGTATCCAAAAATTAACCTCATCCATGACTAGTCACTGCCTAATATCAATCATTCATATAACTTCTGGTCTCATAATGTGTTGGTGGAAAACTGTATTCTATTTTACATGACAAATACACTAAAAATATAACATATATTTTTTCAATGCATATGCATATATATTGATTTTCTTTAAAGTTATAAAAGTGGAATTTTATTTAATTTAACATCTTGTGGTAGAAAAAATAATTTGTATTTCCAATAATTTGCCTCTCTATATTTTATCTTCTCATTTACTTTAGAGATTAAATTAAATTACAAATTTAACATCTTCACAAAGGAAGTCCTAATGTGTCCAAGGAAGCCATCTACCAAAGTGTTAATTGCACTTGCTAACACATGATGATTATACATGTTTATGGCATATGGTAGGATATGTGAACATGCAGTAATTTAATCAGCATAATTTTCACTCTCATTTTCTCTTCATTGCTTTATATTTGAAGACTCTAGGCTTCTGTGTTATAGCATACATAAAATAAATGAGACATTATAATAAATTGTAATAGTAATACTCCTACCTCACTCTCTGGTGGGAACCCTAGAGATTATTATTTTATCTATTAGTGTCTTCTTATCCAGCTTCTTACTCTCCCTGTACACTCCACAATTACTATTTTCATCACAAATATACATACAGATTGACACTGTTGTTAATATCCAGATATGGAAGATGATGCCATTCTATATCAGAAGTATTTAACTTAACATTATATGCTCTGTCTTCAAACACTTAGTTCTATATAATATACTATCATTCATTTAATAGCTGTCTGTATTATTTGTTTTATTGTATAATGTATTATTCAATGCATTTAATGTATTGTTTAAACCAACTTATAATAATTTATCCACTGACAAAAATGAGTTTGATTCCATATTATAGCTATTATAATGTTCCAGTACATATGAGAGCTGAGTTATCTGTTTCATATGATGGCTTTATTTACTTTGGATATTTTCCCCTATGGTAGGATATTTGAATCCCTAAGATGGGGGAATTAGAGTCTAACTGGGGATTTTTTTTTAAATAAGTTTTTTATTGTGAAAATACTTTACAGAGGGGTTACAATTACATGAGCAAGGGGACTGGGAAAGTGGCTCAGTAGTGTGCTTGCCTTGCATGCATGTGGCCCTGGGTTCGATTCCTCAGCACCACATAAACAAAAAGAAAAAAGCAGGAAATGGCGCTGTGGCTCAAGTGGTAGAGCACTAGCCTTGAGCTGAAGAGCTGAGGGACAGCGCCCAGGCCCAGAGTTCAGGCCCCACGACCAGACCCCCCCCCAAAAAAAAAAAAGAACATAAGGTTAAAACAACAACAACAAAAACAAATACAATTACATGAGCAAGGTAATGAGTACATTTCTTATCAAACACTGCTGCCTCCTTCTTTGTTTTTCTTCTACCATCATTTCCCTCCCATCTCCACAACTACATTCCTCCCCTCCTCTCCCTCTCCCCCGCCTAAATTCGTTATTCAACATAGCGTCTTGTACATCTCCTTGTTGCAATGTGTCAACCTGTATCCCTATTTAAACGATTTGTTTTTTCCCTTCCCCTCCCAAAATTATACCAACATCAAATAGAGTTTTGTTTATTATGGAGGTAAGAAGCCAGGCGACAGTGACTCACGCCTGCAATACTAGCTACTGAGGAGGTTGAGATCTGAGTATTGCGGTTCAAAGCCAGCCTGGGCAGGAAATTCTGTGAGACTGTTATCTCCAATAAAACCACTAGAAAACTGGAAGTGGCACTATGGCTCAAGCGGTCGAGTCCTTGCCTTGCGCTGAAGAGTGCAGGGACATCACCCAAGCCCAGAGTTCAAGCCCCACGACCGACCTACCAAAAAACAAAATAAAACAAGAAGGTGAGAGTAGCTGTGTACCTGGAATTGATAAGTAGAAACAGAGATATTGTTGAACCTCCTGAGAAAACTTACGGAAAGAATGTTCCAAACTGTAATCTTAGCAACTTAAGAAAATGAGACCTTAATAATTACGTTTGCAAGGTTTCCTCCTTAATCAGAAAAGTCCACAAGATTTCACATGGGACTAAAGGAATGATTCAAGTGGTAATGCACAAGCAATTTTAGCTTGTGGGAGCCTGAGTATCTGGGATAAAATCACAATACAAGCGAAAATACATGCATCTAAAACATACCAACAACAAATGTCTACTTGTGGAAGGCAGATAATTTAGTCATTAATGACTTTTCATTTGTGTTTTGTTTTTTAGATGGCACATTTTTAGAAACTAAAACAATTTTAAGGGATGACAAATATTCACCTTAAATTGTTTTCTCTTTAAAAATGTTGGCTTTATTTGTTAGCCCTTATATGTGGAAGCTAGATTTAGCTTATAAATCATAAGTAAATACATTAGGTGGTGTGCAAATGTATACAGATGTATTATCTGATATATATACATATATATGTATTTATATATGTATATTTTTGGGGGGGGTCTGGTCGTGGGCCTGAACTCTGGGCCTGGGCACTGTCCCTCAGCTGTTCAGCTCAAGGCTAGCATTCTACCACTTGAGCCACAGTGCCACTTCCTGCTTTTTTCTTTTTGTTTATGTGGTGCTGAGGAATCGAACCCAGGGCCTCATGCATGCTAGGCAAGCGCTCTACCACTCAGCCATTTTTCCAGCCCCCTGATATATTATTGATTCAAGAAAGAACTCAAATAATATAATTCCTTAGAAAAGCAAAGTCAAAGTACAATTAAATATTCACCAGGAAACAAGCACTTGAAAGATATGCAGGGCAAGAGGAAAAGTAGAAGAATGAAGAGGAAAAAATAGGACAATGAAATCAAGAATTCACTGTATAGCCTGCAAAATTAAGAGTGAGGGAAGGGGTGGATAAGGGGGAGATTGATAAGAATATCGGAATTGGTGATATTGATCAAGATGCATTGTAATCATAAACTCATTGTTAAATGTCAATTCCTTTGAACAACTACTTAAAAATAATAATAAAAATAAAGTAACTGAAAGAACAAGGCATTTGACAAGTAGCAGAAATGTGGTGTAAGGAAACTTTGGCCCAGGAGAAAAAAATTCTGTCTTGATTTTAAAAAGCTTATTTTCAACAGGAACTAATATGTGTCTTGTAGCTGTTGAGGTATAGAAGAAAAAGGTTGAAATATTTTGCTATTCATCATTTCTATGCTATGGCTGTAATGATTTTTTAATTTAAAAATGGCTTATTATTACCTGGTATTGAAACTGCAATAAAATGAAAGAAAAAATAATAAAAATCAGATTAAAAGTTTTAGACTTTTTGTAGATACTTTTTGAAACCCTGTGTACCACTGTTTTTGTTGCCATTAACTGCCTTATGCCCAAAAGGCATGATAAAAATTATAAAAGTTTTCTACATTACAGTGCCTTTCATTTAAAGTTGCAATTTATAACTTGCTCATAATTGGTAAATATATGCAGAGTTGTATGCATATTTACTGCATGGCATTTGGTCCTAGTGAAAGTGAGAAGCAGATCTCCCAACATGAACTAAGTAATAATATTCTAAGTAAAATGTCCTTAGTCTTCCTATTATGTTTATATCATGCTGATAAATTGATGTTATTTTGACAACAATGGAAGCACAAATAAAAAGAATTTTTGGACAGATGAATTTATAATTATGTTATTCATAGGTAACAATGATGAAATCACACACAGTCAGCAATCATCTTCTCTATTAATGCAAGTATTTCAGTGAAAAAATACTTTTCTAATGAAATATGACATAATAGGAACTAATTGTAGTAAATCTTGAAAGTGTTTTCAATTATTAGTACTTTCATTGCATTAGTATATAGATTTTGTTTTAAGTACTTTATTTGTAATTGTGGTAGGATGGAAAATGCTGCTATTACATTGTTACATTGAGCCAACTGAGTTCTTCATATCATTGAAAAATGAAGTTCATACAAAGAAGCGAGGAAGAATAAAGAGAGTTGTTTGCATAGAGAATTTATCCCGGAATTTTGCTATGTATTATACAATTCTTGCTAATATTCATTTAAGTGAATGTTTTGACTAAATCTGTAAGTAACTTTGCTGACTTTGAAATTTGGCTTTTCATAAAAATTATTCATCAATAATTAATGTAAAGGCACACATTTATATGCCATATCATTTTTAATCCCTAATAAGCTAAGAACATCAAATTTGTGTCAGATTTTTTTGGGGGAAGGGTCAATCGTGGGGCTTGAACTCTAGGCCTCTGAGCAGTCCCTTAGCTCGTCAAGTCAAGGCCAGTGCTGTACCACTTGATCAACAGCACCACATCTGGGGTTTATGGTGGCTTTTTGGAGATAAAAGTCTCACAGAGTTTCCTGCCTGTGTTGGCTTTGAACGGTAATCCTCAGATCTCAGCCTCCTGAGTAGATAGAACCACTATCACCTGATTTGTGTCAGATTTTTATATGATTTTTTTTACAGCTTCTTCTAAATTCAAACCATCTTTTCATGACCATTCAGCATTTTGACATTTGCCATCCCATGGAAGAGTCCCAACACGAATATCATTTTAATGTATAGTAGAATATAATTGTCATACTCATAACTGTTTTTTTCTTTTCTTTTCAATTTCTGTGTGTGTCTGTGTGTGTGTGTGTGCATGTGCGTGCACACACACACGTGAATGCACGCCCAACCACCAGTCCTGGGTCTTGGATTCTTAAATTCAGGACCTGACACTGCCCCTGAGCTTTTTGGTTCAAAGATAATTCTAACACTTAAGCCAGAGCTCTATTTCCAGCTTTTTTTTTTTGATCTTTAATTGGAGTTAAGAGTCTCACAGAATCTTTTGCTTGGGCTAGCTTCAAACTATTATCCTCAGATCTCTAGGATTATAGATGTGACCCATCAGTTCACAGTATAGCTGTCTATCTTAAGAATAAAATTTTATCTGTTATATTACATTCTTAAAATGTTTAATTGTATTATTTGACATCACTTAACACACTTTCTTCAATTCACTTTAGACTACTGTATTCACTATGGTAATATGATGAAATAATTTTTGGTCTGATATCTGGATAAAATTTCACTTTAACAAATGTGTACATTTGCAGAAGCTATTAAACCTGGCAGGATCACTATTTACCTCAATAATATCAATAAAATCAATTACTATGTTACCATGTTCACTTTCCCTATTTACATCACACACTAATCCATTAGAAACTATGACACATAAAAGTATTTTAATAAATTCTTATAAGTACCGTGCGCTAACTGATTGCGCCACTGGAGCTCCATATTTTAATAAATTCTATAAAATAATCCTCAATCAGACTTTCATCTTTGTCAGAAAAAGAGAGCTAGAAACTCTTAATTATAACTTCCTAATTGCATGTAAAAATAATTTGTTTTTCCCCCCTTGGCCTGTCAGTAATACTAACAAAAGGTAGATTTTTTTTAATTTTTAATTTTGTTTATTTTTATTTTTATTACTAAAACACAGATTTTCCTTCATTGACTTAACACTTTGGACTGAATCTAATTTTTCAGTGTTTTCTCCACATGAACATTATGTTATTCCAAGTCTCTCTTATGCATGATGAGTATGAAATCGTAAAGACAGAAAATGAAAACTTTAAGAGTGCTCGCATTGAGCTGAAGAGCTGAGGGACAGCACCCAGGCCCAGAGTTCAAGCCCCACCACTGACCAAAAAAAAATGAAAATGAAAACTTTAGTACTAGCTAAAACACTTACATATATAGATAGATAGATGGATAGATAGATATTTATACCTATCTATCTATGACCATACCTATATGCTTATCTATCTATCTGTCTGTCTGTCTGTCTGTCTATAATCCACTGTGGAATTAGACTCATACCCAAAAATAATAGATTGATAAATAAAAATGATTACATCTATTATATTAAACCTTTTTCAGTTTATTTATTTAATTACCTTTCTGTTGATGTGCCACAAATAACTACAAAGTCAACTTAAAGAAAAAATATTTACTTTTGCCTCATTTTCAGAGATTTTAGTTATGGTTCTTGCCTCTGTTGTTTCTGGGTATGTGGTAAGGCCGAATATTATGGCAAGGAGAAAAGCTACTCACCTCATGGCTATCAGGATGCAGAAAGAGCTGAAGGAAAGGATCAGGAACACAATCATTTCAAGGCCATGTTCTCTAACAATCTACTTCTCTAGGTAGCCTGGAACTTCTCAATGTTATGTAATCTCCAATAATGTATTGTTAACATACTAGTAGGCAAATGATGTAGTTCAGTAGCTTATGTTTGAAAACAATTGAGAGTAGAAGAGACTCTGGCTATGGTAACATTATCCTAATTTGGAGAAAACAGGTTTAATGATGTCCTATCTTCTGGCATAATTATGAATACCATTTCATTATTCCCAATAAATCCTAGTTTATAGCAATTTATACACATATATGTATATATATATATATATACACATATTTACTAGGTCATAACCTTCACTGCCTATCATTTCCCAAAAGACATATATCTGAACTTTGTCTAATTGGTGACATTGTTTTTGGGGGACAATTTATATCCAAAAATAATAAATACAAGAAGTGGCACTAATTGGGGCAACCTGAGATTCTGGTGTCTCTGACCTTTTTATATGAAACAGTAACACACAACAAAAAAATATTCCCTTAATTACCAAACTTCTGCTAAGAATTATTGCTGATAGCCGGGCGCCAGTGGCTCACCCCTGTAATCCTAGGTACTCAGGAGGCTGAGATCTGAGGATCATGGTTCAAAGCCAGCCCAGGCAGGAAAGTCCGTGAGACTCTTATCTCCAATAAAACACTAGAAAACCAGAAGAGTTGCTGTAGCTCAAGTGGTAGAGCACTTGCCTTGAACTGACGAGCTGAGGGACAGCGCCCAGGCCCAGAGTTCAAGATCCAATACTGACAAAAACAAACAAACAAGAAATAAAAGAATTATTGCTGATAGTGGATGGTCATTTTATAAAATATTATGCAATCAAATGTGAAAGATAAAGTAGAACTTATAATTGATAGGGTTAGTATGAGCAAACTGAAAAAGGAATGATAGAATAGACAGCAGTCATTTCCTTACTAGAGTTTTTACACAATAAAATCAAGAATTTGATTAATATCTTCAGCAGCATGCTTGCATTTTAATAAACAAAATCCATGCAGAAGGTGTGGCCCTGGTGAACTCTCTCCATGTCTAGCCCTTTCCTATAGTACATGCCGTTATCTTCTCTATCTTCTTATAAAACCTAGTCAGACTGATTATTTTTTTAACTTTCAAATATTCAGTGTCTCTGAACACTTCAGTTGAAGCTTCCCTTTGTTTATATTTTGCTTCAGACAGACCTCAATCATTTCCTTACCTCTAGTTTAAAGAAAGATTCCTTAAAAATCAGTAGATTTTGTCTCCTTTCACATATAATTTCATGTTAGAAGCACCTTTGTAGCACCTATAAAAATCTATAGTTATGTATATGAATGGCATTGTTGAGAAGCTTCTTCTCATTGGACTATAAATGCTGGGAAACCGGGTACAAGATTATTGGATTCATTAAGTCTCAAACACTACCTCATTCAAACAAAGGAATTGGGTTCTGTTGGCTCATGTTTATAACCTTTGCTGGTCAGAAGAGTGTGTTCTGAGGTTCCCAATTTGAGGGCAGACCAGGCCCCAAAGTACATGAAATTTTTATCTCCAGTCAAGTACAAAAAGTTTGAAATAGAGCTACAGCTTAAGTGTTAGAGTGCCAGACTTGAGAGAAGAAGTTGTGAGGACAGTACCCAGGTCTGAGCTCAAACCCCAGGGCTGGCAAAACCTATGTACATACATACATACATACATATACACATACATACATATATGCATGTATATGTACATACATAGAAATAAAAAAATAAACTAAGATCTTTTTCATTATAAGCTCCCAATTAGTCTCTTGTTATTTTTTATGGTTATTGAAAAGGTGATGTACAGAGGGGTTACAGTTACATAAATCAGATTGAGTACATTTCTTTTTGAACAGGGTTGCCCTTTCCTTCTCTGTCGCAGTTTTTCCCTCCAGTCCCCACCCACAAATTGTATAGTTCATTTTTCCCATAGTGTCTGGTGAGTGTCACTGCTGTATTTGTTTACCCTTTGTCCCCACCATTCTGAGCCCTCCCATATACTCACAAAGAGAGTAATTCAACAAACAAAAGTAAATGAACACAGAAACAGCAATAAAGAAAAAAAGATTTAAAAAAAACACTCGTTTCTACTTTCTGGAATTTACTTGGAAAAGGTTTTCTTATATGTTAAGATGCACATAGCTATTTCACCTATTCTCCTAAGAACAACTTCCTTTGGTTTCACAGTATGTGAAAGCCTAGAGACCTGTTATTATTTATTCTTTTCAATGTTATTTCTTTGCTGGGATGATCTATTGATCTATTTTATCTGTAGTTTTCAGAACACCTATGATAAATTCTTTACATAGCTTTAAACATGTGGAAACCACTAAAAGTTTTTAAATGGTAATTTTTTGAGCTCCTACCACATCATTGGCACAGTGGTACTGATTACATATATATTTCATAACTCATAGCTCATCATATTTATTTATCTCAGTTTTGTGTTAAACAAAATTAATATGTGCAAAATATCAGGTTTTTGAGGTACTAATTATCCTGGCTTTTTAAATTTTCTGTCTGCCAATTAATGACAGCTCCATTAATTTATTAAAATAAATGTTTTACAGAGTATCTTCAATGAATTTGTTTACAGAATAATTATGTAGTTCAAGACAATCTAATTGTTTTCATAGAAAGCTGCGTATATTGTCAAGTATGAAATAAAAATACCTGGAAGTTACTAAGAATATGAGCTTATCATTGGCAATACACATATCTTTGCAGTATATTTCACAATTGATAAAATTGAAGTTGTTAAGCTGATACTTGCATGTCAAAAGATTTCTATGGCAATCTTCTGGTGTAATTAGAAATTCTTGTAGAGAAATTTGTGTTTCTTTTAGTAATGCTTATTTCATACCAATTTTATACAAGGTAAACTGTTGCTTGATGATTCAGTTTAATAATGTACATACCTATGAACACTCAGACATTAAACTGATACTCCTCATTTTATTCTAAAATTACCTAGTAGAAAAACTGCAGGAAATGATATGTTGAAGAATAATGATGTATTATTCCTTAGGAGTAAACATAATAGATAACTTTTAGAGAAAAGACAAATTAATAGAATACATTTTAACATATTTTATCCAAAATTGAGTGTCTTTGAATATCTGTATTCATAATAGGATTCTTGAGGGGGAAAAATGTCTCAGTTGAAGGTCAAAATTGAAGATAAGAGAAACCTGTGCTCATTAACATCTCAGAACATTTCTGGCACTGATTTAATTAAAGATCATGGATAAAAATTTGTGGTGTTCCTGAAAGATATACTTTTATAAGGCCTGAAATCTAGCTTTAACTGTTCTTATTACACAAAAGATTATTTTTATGTGTAAAAATTTTATAGTGTATGACAACAAATGTCTGTTGTTTATCAATCACCTTCATTATGGTGCTCTGTTTTAACACCCAAATGGTGTCAGGCAAGAGTGTTCTGGGGAACTACTGAGGAAGATTTGAAGAAAGTCAGTGATGGAGAGGTACTAAACAAGAGTAACCATGTCTCAGACATTTCCATCTTTTTTTAATTCTAGCTTTATCAATTATTATCTACACCCATTGTTAAAGATTGGGAGAGCTAGTTTGGGTGGAACATAGCTGTAATCCTAGGACTTAGGAAGCTAAAGCAAGCACGTAGTGGGAAGCTGAGCAATGAGGAAATATCAGTCCAGCCTAGGCAACATAGTAATGCTGGCACCAATGCTAATACCAATGTAAACATGATGGCTGTGTCTTGCATGTGACTGTATATTTCTGTGGCAGAGGAAATATAATTTACCTGAAAGTTATTTATGTTTATACAAATCTATTTAAAGTTATACACAGTCAAGGAATTCATAAGATAACATTTTCAAAAAATTTTGGAACTAGGTTTATGGTAACTCATAGCTCTTCATGTTGTTGTATATAATGAACCATGTAGAGACAATGATGGCAGAACTGTATTCTGCTTTGTGTTAGATACAGTGGCATTGTATAATTCAAAATTGTCAGATTACAAAATTTCTTTGATTCATATTATTCATTTTTCTAAACTCAAGATTGACAACAGCTCTATAAACTATAGATAAATTTTTATGTTAGATTTTTTTCACTGCTAGATTTAAATTACTCCAATGTCATTTAATCAACCCAACATTCACTTCTGATACATATGTTGAAGTTGCTGCAAGTTTTGACAAACTTCTTGTATTGCATTCTTATAGACCTTTAAATGGCTTACAATTTAATTGATTACAAATATTACTTGAATATCTTCAGAATATCAGATGATTCTGTATGATTTGAAAAAATCCAAATGTTTCCACATATTTTATAATTTGTTTCTGGAACTGCAAAGTTTAATATAATGCTTATAATAGCTTCCTTATAATATTTAAATTTTAATTAATTCAATATAAAATTATTTTTAGTATAAATGTACTGAGTGGAAAAAAACAGACCTATACAACACATCTACATTTATCTGCATGAGTCAGTGTCATATTTTCATCAATTTAATCTAGGTGTTTTGTGTCCCAGGGAGAAAAAAAAGTAGCTCTTATTTTATGAGCAACTGAACAGACCTTAAATCTAGATAAATGAGACTATTACCTGGGTAGATAATCCATTTATCTCCAGTGACAATCTGCACTAATGTTACAGTTTTGCTTTCACAATGTAATATAAGATACTCAAACCTAAACTTGAGTCCCCTAAAGTGACTGTCAAAGAATGGTGTCACATCTCAGTATTGAATATACAACAAATATAATAAATGAAAAAACACTTATATAGTTAAATGTTGTGCTTCAGAAGATAAAATTTGTCTTATATTTTAAGGATAATCTGCTTATATTTAACATTATCCTAAAAGAAGACAGTGACATTTTTTATCTATAGTCCCCAAATCCTACATAGCCTGATGAAAATATCTTTAATAACTCTCCTTTAGAAGCCTAGAAGTAGAATCATTTAATTTTCAATTTTCATTTCAAAAACTGACACACTTATGGTGGTCTAGTGCATTATATTACATATTCTTAGCTGCTAAGCTGAGACTTCTTTTTGTACATATATCACTATTATGTATAGAAAAACTTTAACAAATGCAAGGTTTCTTTCTTTATTTCAAAATGTTTTAATGACTATTTTCCTTTTTTATTGTTAAAGTGATGTATAGAGGAGTTACAGTTACATAAGGAAGGTAATAAGTAGAAAGTAAGCCAAACTTGTTACTCTTTCCCTCAGTTTTCTCCTAATTTCCCTGGCCCCCAACTTCCTCAAGGTGTTCAGATCTTTTCCAAGTGATTGTCTTGTGCATATCACTGGTTTCAATTAAGTGAATGAAACTGACAAGAGTACTGATGGGCAAATTAAAATATAGTACTTGATATCTCCCAGTTTTGGAGGCTTTTATTGAATTTCTGAAAGATGAGGAATAGATGCATTGTAAATATATTCCTTCAAAAATGTATACAATTTATATGTGGTATTTATTTTGAATATTTGCCATAATGATTTATGCATTCAAATTTATAGAATCTTAAAAACTCCCAAATATGAAATGTTATTCTATTTCCTTTCTGTAGACTCAAGTTTTATCTATTACTAGCCTCACAGATAGGTTTTAACATTTCCTTTAGCTTAGCCCAACTGACATTTAATTCTTTTAGGTTTGGGCAGTGAAAATTGTTTGTTTTACTTTTGAAGGCAGCCTAATCTGGTTATAGATTGTAGGTATGACATTTTTGCTTTCATCAATTGAAAACAGTATTAAATTTTCTTGTCTCCATTTTCATCTTATGTTGAGAACCATATTTTATGCATTGGTTGATTATATTTTTCAGGTATTTCATTTGGTGTGCTTTTCTGTGACTTGATCTCATTTATTTTAGCTTGTTGAAAGTTTGTGGAGCACAAGTGTTATATTCTGTGAAATTTCAGGATAAACTGGATATTACTGGAAATATAAATTTAGTATATTTATTTAATATAGACTTAATTATAAACTTATAAATTTAAACACATCTTTAATATATTTACAAAATATAAATATAAACTATAAATTTTGTATACAATTTTTTTGGTCATGGGGCCTGAACTCTGGGCCTGGGCGCTGTTCCTCAGCTCTTCAGCTCAAGGCTAGTGCTCTACACTTGAGCCACAGCACCACTTCCAGTTTTTTCTGCTTATGTGGTGCTAAAGAATTGAACACAGGGCCTCATGCATACAAGGCAAGCCCTCTACCACTGAGCCACCTTCCCAGATCCTAAATTTTGATTTCTTTATTATCTGGATGAATTTAGTAATAGGTTGAGGAGCTGAATTGGTGAGTCATAGATAGGACTCCATAAAAACCTTCCCTGAATATCAGTTTTTAGTTTCACAGTTACTTAAAATATTTCCTGCTTGCCATCAGCTATAGTTTATCTGGTTAGACACATATCCAAATGATAAGGCACACATGGAATATATAGCTTAGAGAGGCATTTAGATTGGAGAGACTTTTACTGTGAGTAATACTTTTTATAAAGTACAAGGGATTCCTCGTATGACTAATATTTTTTTAAAGTAAAACCTTTTTGATTACCTAGATGTTTCTTTTGCTAGACTAAAGAGTGACAACATCATTGATTTCTATAATACCAACTTGAAAATAGCCAATAATTATAATGTATATATATATATTTAGAAATCTATGGTATGTGTGAGAGCTACCACTTCATTCATTGTATTATATATAATAACTAATTACATTCTATCAAAATATATGGAAAAATTCATTTACATACCAACATTTAAAATTACACAAGGAAGCAATTGAGGCAAGCAAAATAATAAAATTGGACACTGATATGTAAACTGGAAAAGTTAGATTGCTCTAGGTAGTAATGAAAGCCTCTTCCTTTTACAACACCATGGATGAGAGAAGACTAAATTTTCATCTTTAATATCTCATTGGTAAAACAAAGAAAAATCAATAATAGAAGCAAACTTTCCATTTTTCTGATCTGAGCCACTGGTATTCATTTACGTATGCTTAAAATATATGGTAGAGTCAAAAGCACAAAATAATTAATTATATATAACGTATAGATAAAATAGCGCTACAGAAGCCAGTAATGAAGATAAGGCAAAACAAAATTTCATAAAAAATTAAGAAGATATATTAATGTGAACAAATCAGTGGATTACTACAGAGTAGCCTGATTAAATAAACATGTTGAAATGGGATTTAAATTATGTTATCTTGATATCTCTTGAGTTTGCCTCAACCAGATTGTATTGCTAAGGATATTTATGGCTTTAAAAATATAATTATTGTTACAGAATGTATTTACAAAACAGCACAACTATGTTTATTGCTTATTACTACTCTTCACCATAACCAACTAGTGGGATCTGTAGTGGACTAAATGGGTCAAGAAACTGTAGTACAAACACATACTGAGACTTTATTAATCAATTAGAAAAAAATGATATTTAACCACTCATTAGGAAATAGAAAGACCTGGTAACTAATGTTAAGTGAAGTAAGTCAGGCCCAAAGAGGCAAAAGATGAGTGCTTTCTTTATATGTGGGGGCTAAATTTAGCTTATAAACTTGTAAGTAAATATGTTGGGTGGAAAGAAAGTGGATACAAATTATTAATTGAGGTATGGTTTATTCAAGTGAAATTCTAATAGTGTAATTCCATAAGAAGGCAAAGTAAAAGTTCAGCAATATAAAACTTCAAGTAGCAAGTGCATAAAAAAGGTGGAGATCCCACGGACTCCACTCCCAAATTACTCAAGCTGATTCGAAACTTTGGCAAAGATGCAGGGTATAAAAGTAACCCTCAAAAATCAATGGCTTTGCTGTATGCCAACAATGAGAAGACCACAGCTGAAATCAGGAAAGCAACTCCATTTGTAATAGCCTCACAAAAAATAAAAAACCTCGGAATTAACTTAACCAAAGAAGTGAAGGACATCTATGATGAAAACTTTAAAAACTTGAAAAAGGAAATCAAAACAGAACTTAGAAAGTGGAAAAACCTCCCATGCTCCTGAATTGGAAGGATCAACATCATAGAAACGGCAATACTTCCCAATGTATTTACAAATTCAATGTGATACCTATCAATATTCCAGCCTCATTCTTCAAGGAAATAGCAGAGGTAATCCAAAAATTCACATGGAACAATAAAAGACCCGGAATAGCAAAAATGATCCTTAACAGAAACAACAGTGCTGGAGGAATATCAATACCAAATTTCAAACTCTACTACAAATCCATAGTAATCAAAACAGCTTGGTACTGGCACAAGAACTGACCTCAGGACCAATGGAATAGAATTGAAAACCCAGAAATGAACCCACAGACCTATAGCCACCGAATCTTCTATAAGGAGCTAAAATTAGAATGAAAGAAGAAAGCCTCTTCAATAAATGGTGCTGGCAAAACTGATTATTCACCTGTAGAAAATAAAGATAGATTTAATATATCACCCTGCACCAGAATCAACTGCAAATGTATCAAAGACCTCAGAGTCAAAGCAGACACCCTGAAAACCTTACAGGACGGAATAGGAGAAATAGTAGGTCTCATTGGCACAGGCTGAAATTTTCTTAACAGAGACCCAGAAACACAACAAATCAAAGAAAGGTTGGACAAATATGATTGAATGAGGCTCACAGACTCTGCTTGGCCAAGGGCATAGCTATCAAGATCAATATAGTAAACCCATGGATTGGGAGAAGACCTTCACTAGGCATACAATGGACAAGGGTCTGATATCTAAAATAAACCTCAAATCTCAAAAAATTAAATCCCCCAACAACAAATCCTCAAAGAAACAACTGCCCGATAAATAAGTGGGATAAACACTTACAGAGAAACTTCTCTGAAGAGGAAATAAGAGTGCCCAATAGACACATGAAGAAATGCTCAACCTCTCTAGCCATAAAAGAAATGTATATCCAAACAACATTGAGATTCCACCTCATCCCAGTTAGAATGGCTATAAACAAGAACTCTAATAACAACAGATGTTGGAGGGGATGTGGTCAGAAGGGAACCCTACTGCATTGTTGGTGGGAGTGTAAACTTTTTCAACCACTGTGGAAATTAGTATGGAAGTTCCTCAAAAGACTCCACAGAGAGCTCCTCTATGACCCAGCAATCCCACTTTTGGGCACTTACCCAAATGATCACAAAGAAGACCATACTAAAGCTACCAACACAACTATGTTTGTTGCAGCATTGTTTATCATAGCTAAGATATGGAATCAGCCTAGATGCCCCTCAGTAGAAGAATGGATCAAGAAAATGTGGCATATACATATATGTATATATATATACCTATATATGCATATATGTATGTATATGCCATATTTTACATATATACACACATATGTTTTACATATATATACATATGTACATATGTATATGCCACATTTTACATATATATGTAAAATATATTTATATATGTATGTAAGTGTACCTAAATAAATATGTTTCCATATATATGTAAAATGGAATATTATGCTTCCATTAGAAAGAAAGATATGCCCCATTTGTTAGGAAATGGAAAAAAATAATATTATAAAATAATATTAAGTGAAGTAAGTGCCAGGCACAAAGAAACATAGGTCCCATAGTTTCCCTTATTTTCAATAAGTAGTACATGTCTGGGACAAGCAGAAAAGGTCAGATAAGATGATGTTAAGTGAAATTGATCCCAAGATAGGGACATAATTTTTTTTTGTTTTTGTTTTCTTTCTTGCTATTGTTTCTAACGTATTTATAAGGTACCATGTGATTTTTTTGTTGCTTTGTATGTCCCTCCCACACAGTATAACCTCTGTTTTCACTATATTACATGTTGGTATAATTTGGGAAGGGGAATGGAAAAAACAAAATGTTTAAATAGGGATACAGGTTGACCTATTGCAACAATGAAATGTGCAAGATGATATGTGAAAAACAAATTTTACAATTTAGGCGGGGTTGGGGGGGTGGAAAGTGGGGGGATGGGAGAAGGGGGATGTATTTGTGGAGGTGGGAGGGAAGGGAGGTTAAGGGGAAAACAAAGGAGGAGGCAACAATGCTTGATAGGAAATGTACTCATTACCTTGCTCATGTGACTGTAACCCCTCTGTACAGTATTTTCACAATAAAAAACTTATTAAAAAAGGTGGGTGGTGATGGAAAATGGAAAAGTGTTAGACAAATGAAGAAGAGAAGAGGGGGAGAATACAGTCAAGAATTCAATGTTTAATATTACAATAATTACAAGAGTGAAGGAAGGGATGATTGAGAATGTTGACAGGGGCGACATTGATTAAGATGTATTATGTTCATAAACTACTTTGTTAAAACTACTAAACTCCATAAACTACTGAAGATAATATTTAAAAGATTATCACAGTAAAATTATTTAGGTAAAATTTATGTTCAAGAATTATTATCAAAACAGGGACTAAGTTAAAATAGTTGAGTTTGTTCAGATAGGTACTAAAATAACAGGTTTAGATCAATAGTTAGATAGAATCAAGCAATTTAAGTCATGAAAAGAGTGGAGTTGATTGTCCAAACCTGTATTCCTCTAAACTGAGGAGGTTGCAGAAATCTGGATAAAAAGAATTCTGCTAAACATAGTGACACATACCTGTTTTCCCATTTATGATGTGCATGAACTTGTCATCTCCAGTGACATACAAAAGAAATGTAAATGTACACCTTTCAAAAACATCTTTTAACATGCTTTTTAAAATTTAATTTTAAAAGAAAGATTGATGAAAAGGGTAACCAATGATACAGTGATATTCACAAGACAATATATTGGAAATGATTTGCACAAATGAGAGGAGCGATTGCTGGGGAATGAGAAAAAATGAGGAACAGAGTATCAAATTCAACAAGATATGTACTCACTACTTTACATATGTAACTGCAACCCCTCTATACATCATCTTGACAATAAAAATTAAGATTAAAAATAAATTATTCTAACAGGAAGGAGAAAAACAGAAAGATTAAGTCAGACTCAAAAGGAAAATAAATAAAGCACGTTATGAACATGACTTTTCTTATATGGCACTTTTCTCAAATTTAGAGAAATAAAATGATGGAATGTCTATTATTTATCAATATTGTGTGCTCCAGATATGAGATTTTAGTTTTAGGTTTTTTTAATTTTTTATGAAAGGTTACTTCTTTATGCTAGCTGCATAATAATTTGTATTTAACTTTTCCAAATAATTAATTGGAAAGGCAACTTAAAATAAGAGACTAAGCTACAACCAAATAGCAAAAGTATTAGTAACTTATCATTTGGTCATCTAATTAAAATACATTCACAACCATATAATTCATTAGTTTTCCAGTTTCCAGTGATGGAGTCTATACTTTTAAAATATTTAGTGGAACCCATATTAATAGTGAAGTGGTGACACTTCTGTGACTGTGTTTCAAATGAAAGGCAACAACAGAATAAACCACTGTTCAAACGGGCCATTAAAATAATTTTTAAAAATGCCACATAGGTAGTTAATTAGAAACAAAATTAATTTGGATCACATCATTTGAAAATATTGCAAAATTAAATTGTAGATCAGTTTAATACATTTTCATTTACAATACAGATTTAACTCTAACCTCACTTGAGTTGTTTTTTTTAGTAAGAAATAATGATACATTATTTTTTAAAAAAACTATTCAAAATTTAAGGTTGATATAGGTTTACAAAAATGCATAATTTTTCCTTAAAATTTTAGGAGTTATATACTTATGTTTCCTAGAGCATTGATCTTGTATAGATCTTTATTTGTTTTTCTTTTTTTATTGTGAAAATTCTGTTCAGAGGGGGTTACAATTACATGGGCAAGATAATAAGTACATTTCTTATCAAGCATTGTTGGCTCCTCTTTTGTCTCCCCTTCTATTTTATACTTTCTTTATATTTTGGAATAGCTGCCAAATTAATTTTGTGTAATAAATTTTAACCATTTAATTTAATTTATTATGTATTTAGTTATCTTTATGTAATTGTATAAAAGGTTTTCATGGCATTGACAGTGATCAAGAAGTACTGTAGTCATTAATTATAATGATGAATTGAAAACCTCATGAAACCGACTTTCTTTAATAATGTCCTTGGATATTAAAATTTATATATTAAAATGCTTTATGAATATATGCTTGAAATGAGGACACAGTTGAGCCTCAAACATATGACTCACATGTTTTTTAACAAATAATCAAATGAACAATGAGAATTCCATAAATTCATTCCATGATAATTAAAGAATAGGAAAAGAAATATTAATAATTTTACATACAACAAAGCAGAAAATCTAGCACTAAATGATTTCAGATTGTTAAGCAGAATTCATTGTATCAAACTGAGGGCATAAGTGACCTATTGCAACAATGAGATGTATAAGACATTATGTCGAAAAATGAACTTTATAACTTTGGCATGGGGCCAGGGAATGAGAGGGTGGGTGGACTAGATGGGAAGGGATGGGAAGGGGAAACCAAGGAGGAGGCAACAATGCTTGATAAGAAATGTACTCATTACCTTGCCCATGTAATTGTAACCCCTCTGTACAGTATTTTTAATAATAAAAATAATAATAATCTTTGGCTATAAACTTTTCTAGACTCAGTGGTAAAACTTGATTGATGACTGCTTACAATAGCAATAATCCTTGCAAAATCAGTTATTACCACAGTTAACAACTAATTTGTTTTAGTGGTAGCTGCCTTTGGCTTTGCTCAAGCTGTTAGCAAACTGGTCATTAAATGCTGGTTCCAATTGATTTCTTAGAGCCCTATTTAACAGAAATTTGATTTCAATTCAACACCCACAGAGACTAATTTTGATTCAGTAAACAAGTAAGTCTCTTTTCTGAACATTTTCCTTGATATGATAATGTTTTTTTTCTTTTATGATAGGTCAAAATATATTTCCCAGAAGTCAGCTTACATATATCACATGGGTGAGTGCTCTATAGATAAGTAGATCAGTGCTTATGTTTCTCTGTCTCTGCATAGGGCACTCAGACTAATATAGTACAAGAAAAACATGGAAGAATGACATGGCTTCAGTTAACACATTCATATAAACTTTAAGACCTCTGTGTTATTCAGGCCTTTAATAGCAACAAAATTCAGGGCTACAGAGGAATGAGATCTTCTGTCATTAAGCATAATTGCAAAAAATCCTCATCATGCTACCTATTTATTTTCCATTTTCAAATCCAACTCATCTATCTTTCACTTCCACTACTGCTAGTTGTTTAGTATAAGATTTGACTAAAGTCAGGTATTGATGGCTCTTCAATCCCATCTATTCAGGATGCTGAGAGCTGAGAATTGTGATTGGAAGCCAGCCTAAGCAGACAAATTCCTGAAACTCTTCTCTCCAACAACCATGAAAAAATTGAATTGTTTGACCACTTTGAATTCATTTGAGTATGTGGTTTGAAGTGGGAGTCCAATTTTACTGTTTTGCAAATTAACATCCTATTGTTCACCATCATTTATTGAAAAGACTGTCCTTCACTACTACTACTATTACTACTACTACTACTACTATTGGTATTAGTTTGCTGGTTATTCTTGCTAAGCAGCATTTTGCCTAGTGGTAAAATGTGTCATCTCGGAAGGAGAGATGTGGTCAATGACGTACATTTTCATATAACACACTGTGTTTGGCATGTTGATGAAGTATCTCAGTAGCAATATCAAATAGACAATTGAAAGAAAATAATATAGGTCTTAATACAGGTATTTGGGGAGCAGCACATCAGTTTATTTAAATAATATCGTCTATTGGATAGAGCATCTGATTTTTTTTTTTGTGTGTCCTTTGAGAGGCTTGAACTCTGGGTCTGGCCGTTGTCCCTCAACTGTTCAGCTCTGGGCTAGGGCTCTACCACTTGAGCCACAGTGCCACCTCCAGTTTTCTGAGTGGTTTATTTGAGATAAGAGTCTTGAAGTCTTTCCTGTCTGGGCTGGTTTTGAACCGTGATTCTCAGATCTCAGCCTCCTGAGTAGCTAGGATTTCAGATGTGAGCCACCAGGGCCTGCTGAAAATGTAGTTTAATTTCATTGTTGAGGAGTACAGAATTCCACTCTGGTAGAATTTGTATTCAGCAGTAGATATGTCTTGCTCTTTGAAACAGGATTATTTCTTAGAAAGCTGATTTTAAGATTTTCTTTTTGCTTTATCAGATTTACTCTGAGCCGGGTGCCAGTGGCTCACACCTGTAATCCTATCTACTCAGAAAGCAAAGATTTGAGGATCATGACTCAAAGCCAGCCACGGCAGGAAAGTCTATGAAATTCTTATGTCCCAGAAACCACCAGAAAACTGGAAGTGGCACTGTGGCTCAAGTGGTAAAGCACTAGCCTTGAGCTGAAGAGCTGAGGGACAGCACCCAGGCCCAGAGTTCAGGCTACACCACACACACACACACAAAAGATATATCTATATCTAAAAAATTACTTTAATATATCTATATCTAGATTATTTTGTCATTGGTTTCTTCTTACAGTATGCAAAAGGTTGAATCTGAGAGTCATTTTCAGTATTGACCACAAATTTTATTTTTGGACTATTATTTTTTAAGGTATTAGTTACATATAAATTAGACTTCACTGTACTCCTTGTGATTTTTAATTTTATTATTTGTTTTTGCTTTTGAAATATATTCTATGTATATTTGTGAGACATTCTTTCTTACATTTAAAGATCTATTTAGATATTTCCTTATTCAGTCTTATTTTCACGATATTTTTATAGTCTTTAGTTATCAATTAGCATTTTATCACATTATTGACTATAATATTGAAATCATACTGATTTCTTTTTATTATTCTTTTTTATTGTGAAAAATACTGTACAAAGGGGTTACAATTACATAAGCAAGGTAATGAGTACATTTCTCATCAAACATTGTTGCCTCCTCCTTTGTTTCCCCTTACCATCTCTTCCCATCATTCTCATATGATCATATTCAAATTATATGATTAGTACATGCACTTTATCTTTCTCGGATAAAACTCAACTCAAATCCTCTTCTTTCGTCTATGAGACACTGTGACTCTACCTCCTGGCATTCGCTGCTACCTCTAGAATTAAACATCTGAAAGACAATTGCCACCCTTATATTCTTTGTCTATCTTTTTTTTTTTTTTGCTAAGATACATGTTGGGTACTTTATTTCTTATTTTGTTAAATTTTTAGTGCCTTCACCTATGCACAATTATTTTTGTTCTTGTTATTCAGCAAAAGTACTTTGAATTTTTTCAAATCATTCTATTACCATTCTCATGGAAAGAGCTTATGAATTCTCAAATTTTCAATATCAAACTAAAACATTTCTGTGTGGTAAAAGACACAGACAACAGGGCTGGAAATATGGCTCAGTGGTAGAGTGTTTGTCTTGCATGCATGAGGCCCTGGGTTTGATTCCTCGGCAGCACATAAGCAGAAAAAGCCAGAAGTGGTGCTGTGGCTCAAGTGGTAGAGCGCTAGCCTTGAGCTGAAGGACAGCGCCCAGGCCCAGAGTCCAGGCCACATGACTGACCAAAAAAAATTTTTTTTTAATTTAAAAAGACACAGACAACAAACAAAAACAAAACAAAAGCAGCTTATGGAATGGGAAGATTTGTGTTTGCTCTACATTAGACATTGGCCTAACACACAGAATATAAAGAGAATTTAAATAATTAAATCCTCTATAAAGCAACCACCCAATTAATGAATGGACTGATGTACTAAAGAGAATCCTTCTATAGGAAGTAAAAAAAAATCACCAATAGGTACCTAAAGAAATATCCATCATCTCCAGCCATAAAGGAAATGTAAAGAAAAGTTGGGCTCCCATCTCACCTCAATTAGAAAGTCCTTTATGAAGAAAGCAAACAATGACAGACACTGGCAAGGATTCAGCATAAAAAGAACCCTAATTCACTGTTGATAGGAATGAATGCAAATTTGTTCAACCACTCTGGAAAGCCTTGTGGAAGTTCTCCGAAAGTTTAAAAACGTAAAACTACCCTGTAGTACAACAATTTCAATCCTGGGCATTTATCCAAGATTATAAACCAGGATTTACTAAAACCTTCAGCATAACCATGTTTATTGTAGTATTCTTTGAGAAAATGTGGTATACACACACAATGGAATTGTATGCATCCATTACATATTTCTATAATTTCTATATTTCATATTTCATAATTTCTAAAGAAATGGAAAGACTTGTAAAAAAATTACAGGAGGTAAAGTAAGTCAAGTCCAGATAGAAAAAAGATTCTTGTTTTCCCATATTTGTGAAATCTAGATTTAGTTTACAAACTTATAAGTAAAAATGTTGGGTGGTATGCAAATGTACAAATATGTATTAATTAAAATAAGGTAGATTTAAGTGACAATTAAAATAGTATAATTCCTTAAAAAAGTAAGTTCAAAGTCCAAGAAAATAACCTCCAGGAAGCAAGTACATCAAAGAGATGGAATGAGGTTAAGGGAAAATGGGTAGATGAAGGAATAGGAGAAAAGGGTGGGAATGAAGCCAATAATTCAATTTATTTTATAGAAAATTAAGGAGAGTGAGGAAAGCCATGGGTTGAGGAGGAATAGATGAGAATAATTTGTTAATTTGCAACTCATTTGTACAAATATTTAAAGGTAACAAATATGATGTAATCAAAAGCTTATTTTTTGAATTTATTCTAGTTATATAATTATTTTAATTATTAACACCTATAAATTATACAAATCAATGATTTGGACTATTTATTTCCAAATACATATGTATTGCACATTGATTGCATCCCTTCTCCAGCTTCTCTACTTTCCTAATTTTCCTTCCCTTATAATATAGATAGAAAAATTGATAGATAATAGATAGATACATATAGACATAGATGTCATAAACTGCTTTCAAATTGAAAAATATTTTTGGTTTTATAATTATTTAATCAGTAAGTGAATTGAAGCTGTTTGACATAGTAACACATTCCAGCGTATTTTCCTTAATATATAGGTCAGAGTTAAGTAAGAATATGAAAATTATTTCAATTGGATGAGTGTGAGTGTGTGTGTGTGTGTATGTCTTATCCATTGAATATTTTTTCCTATTTCAATTTGGAATTTACTTTTTATTGATTTTTCTCAGATGTTCAGAAGAAGAATGTTTTTCAGCCTAATATTGATGAACAAATAAGAAATTTAAAATTATCCCAAATTCATGTATTGTCTTAGGGAATATCTTTAGTTAACACAGTTATGGAATAAAAATTTTCAAAAAGGTTTTAAACGTTACCACTAATAACATATTGAAACAAACATTTGATTAAATTTTTAAGTAGGCTAGAGTAAAATATGCTTCTTGTTCATCATCATTAATAATATTTGCAGGTAATGACATTATTGTACCTTTTGCTTTGTTTTTCACAAATATCTAAATGTGTAAAGTACTCTTGATTTTGTACTAAAATGTGTTTCAAGTCACTATTTTTGGCTTTTGCAAATATACTATACTTAAACAAATTCAATCTGTCAGTTGCAGAAGGTATAACTTATCAAACATGGCAAAAAGATAAGAGATTCCTGCATATTAGTGATACAAAAAATGCTTCTCACACACTAAATTTCAAGATCATAATTCATATCTTTTCTTTCATCAAATTAAAAATGTATTCTATACTCCTAATTTAAAAAAGTGTATACAATGCATGGCTCTTAATTCTCACCTTGATCCTTTTTATTTTTAATACTTTTGTATATTATAGAATTCCCTGGCTTTTGAATAAGAAAACCTCTTTTTCTTTTGCTTGAGGCAAAGTGCCTAGAGTTTGATTTATCTTCTGTGCTTATCTCTCTTTTAACAATATGAACCATTCCTCAGACAAGTTCAGCTCTGTATGAGACCCCACAGGGAAATGATTTTCTTTTTTAAGGAATGTGTACAAAGTACTTAATAAGTTATGTCCTTCCATGATTTACTCTACATTATATTTTCAGTGACTACAGTTAACTTTCTTAGTCTCTAGATGCCAATATTTTAATGAAAACAAGACATTTTCAACAAAATGTCAGAAACAAAGAGATCAAAGTGCTGGGGGAGCAGTTTGGCAACAGTTTGAGCTTTGAATTTCCTATTCACTTTCCAAAAACATTCACTTAAAAAGCATTTATTGAAGCTGAACTGCCTTTATCAGCCTGATCAGAGCTCCATAAAGAGCATGCATGATTCAACTGCCTTCCCAAGCTTTAAAAAATATTACTTTGATATATGCCTCACAAGTGTAGCACAATAGTTTTCATGCTCACGTTTGTTAAGATTTAGTGCAGCCATTAAAGAACAGAAGGGCTCTTTGGTGGCAATCCTCAGACATACCAAATATCCCAAAGCAAAACCTTCTACAAATCAGAGATTAAGATACTGACAAAAATTTCCACTTGATTGCAGTTTTCCCCTTTAAACCTTATATCAGGAGTGACTATCTTTTCGATCAAATCTCTCAGAGAAGTGAATAGATAGTTTTTTCCCCCCTCTCTTGGAGGAAAATATCAACTGAGAGATAAAAAGTGACATTTTATATGCCTTGTCCATGAGTCAGTCGATTTATTAAAAGAAAAGAAAAAGAAAAAAAAAAGAAAAAAACAATGGTGTGTGAGAGTGACCTATACATGAAGCCTGTGTCATGTGTCTTGTCAAGTATTGATCACTTAAGTCTTTACTGTTTGCCTACTGCAGTGTAGCTAATAATTTCTTTTTATTTAGTTTGTGGCTTTGAATTCTTTTCATGGCTTTGCTGATTTCTCTGAGACCTATTAGATCATTCATTTGCTGTGCCAATGGCTATTGAAATTGAGCTTGTTGAAGGACTTTTTCTGGGCAAACATCCTTCGTTTTCCATCAGTTCATGTGTCAAATGTTTTGCATGCAGATTGGGTTCACTTGGAAGCAGTGGGTGCCATCAATCTTCATGACTTTGCTGTATTTACCATTTCACCTCTACCTGGCCCAATGGGATATTGAAAAGGATGGATGAGCAATCAAGTTATTCCCTTTGACTGACATCAGGTATTTCTAACTCACCTCAGTACTTTGGGGTCAATGATAGCATGTAGAAATTTGAACACTAGGTGATGTGGAAAGTATCCTCCATGTTTTAACATACTGTTATTTTTATTAGCTTTTAAAATTGCATTTTTGAACTTTAGGCACAAATCTGAGCTAAACCTCAATTTAGTTTACTTGTATGTATAATCAAGACATATTTTTATACAAAGTTTTAAATGGTTAGTGCAATAGTTTCACTTCCTGAATGAATGTATTTGGCAAGAGATGATTATAAAAAATATTGTAATTATATGGGCTATCTTATTTACTGTGTTTGTATTCTAAGATTATCTATGATAAATGAATTATGCTTTACTTGTTTCCAGGCAGTAATTAGCAGAGTTAGAGGAAGATATATTATATTATATTATATGTCCCTTTGAGTAAAATATTTTGGGGGTGTGATCATGTGTGTTATATACATATATTATTTTTTGGCCATAGGGATTGATTTCAGGGCCTCAGTGGTGTCATTGAGGTTTTTTGCTCAAGGCAAGTGATCAGGTCTCTACCACTTTGAGTTACAGCTCCAGTTCCTCATGTGTATTTTATATAGATATTGATGGATAGTTAAATTGATATAGTTAGTAGATACATACATATATATACATGTATGTATATTTGTGTGTACAGTGACATATCTCTATATATGTATATATAAATGTGTAGACTCCTCTACCACAATCAAGATTTACCTGGCTTAACCAGGCAGTGGTGACTTACAGGTGTAATTGTAGCTATTCAGGAGGCTGAGATATGAGAATCATGGTTGAAGTCCAGCTGGGCAAGAAAGTCCAGGAGACTCTTTTTTTCCAATTAACGCCCAGAAAATCAGAAGTGGCACTGTGGTTCAATGTGGTAGAAACCTAGCCTTGAACAAAAGAGCTCAAGGATATTGCCCAGACCTAAGTCCAATGACTTAAAAAATAAGTTAACAAAAAGAGATTTACCTGGTTTAAGTCACTAGGAATACTTACATGTTTATTGTGAATTCATGAGTTTTGCCGAAGTGGTCTACCTCTCTCTTGTACCGAAGCACTTATTAGACCATATATTTTGTGTCTGAATATAGTAGATTATATATTGACTATAGTGTGTTATGTATTTTAATGTATATCAGAGTTTGCTCATACTAAACTATATATTTCTTGTCTGAGCTATTTCGGAGATCTCTGCTTCAGAATAGAATAGCTCCATCTCAAATCAGAATCGGTTCCCTATCAGTACTGTTGAGATTGTAGCCTAATTCTTCTAATTATGGTCTTGACTTTATCATAGTAGAAGAAAAGGAGCTGAAAGCAAAATTAGATGGAAGATCTGGCTGGAATTTGCCACCAGAAAACAGAGTAGTAAGTGTTGGATTGAATCTAAGATTATATGATCAGATTGGGTTTATTGATTTAGAAATATTAGCCTGGCAGCCGGGTGTTGGTGGCTCATGCCTGTAATACTAGCTACTGAGGAGACTGAGATATGAGGATCACGGTTCAAAGCCAGCCCGGGCAGAAAACTCTGCGAGACTCTTATCTCCAATAAACCACTAGAAACAGGAAGTGATGCTGTGGCTCAAGCGGTAGAGCACTCACCTTGAGCTGAAGAGCTGAGGGACAGGGCCCAGGCCCAGAGTTCAAGGTCCACGACTGACCAAAAAAAAAAAAGAAAAAAAAGAAAAAGAAATATTAGCCTGGCTTGTATTTAGTAATCTTGGACAGGACTTTAATACATAGGATAAACTTGATGTTTAGATCACATATTGAGATATTACAAGACACCATAATTCCCTCAAATTATATTGAAAGAAACAGAATTGCATCACACAGTATAAAAGGAGGAATAAAAATAACCATATATAGCTCTTGTTCCAATTGCTGTCCAACATGAAGACCTAAAGTTCTCAGGTGACTATACCGCAAGTAAAAGGTCAGGTGACACACCATTTCTCAAGTCTGTAAGGAATATGATAGTGAGAGAGTCACTAAGTCACTAAGAGTTGGGATTTTTTGTTGTTGTTTTTATTTTTTTTTAATGAACTCACCACGTGAGCACTCTTGACAACATTAGAGGCCATTAGAGAGCTCAGCTTCCAAAGAGAAATTACAAAAATAACACTCTAGAGCAGTGACACTTAAGTACAGAAAAATCTGTGGATGCATTTATCATGAAATGCAGCATAGTCCAAAGGGCAACCAAGAGAGTCTATCAGACAGCTGGTTAATGAAAAAGCACCTATAGTTATAGAATAATAAGCTTTAATAATAAATAATTGAGTGTCTGAAAAGGATTCTACCTTTTATTAAATCTTTCAATGAAAGCAAAATTGAATGACCAGGAACCTTGAAAGCCAGATCCTTATATGTAATACTGTGAAAATACCTAAAGCACCAGTGTAGGACCTGAGAGACATAGGCACCAAAAGCAAGGGGATCTATAAATATTTTGAGGTCTATTGGACATTAAGTTTAATGTTAGAGAATATGGAGAATAATAATTGGCTCTTTGTTAGATTGAAATAGAATCCTGACAATAAATGGAATCTCAATCAACTGTATCTTCATAATAAATGCCAAAATTATTTTAAGGATATACAAATTCAAGGAATATCGTTTTGGGCAAAGGCACATTTGATTAGCCTAGAAAGATATTGGCCAATAATAATAGATTATTCCAAACCTAATTAGCAAACCTATTCATTAGCATTAATATTTGTCACCATGCTAGGTGCGATAACTAACCTAGAGCTTATTATCACTATCTCAGGTAGCTGGGAATGGCCATTCATTTTGAAAATGAATTTTGCTCTTTTTACTATTCAATAAAGAGGTTTAAGAACAATTCATGTTGACATGAATAGGTAATAGAATATTTACATATTAGGATTAAAAGGTCTAACTACTCTCTTCCATTAGTATTAACAAAGTTCAAAGGCATTTATGCTACAGGGTTATCCTTCACAATAGCACACAAATCCAACTAACTATTTGTACCTATACTGCCAATTATACCAGATAAGTAGAAACACTCTATGAAGTTGGAGATATTCTGTATTACCATCCTAAGAATGTAAATAAACCCAAATGTATATATGCTTATACAATCATAATCCAAAAATAATTAAAGACTGTTCATGGTGATCTCAGTTACTTGTGGGGGCAAAGATCAGTAGGAAAATAGTTCAATACCAATTGAGGCACCATGTTAGAAAAACATAATCTTAACCAATTAAGTGGGAATAGATATGGAAATATATGATCCAGGTTTCACTGGAGCTGGATTCAAGATGGATAAAATTTGAGATCCTCCCTGAGAGGCGTGGGATAGTTGGACAACTTGGGATGTAGAGGACTTGCCTAGCAAGTCCAAGGCTGTGAATTCAAATCCTGAAAAAGACAGACAGACAGACACACACATACAGACACACAGACTCACAGATGCAGAGAAGCTGAGAGGCTGAGAGGCTGAGAGGCAGTGTCAGAGAGACAGAGTAAGAACCAATGATAGGACAATTTGAGATATCCTTCTAATTGGAAGTATCAATATTATATATCTTACAACTTGAAGAAATTTGAGAGACTATTTCAGGTCCTGGAGACAGCACACTTTACAGCTGGGCACACTGCTACATACCAGGAGGGAATATGAAAAATTAACAGATGTGAGTGTGGAGTTCTGATCAAAACATGTGTCTGACTTTTTTGTTTGTTTCTCTGTGAATCTATTCTGACCAACCCAAGATTAGTGATAGCAAAGCAGGCTATTTTTAATCAGAATACATACACTATTAGAAATATTATATAAAGAAGAATAAGACACGACCCTTGATTTCAATAAACTTGAATTTCCTTGTTATATAGGCAAACAAAAGTGAGTGGATAGCAGAGCACAGTAAATTATTAAGATACATACAAAAGCTGATTGTACATGTGTTGGAAATGGCAAAATATAAAGAAAACAATAAATAAATGTGTGTGCTTTGCTTAGACAATATCAGCATAGTATCTGTAGGCACTTGTATGGTTACTGTACTTCATTTAATGTTAAGAATCTTCAAACATTTTTATGATCTTTAAATGTTCACATTTGAAAATAAACAAAATATAATATTAATCTTTCAGAATTTACTTATTCTAAAGCTATGTATGCAAATGCCTTCTTTCTTGTGCAGTTTAAGAAACTACATTACATAATACATCTGTAGGTTACTAAATTTATGAGCTTGTAAGGCAGGTGGAGCTATGTATATATAAATGAGGGCTAAGATCAAGAGTAAAACTTGGAATCTATTAAAGAATGACAATAAATAATTGGTTCTAAAATGTAACATGCCTTATTTTAAAAAATACTGTATGGCAGCACAGAGAATAATTCATAAAATGTAGGAAATGTCAAGAATAATTTAAAAATGATAGTATTAAATATCAGCAAAGGAAATATATATTTCCTGTTACAGCCTTCTCTTTCCGTTTCCTCCTTTACTATTAACTGTCATCTCAATTCTAAAACTATTCAGGATAGTGCTTGCAAAATGGTAGTCTAATTTTAGGTAGTTTTACATATAACCTTGATAACATTGGTGTTTCCATATTTCATTATGCATAACTTCAGTTAGGAGTCCACATCTTCTTATGACTTACATGGGTCAAAATATATGAAAATCATGTAAATTGTATAACCTTTTTAAGAAGAAATATCATAATATATCTTTGGAAATTCTCATAGCCTTCTTTTACAATTTATATGCAATGTCTACAAATATATAAATATGTATATATATATATATATATATATATATATATATATCACCAGACACAGGAGGTTGAGATCTGAGGATCTCGGTACAAAGCCAGCCCCAGTAAGAAAGTCCATGAGACTCTTATCTCCAATTAACCATGAGAAAACTGGAAATGGTGCTTTGGTTCAAATGGTATAGCACCTGCCTTGAGTTGAAGAGCTGAGGGACAGTGCCCAGGTCCAGAGTACGAGCCCCATAACCAAAAAAAAATCCCATATATGTATATATATATATATATATATATATATATATATATATATATATATATATATA
>NW_012267217.1:9911640-9967937 GCF_000151885.1 Dipodomys ordii
TATATATATATATATATATATATATATATATATGTATATATATACATATATATATACTTATATAAGTATATATATGCATGCTTATACAAATATTTACACATATGAAATAAGCATTTAAATCACAAATATAAATTGCAAAATAGACTATGACAAAAGTCAATTTAGGTAATAAATTTGACCTTAATTGGTAGTCATTTATGTCAGTTAATTCAAATATTGTTTTTTTCATTTTATTCTTTGATATAAATATAAAACAAATTTTGTATTTAACATTTCATCTGAGTCCTTAGAACTGAAAAAATAATAAAATTGTAATAATTGACACTACTGTGCTTGACTGAAAAAATGAATTCCTCACACATTTTTAGAACTAAATATTTAAAATAAAAACTTCTTTAGAAAAATAACCTCAGTAAGCTCTTACTAGATTAAAAATATGTCACTAAAATGTAATATATTAAATTTAAAACTCAGTCAAATTGTCAGATAATTCAAAGAAACAGATTAAGAATTTCTTATTAGAAATTTCAAACAACATCTTGGAGATTTTGGTCTTATTTTTTATTAGATTGGGAAAAAATAGAATTACTAAGAAAAATAGAATTACTAAGGGGCAGCAAAAATATAATCATTTCTTTTCAATAACAATTAGCATTACTTCACTTAAAAATAGTTATGGGTTACATTTAAACTTCCCTTGTTGTAAGGTTACATATCTCTGACTTACTGTACTACAAGCTTTCTCTTCTATCCTACAGCAATTACTGACAACAGTATACTTATGATCAAGAGAGCCAGTCCTCTTGACAAATTAATATTTAGTCATCAGTTATATCTACATATCTTTACATAGTTCTGATTTTGCATAGGATTCAAAGAAGTATCAGAAAAGTAAGAAAAGCATATGATGAAATATATTTAAAGAATATAATCCAGCATTCATTTTTTCCAATTATAAGATAAAATAAAGATCCTATTTAGTACAAAATTATGGGTTTTTTTGTGTTTTATTTTTAACAAATTAGGAGGTAGATGATGATATTATTTTTGAGGCAAAGAAACATTAATGCACAATGTTCAGTATAATGTTCTCTGATACCATTTAAATGCTATTATCTAATACTATATATGTACTGAGAAATAGCATATCATCACCTAGATGTTTCAATTTTATAAATTTTTATTTTGATATGTTTCCATTTAAAATTCAGTATCTATTCAAAAACAATTCTCTCTCTTTGAGATGTATGCCGATAATAAAAAATACTGAATCTGTCTGAGATCAAGCAGAAACGGTTAGATAAGTTGATGTTAGGTGAAATGAACCCCAAGATAAGGACTCAAGTGGTTTTTCTTTCTTGCTATTGTTTCTAACATCTTTATAAGATGATTTTATTTTGTTTTGTATGTCCCTTCCCCACGGTATAACCCCTGTTTTCACTATATTTGATAATGGTATAATTTTGGACCCATTGCAACAATGAGATGTACAAGACTTTGGCGGGAGGTGGGGGGGTTGATGGGAGGACAGGATGGTAAGGGGAAACAAAAGAGCAGGCAACAATGCTTGGTAAGAAATGTACTCATTACCTTGCTCATGTAATTGTAATCCCTCTGAATGGTATATTCACAATAAAAAACTTATTAATTAAAAATACTCTAAAGTGTTTACTCTGTAAGATAAAGGAATACATATAAGATGTTCAGAAAGGTATCTTGCATTATTATTCAATTTTCATATTTGACAAATATTACTAAAAAGCATAGTTAGTATCAATAGAACTAAACACTTGTTTTTTTAATGCATACATTAATAGACTCTGGTTCCAGTATTTTTCTTATTCCACTCTCCTCAAGCAAAGCACTTTTCCCCAAACCAGTCTTATATCATATTTTATCAACGTATTCAATATATTTTAAATCACCCATAATATATAAATATATAGAGAGATACATGCATTATGTGCATTCATGCACATATATAAAATACATATTTTGTTGTTGGTAACTAAACTAGGCTTTTAGCATTTGATATGAAGATACTCTGTCATTGAGCTATGCTCTGTGTCCTTTCTTTTATTATGAAGATATTTTTATTAGTAACTTTTTGATGGAGCATTATTGGATTTCTGTTTGGTGTTGTTTTGGTTTTTGTTTATTTTTCTACCCTAAGCTTGTCTCAGTCTACCTAAATCTTCCATGTATCTGGTATAACAGTCTTCTACCCCACATCTCAATAGTGTGTTGCCCATTGGCCTTGAACAGCAATCTTCTCAATCTCTGCTTTGAGAAACTTGGATCACAAACGTTAAGCCACTGCACCCAGGTGTAAAGCTCATTTTTTTTCCATTTCTTTTTTAAAAGGTGAGAAGATGTATATTCATTATTTTACATCTTTTTTCCACTAGTACTGTGAAATCTAAGTATGAAGATTCTTAATTTTGTTTTTCCTTGATTCATTACTGTTTTATATATATGTACATATGTATATATCTGTAGTATCTACATATACATTTATCAATTCATCAAATCCACTATAATATGCATTCTTCTCTTCATGTTGATTAACATTATTTCAATTTATGTCATTGGTAGAATTACAATGGGCATCTATGTTTGTGTGACAGATTTCATATGGCAGTATTATGTTTACTCTGAAAATTGAGGATGAGTTCTTTTCTATTCTTGTAAGTACAACTAAAAAACCTAGTGATTGTCTATAACAATGATCTTAAACCTGAGGAGAATATGATATACTAACAAGTAGCCTTGGAATCTTATGATGAACATTACAGAAAACTCTGTAATGTTTTTGACACTGCATCTACCTAGAATGTATGCTAGTGAGGTTTTTAACTTAGAAATGCAATACTTTCATGCACACGCACACACATACACATGAATGTCTGCATAGAAGGCAGCTCTCTAGTCAGAAAAAGAAAGTGGCAGTCTAAGGAGATAGACAACTTTTTAAAATAGCTGTTTCCAGAGTGAAAAAATCTACAGAAAGTAGTCTTAGTTCTTCATCTTCCCACCATACTTCAAAAACTAAGTGGAGCCCAGATTTTTATGCATTCTAGGCATAAAAGGGTTACTTCCACTAAACTCACTCCTCACCAGACCCAGGGTTTTATCAGAGACAGCCAAACAATGTGTCGTGTACTTCCAACTTAAAAAAAAAAAACCTCATAAAACAAGACTCAGTTCTGAGGTGTTTGTGGAGAGCATAACAGGAGTAGTATTTACACAGTGAAGGAGACATCAATAGCATCTTATTGGAGAGCAGATCTGATATTCTAATCAGAAGTAATAAGGAGTCCATAACTGAGTGTAAAGAGTAGACTGGATTTCAGGGTTATAAATATTAGCAAGGCAGAATCCTCAAGCCTTTTCCAAGGCTGTATGAGAGAAAGAGAAACTAAGATCCAACATTCATCTGCACAAAATAAAAAGATTAAGTTTTCTTTAAGATTTTTGGACTATATCCCAAAACATGTGGCATTTGTGTCATCTGATTTCTTGAAATGAGAGGAGAAAATGAGCGGAGACAAATACCAGGAAGCAATGGCGCATTCTATATTTGACATTTGACAGGAGACCTAAATCTACAAATGCACGAATCAGTGAAAAACAAGATACTTAAGGAATCCACACTAACACATTTATGAAACCAAAATATGTAGTAGAAATAGAGAAAAATGTCAGTTTATTTGTAATGAAAAGATAACTTGGATGACAGAAGATGTCTCATAAAAACCTGTGGAGGCCAGAAGGAAAGGGCACAGAAACTTTTAAATCATCAGAGAAAGTAACTGTCAATCCAGATCTTATACACAGTGCAAAGTATCATCTAAAATTGAAGAAAATTTCAAGAAATTCTGAGATGCAGGGCAGGGCATCACAATCCAACACCTGTTCAGGATAACATTTTCTCCATAAACTATAAATAAGGAAGCATGTTCTCAAATGTTTAAACAACATCTACCAAGAACAGTACAATTAAGAATATTCAGCAGTGAAAAGATCAAATAATTTCCCCTTAAGATCAAGAGAAAAGCAAGTATAATTCAGAAATGAGCCTTAGACTGATAAAGTACAGTGATCTTTGACCAAGGTCAAAGGCAAATCAATGTAAGAAAGATAGTCTCTTCAGATAATAGTGCTGCAAATATTGAATATCCCAGTGTATTACCTCAATAAGAACCTCCACCAAATTCTCACAGCTTATACAAAAATGGAGACAAACTGACCCACAAACTAAAACCTAGAATAACAAATTATAAGGAAATGGGCAGAATACATAGATATGATACCAAAAATGTGAAACATATCCAAGTAGAAACAATGATAACTTGAAATTTAAAAGTATAACCCTTTTTTCGGTGAATTTTGAGATTAAGGATTGAAAGAAGGGCTTTATTTATCAATAGTCACTCTATCTCTGACTTCATCCCACATTTTTAAAAAAAAATTCACTTTGATCTACAGAGGGGATGCAGTTAAATAAGTAAGGTAAGAAGTACTTTACTTGTCAAACTCATTACCCCTCCCCTCAATTTTCTCCTACTTTCTCTCCTCCCAACCCAAATTGTACAGATCATTTCTAGCATATTGTGCTGTATATATCACAGTGGCATTGGTTCCCCCCTTGTCCTTTCTCTCATCATTCTGTTAGACTCCCACCCTTCCCTAATTCAAATAAACGTATATACAATACCAGGGTACCAAAATCACATACATGACAACAGGGGATATACCATAGGATGGAGAACATAATGATAGTTTTAAAAAGTGAAGAAAATACCTATACACACATAACCAAATATCAATTCAGGACTGATATTTATTACGTATAAAAATAGTTTCTAAACCTGGAGCCAGAGGGTCATTCCTGTAATCCTAGCTACTCAGGAAGCTGAGATCTGAGGTTCATAATCATGATTTGAAGCCAGCCTGAAGAGGTAAGTTCCATGAGACCCTTATCTCCAACAAACTGCTTACAAAAAGTTTGTTACTTTAGCTCAAGTTAAAGAGTGATATGATAGCCTTGAGCGCAAAGAGCTGAGGAACAGCACACAGGTGCTGAGTTTAAGGCCCAGGACTGGCCAACAAAACAAAACAAAACAACAAGGTAAAAAGATACACTTGAAACTGCAAAACTAAAACAACAACAACAAAAAACACTAAGGGTGCAAGAATTGAAGGGACATTTCACAGAAGGGATATGTCAATATATGTCAATAAGTGCAACTAATAGTATTCAGTATTTTTCACCATTCAAATATTGTAATGAAAATCAAGTTATAATATCAACAGTACCAATAATAAATGGTAGTTAAGAATGTGGCTACATTGCTGTCTTGCACACTGCTGTTGGGAATCAAAACACATTCTAGAAAACAATTTCATGGCTTTTGATGAAAATAAGCATGCTGGAATTGGAAGGTCATGCAGCTAAAATGCATAATATGTTGCTGAAAATTTATGAAGCTAAAACATGTGTGTTAGAAAGAGAACTTTAGCAAGCTGAAAAGCATAATGGAAATGATAGGTTTACTAAAAAGAAAATGAGACACATTGCAGGAGAGAAGCAGGCTGGGGCAAGACTTTAAAACAACAGTGAAATGTAAATGTAGGGTGTTTTCCATTTTTCCATAATGAGGAACATTTGATGCACAAGATGCATTGACAAGTGTAGTTTGTGTAGCATATGTACAATTGTGCTTGCCAAGGTTTATTGAGAAATTGCACATGCATACTCTATTGAGTGATTATATAGCATTAAACTAAAGTCCCCAGTGGGCACAAGAGCCACATGATCACTCTGGGGACATTTCTTTCTTTCTCATTTTCATAGTCGTTTGTTGTTTATTTTTCTTAAACTCTACATCCAAATTCAATATTTGTGGTTCCTTCATGGATGTGTGTGTGTGTGTGTGTGTGTGTGTGTGTGTGTGTGTGTGTTGGTTGTGGAGGCTGAATTCTGGGCCTGGGTGCTGTCCCTCAGATCTTCATCTCAAGGCAAGAGGCCTACCACTTGAGCCACAGTGCCACTCCAGCTTTTTTCTGCTTATGTGGTACTTAGGAATCGAACCCAGGGCCTCATGCATGTGCGGCAAGTACTCTACCACTGAGCCACCTTCTAGCTCCTTTCATGTAAATTTTAAGAAATGATTTTTTTTCAGAAATTCTTGCTGAATAACCTGGACTTCCATCCAACATCATGAATTAGTAAATTTTTACACTATATGTTTTGGTTCTCTGTGTCATTTTGGTACATTGTAACATAATTTCTCTATTTTGTTTAAAATCAATCTCTCAATAAAATATACCAGTCTTCATGCTATTTTATGTTTTAAACTTTGAATTCTTCCTACTATTATCATACTACAAAATTCCGATAGTTTTATGAACCACATTCTTTAAGGCATCATCTCTACTTTTATATATTTTTTACTATAACACAGTATATAATTTCTGAAAATTAACATATTTCCATACTATAGATAGGCAATAGCTTTATCTATCTATATATCTATCTAAGCAAAGTAAATTTCTCTCCCAATTTTTTTTTAGTGGGTTGTGGGGCTTAAAAAACTTTTTGAACTTTGAATTTATATACTAACTAAAAAACTGAATTAGAACATTTCACCTGAGGATTTTTCAATGATATTCAGAAGATCAACAGGTTTGCAAGACTTCAGATTTCTCAGTACATTTGACAGCAATTGCAGCTGAATGAACTTCAGGTAAAAGTATATTCAGTGATCAACAAATACCTCCTGCTTCCTTAAATAACTCCATCTTTAGAGTAAAAAAGACCTGAAAAAAAGTCATTTGAGTTTATTTAATATATTTTTATTGTAAGTATACTGTACAAAGGGATTACAATTAAGTGAGTAATGAATATATTTCCTATCAAATATTGTTACCCCGTCTTTACTTGAGTTTTTAAATAACATTGGATGAATAAAAGCTCTCTTCAATAGTTAAAAGAACTCACAACTCTTCAAATACGGAAATCACAGATAATCTCTCTTGGTAATTGTTAAAGGTCATATTTTAATCTAGTGCGTCAAACTGATAATAACAACAGAGTGTAGTTGAAGGTCATAGCATACATTGACCTCAAAACATACCACAATAAACTCAATTAAAGATAGTATTTATTTTCTGAAATTATTGGTTTTAACCAACTTAAAAACACCCTAATTAATGTTTTTTAAATATGTTTTTTATTGTAAAAATACTGTATAGAGGGGTTATAGTCCATGAGCAAGGTAACGAGTGCATTTCCTATCAAGCATTGTTACCTCCTCTTTTGTTTTCCCCTTGCCTTCCTTTCCCTCCAACTTACACAACTACACTCCCCACTCTCCACTCCCCCGCGTGCCTAAATTCTAAAGTTTGTTTTTCAACATAGTGTCTTGTACATCTCATTGTTACAATGGGTCAGACTGAAACCCTATTTAATCATTTTGTTTTTTTCCCTTCCTTTCCTCAAGCTAGAGAAGTGTGTATATTTAAGATGCAGGGCTCCAACATCAAATACAGTGAAAACAGGGTCTATACTGTGGGTGAGGAACACACAAATAAACAAAAAAAAAATCACATGATACATTATAAATACATTTTAAATAGATATACATATTTGACATTTTTTGTTGTTAATTACAAATTACTATTATATCCTTTGCCTACCACCAGATGGAAGGTTTGATATTTTCACATAGGAACTGTCCAAAGTACAAATCAAACTAATTCTAAACTCCCTTTCTTGTGACATTGCCTTTCTTTTAGTTCATCTATGCTGTATAATAAATTCATATTACAAAATAAGACAATATTCAATATAGCAATTAAAAAACATTTTTAGAAAAAATAAAAACCTTATAAGGATAATTCCAGCACAAGAAAATGTTAAATATTTTCATTTTCTCTAATCAAGTTCAACAAATTGATTTCAGATATAAAACACCAGTAGAGAAACATTAACTAGTCTACGGCCATACCACCCTGAACGTGCCTGATCTCATCTGATCTTGGAAGCTAAGCAGGGTTGGGCCTGGTTAGTACTTGGATGGGAGAAACATTAATTATTTGGTTAAAAATAAGATAAAAACATTTTCCATGTAATTTTTTAAAAGATCAATTTACAGAATGATTAATTGTTAAACATAAAGTATAATTTTATTTATTATTTACATGCATAAAATATGTATAAATCATCTAATATGATTAGAAATAATTGTAAAAGATACAAAGTAAGCAGATTATTTCAAGTATCATATATATTGGGAGTTGTAATGCTGTAATAATTATAAATATCACACTCACAGCATGTGATCCTTTCTACATAAATCAGTTCCAAAAACAAATAAACACAATTAAGACTTGACCGAAAACATAATGAAAAAGTTACATCAAAATCAGGTAATTCATAAACTTTGTCACTTCTCCTAAAAAAATTATACATGAAAACTGTTATGTTTACATTTTTATCTTCTTTTTAAATATATTTTCTAATATTAAAATTTGTGATGTTTTCAAATTTAAATATATGTTTGATATTCATTAATATGTTTTTCATTTTGAGAACAGTTGGTAACCGTGTTATTTTAGGGAAGTTTCTATGAATATTTATATTTTATGGGAATGACACAACTGTGTATCCATAACAACCTACACCTCATTAAATTCTATTCATTATGATATTTTAAATATTTTAAGGCATTCAAACATTCTAAATTTTAAAAACTTAAGTTGGTAATGCATATTTGTGTTGCTACTTTCTCTTAAAGAGAAGATAAAGGATATCATAAATAAGTAAAAGATAACTTTCTTTGCAAAAAGTAAAATTCTCCAAAGTTTTTACAATTATCCCTGTGCTATTAAACTATTAGATTTTCATAATGTCAGTTTGGTCTAATACAACAAACTAGTTTGAGATCAATTTAAATAATAAATGTAAAATCATATGATGATAATTTACTTCATTAAATATAAATTAAATAACTAATAATTTTGACATCATGCTTTAAAATGAAAAGGTTACAGGGGAATAAAACAATACAATATTTAATATAGAACATGAAAATAAATGATAATTATAATCAAAATGAATTATATTCTGTACTCTGCCTGATATATTGATATATATGTATATAAATGTATGTGCACATATGTTTATGTATATTTATATCTGTATATCTGTATGTCTGTAGGTGCATGCATCTACATGTGCATACAAATATACACAAAACCATATACATACATGTATGTGTGTGCACACTTTTATGTATCTATATATAACTATATATGCATACGTATATATATGCATTTTTAGTCTTTTAAATAGTTTATATTTTGAGTATTGTTATTTTCATAATTTTATATTCAAGCCACAAAAGAATCTTATTACATTAATAAAGCCAAAGTTTCATGTATCAAAGAAGACTAAGAAGATGAGATAATTCAGATTTTATATAGATGTTATTCTATTTGAAACTTTACTGAAGAAAAGCCATACATCATTAATAATATCTTTAGAATTTTTTTTCTTTATTTGATTGGTCGTGGTGCTTGAACTCTGGGCCTGGGCGATGTCTCTCAGCTCTTCAGCTCAAGGCTAGGGCTCTACCACTTGAGCCACAGTACCACTTCCGGTGTTCTGAGTGGTTCATTGGAGGTAAGAGTCTCAAGGTCTTTCCTGGCCAGGCTGGCTTTGAACCGCAATCCTCAGATCTCAGCCTCCTGAGCAGCTAGGATTACAGGTGTGAGCCACCGGTGCCCAGCCTCGTAGAATTTTTTTTAATGATACAGCCATTCCCACTTACCTTGCTAAGTCAATTTCCCGTATTAACTGCCCTCAATCTTAAATTCTTTCCTTCCAGTTTACATATCCTATTAAAAGCTGTTGAATAAAACCCTTTCATATTTATACCAGTTTCCAATAACCAAAAATATCAAGATTTGTTTAAAAAGGCCTCTAACTCTAGAGTCTGACACTACCTTAATTGGAGAAAAAAAAATATTTTACTCACAATTCTTAGGTGGTTTATGTCCCCAAACCACCCATATTCTAACACCTAGAATTCTATGTTAACTGCCATGACACAATAGCTTAGCAAATATATGTTAAATATCCTGAAATTGGGAAGTTATTCTGGACAGATGATGCTCATTGAATAATAAACGTCTACATAACATGGGACCAGGAACTTCTGAACCGAGAGTAAAAGTTGTGGTATTGGAAGTAAGACATTGGAGTGATACAAATAAATGGGGTTTAAAGTCACATGATCTGTCACCTATTCAAACTCTAAAATGTAAAGAAATGCTTCCTGAGACAATATGGCTCTGCTGACATCTGGATTTTTTTTTTTCCAGAGCTGAGGACGGTACTCACGGACTTGTGCTCTCCAGACCCCAGCCCCTGACATCTGGATTTTGCTCTTCTCTCTGTCAGATCTGCAAAGGAGTAATTCATACCATTATGTACTATACATGTCTATGATTTCAATAAGAAACCAACATAGGTTTTGCCCCCCCTTTTTTTTTATTTCTAGACATTCCAAGAAGTATAGTAATGCTGATTTTAACCATTCTACTTGATCTGACAAGCTGCTCTTAATTTATTTTCTAAAACTTTTCCAGAATTTACATGTAGCATGGTAATGAAATAACAATTTATATGGATTGAGATTACTTTCAGTAGTGCCAAGTAAGATTTTTATAAAGAAATATAGTTATTAGTAGAAAAATCTGATAATGCAAGAGTTCTGGTCAATTTTAGACAAGACCTAAAAAATAATTCTAAAGTGTAAATTTCAATGTTCACTGACGTCCAAGTTAAGAATTTGTTTTTTAATTTCACAAAAAAAGATATGTAGTCACATTAATAAATGCAAGTCACTTCAGGTAGGTCAATACAGCGTTTCAATACTATGTCCTTCTTCTTAGGTAACCATTTCCATAACACACTTAGTTTAGCTATTTTAATATTGTATATTTTAGTTAGAAAATTCTAAATAAGAAATTCTAAATACTTTGTTAGAAAAAAAGATTTTGGCCAGGCGCCAATGGCTCATGTCTGTAATCCAAGCTAATCAGGAGGCTGAGGTCTGAAAATCGTTGTTCAAAGACAGCCCGGGCAGGAAAGTCCAAAAGACTCTTATTTCCAATGAACCACTAGAAAACTGGAAGTGGCTCTGCGGCTCAAGCAGTAGAGCACTCACCTTGAACTGAAGAGCTGAGGGACAGCCCCCAAGCCCAGGGTTCAAGCCCCATGAACGACAAAAAAAAAAAAAGATATTTTGTTCATTGTTGAAATATATTATTAATGATAATGACCACTTTTGCAGTAGTCTAGAATCGAATGTAGAATAGACCAACACTGATAATACACAGATTCATTGTATAAGTTAGAGAACCAGTGTAATCATATATCATGAAACAAAATGAACTGACTTCAAGTGTAAATCTGATACTATAAATATAGTACTTAGTACTAACTTAGCAATGCAAAATATTATTTCTTCATCCAAAAATAAACAAATACAAAAATTTATATTAAAATACTGACACTTTTTATTTTAAAAAATAAACTACTTTTAAAAAACAACTCATATGAATTATATTTATTTTCTTAATATTTGTTTATGTTTAAATTATACTTTAATTTTTTTTGCAAAACAATGAATAACCCTATCCCAAAAGAAAACCATGTCTGCTGTCTTTATAACTATTTTGTTTAGCTCTAATTTTTTTGTGCATTCCACATTTTTCACCCTAAAGAAGAGAAGCTTTTCACTTTTTTGCACCTAAGGGAACCATAACCTTTCTATAAGTAAGTTTACAATCATTAAAAAAATCCAACATTGGTTTATGTTAACTATATTTGCTTCTACATTTCCCTGATCATTCCCAAAAACCAATGTTAAATTCACCCCCGAGCAAATTTAAATGCATTTGCAGCATTCTTTGTAAATGTAAATCAGGAGCATTCCAATGTCCTTAACATATTTATGATATTCTGTGCATAAGTTAACTTCAGGAGCTTTATAAGTCATAGTATCTATGTTAGAACTCATAGTCTAATATTTTCTTCAGCATTATCGACAAAGGAAAGGTTGTTTCAGCCAATCAAAGAAAAAAAAAGACAACAACAAAAAAACTTCTTTGCTATATAATCTAAATGCTGTATTCTTGGACAGATACTTTATAAAACTGAAGTGAAGTGTTTTACCAATATATAGCTTTCCATTTATTTTAGTTGCTTCATAAATATGGAAGGAAATGATATCTTCCTTGTCTTTTCTACCTTATAATTTTCTTTCTTCCCCCCAGTGTGAATTAATTTAATAATTATATAATGTTTCATGAATGAAGTTTCAGTTTCTATTTGTCTTTCATTGTACAAAAATGTTAGTTGATATCAGTCAGGGTTGCCTTCAAAATAAGCTTGACAAAAATCAAGGCAGTGACAATTTCAGTGTTTCTATAGAGTGCTTACAATGAGAAAATGATGTTTATTGTCTTTTTAGAAATAATTTAATTAATAATGTGCACAAAGGTCGCATAACTTGTCTAATACTTGAATAAAAACATACTTTACCAACATTTACACTTCTTCAAATGTCCTACTGGAAGTAATTGATTTTGTAAATTGGTATATCATGAATGGTGACTATCAATAGAAAAAAAAAACTTGAACATATTGAAGTCCTTACAAAAACAACATTACCAGAGAAACTCAGAACAATCCTTATTTTATCAGTGGGAAATTCACTTGGAATGAAAATACCTACCTGGTTTAAAAAAATCATATTAAAAATGAAATTCAATCTTATGGTTTTAGCTATGACTGACATTAAGAAATTATGACATTTGATCTTCTAGATCAGCAATATAGTACTAGAGTGTCTATTGGCCATTTGTGATTTTAGTTCTTATGATTATAGACAAATTTTAAGATATTTCATAAGATCAAACTATCACTATCCTACAGAATCTGAAGACTGCAAGTTGGATGCTCATACTTGTAAATCCCAGCTGCTTGGGAGACAAAATTTGGACTTATCAAAGTCTGAGGATAGCCCAGGTGAAAAGTCTGCAAGACCCAACCTGAACAAATATTTGGATGAGTTACACATCTATCATCCCACCCATACATGAGTGGTAGCTATTCTTGAAGTGGGTAGCTATTCAAGGTTCTCATGGGCTGAACACACAGAGCAAACTTGAAAAACAACTGTAGCAAAAAGAATTTGAGGTCTGATTCAAATAAAACCCAAGCCAAGGTATGTGTAAGGCCTTGAGTTCAAAATCCAGTACTACAGAGAGTGAGGGGGACAGAGGGAGGGCAGAAGAGGAAGGGAGAATCCCAACACATTTAAATTCAAAAAACAGACACTATTATCCTTATAAGATAATGTGTCTTGTGAATGAAGTAGGTCTATTTTTGAAATAAATAAATAAAAGAAGGTATGTTTTTCTATATAAGATATTGCTAAGTGAAATGAATCTCAAGATAAGGACACAAAAAATTTTAACTTTCTTGCTGTTGTTTTTAATATATTTATAATATACTAAGTGTTTTTGTTGTTTTCATTGTTGCTGTTGTTTTTTCTTTTGTCTGATTTTCTCCCTGGTATAACCCCTGTTTTCACTGTATTCGATGTCGGTGCCCTGCATCTTGTATATACATTTTTCTAATTTGGGGAGGGGAAGAGAAATAACAAAATGTTTAAATATGGTTACAGGATGACCCATTGTAACAACGGGATGTACAAGACTGTTGAAAAAGAACTTTACGAGCCTGGCGCTGGTGGCTCAAGCCTGTAATCCTAGCTACTCAGGAGGCTGAGATCTGAGGATCTCAGCTCAAAGCCAGCCCAGGCAGGAGAGACTGTGAGACTCCTATCTCCAATAAAACACCAGAAAACCGGAAGTGGCTCTGGAGCTCAAGTGGTAAAGCGCTTGCCTTGAGCTGAAGAGCACAGGGACAGCGCCCAGGCCCAGAGTTCAAAGCGCCACGACCGACAAAAAAAAAAAGAAAAAAAGAAAATGAACTTTACAACTTCAGAGAGGGACAGAGGGAGGAATTGGGGAGGTGGGGAGGGAAGGGATGGATGGTAGGGGAAAAACAAAGGAAGAAGTAACAATGCTCCATAGGAAATGTACTCATTACCTTACACATGTACTCCTCTGTAGAGTATCTTTACAATATAAAATGTATGTACAAAAATATTTTCATATTTTGGTATGTTAATATAGATATGTAGCTTTAGCCCATTGTTGAAGACATATTTACCATTTTCTTTAATCACCTTATATTTAATATCTCTGATTATAAACTAGTACAATACTAGTTTTTGAGACCAAAGTATTACCTTTGTCTGTTATAAACCAATGTGATTTATATCAAAGCTCACCAATTATAATAAATTACACTGAATATTTCCAGGTGTTATTTGACTAAATCATGTTTGATGAATTAGAAATGCTACTCATATTACTATGGATACAGGTCAGTGATTTAAAATACAGGTTTCAAAACTAGTTCAAAATCATAAGATATTTGTCAACTCCAGCCTATATACTTTAGTTATCATACAAATTATGACTACTGGAAATGCATAGGCATAGCTAACATGTGGAAACATGCACATTCCCATGATAAATATCATCTCAATACTTCACCATGATAACTTTTAATAATTATTTAAAATTATTATATGATTTCATGTTTGAATAACAATTGTGCAATAATTTTCCCTCAACACATAATTTTGAAAGATATGTTTGGTTTCATGTAAACAAAATACTATCATAATTTTTTTATTGTGAAAATACTGTACAGAGGGTTACAATTACATGGGCAAGATAATGAGTACTTTTCTTATCAAGCATTGTAGCCTCTTCCTTTGTTTCCCTTTCACATCCCTTCCCATCCTCCCCCGCCCTCCATCCTCCCTGCCCCCCCCCACACCAAAGTTGTAAAGTTCGTTTTTGACATAAAGACTTGTACATCTCATTGTTGCAATGGGTCCACCTGTATCCCTATTTAAACGATTTGTGTTTTCCCTTCCCCTCCACAAATTATACCAATATACTGTGGGGGAGGGACATACAAAGCAACAAAGAAATAATCTTATAAATGTGTTAGAAACAATGGCATGAAAGAAAAAAAAAACATTTGAATACATATTTTAGGGTTCGTTTCCCTAACATCACCTTATCTGACCTTTTCTGCTTGACTCAGACATATACTAACTAGGTATTGCAAAAAAGGGAATCCAATGGACCTATGTTTCTTTGGGCCTGGCTTACTTCACTTAATATTATTTTTTCCAAGCCTTTCCATTTCCTAACAAATGGGGCAATGTCAATCTTTCTGATAGAGGCATAGAATTCTGTTGTGTATATATACCACATTTTCTTGATCTATTCATCTACTGAGGGCCATCTTTTTTAAAATGTGATTGCTTCTATATCAAAATCTAACATAATTCCCAATGATATATCAAAAACTCAAATAAAATATTTCTATTACTTCTGAAAATAATGGAATTTAACATTTAATAATCTATTTAATTAATAATACATTCTAACATTTAATAAGCTAGGGAAGAGTACATATTGGAAAATTTAAAGTATCCTTTAAATTAAAAATGAATGTGTCTACAAGTGTTGTAGATTTGAGTATTCATGTATTTTCAATTATATGATAGGAAAACTGTAGCTTCTTTATCAACAACAAAATACAGTGTGTCAGCTGTTCTCGAGTGGACAGTATAAACTACTCATACAGATCAATCATATATTGCTATCAACACCAACAATCAACATTTAAAATTTATTATTATTTTTACTATTTCACATAAAAATGGATGGAAAGTGTAGTTTGATGATTTAAATCACTTTTTGGCAGAATCCAGCTGGACTTATTTAAGCATTTGATGTTGTTGGCAGTATGCTCTGGGTAGATAATCTAGGATAGCCTTAACAAGATTAGATAGTCTTTCATTTATTTATTTAATTGAAGTAATGCTTTTGCTATATTCTCATGGGTGTTGTTTCAAAAGGAAGCAATCTCAGCCATGTAATGGGAGTCTGACTACACGTGTATACTCTTGGAAAACCTATGCATAGTTAATCCTTGCTTATAATATCTGGTTAAGCAAAGAAAGTTATAGGAATGAATTAGCAGTGTAGACACTAAAATGGAAATGAAAAATGGAAATATTGTTATAAATCCTTTCCACCATTTGGGAAATAGCTCAAGTAGTAGAATGGTTGATTAGCAAGTACATAAACCTAATTTTAATACCCCAGGGCCATAAAAAATAAAAATAAATCTATTTACTTACTTTAATTATAAGTGCATTTGTATATTTAATAAATAGATTTAACAAATGATTTGTAAAATTCTAAGCATGTACAAAGTGAGTTTCAAAAAGCATTTGGTGTCAAGGTGTGGTGTTTGATGACTATAATTCTAGCTACTCCCAAGGCAGAGACCAGGAACATTGTTATTGACTTAGTGGGAGGAAAAGATTTATTGAGACACATGTATTTCAACCATTAAGCTTACCTCCAATCACAACCACTTAAGGTATTGTAAGCAGAGTGATGATATTCTAGAACTATGTCCAGGTAAAAATATGATTGATGCTTTATACAAATAATAACAAAACAAAAAATAACAGCAGGCAGGTTCAAGTATTGAATCATCTACATAATCAGGCAAAATATCCTAATTTAAATATTAGGCCTTCCCACCAAAAGTAGTTTTATTTGGTAATATTTCTCATCATGCTTAAATATACATATATATATATATACATACATATATGTTTCTGCGTTTTATGAATTAGACATTAAACTGCTTTAAATATCTTTCTTTTAATCTGTTTCTTCCATCTTATTAGCATTAGAACTTTTTATATTAAACATATAAATTCAATCTCATGTATATAACATCACTTTTTTCTGTTTTAACATGTAGTTGGATGAATGTTTGAGTAATTTTTACAGATAATTACATTATTTTGTATTATACAGATCATTATCATCGTGTATATATTTTTTCTTTTTATTCTCATAAATTTGCTTTTGAAAGCAAAATTTGTATGCATAAACATCAACATATTAATTTTTATTATCATAGTTTTTTGGATCAAGCTTTTAATTAATGTAATGGCATTTTAGTATTACACAAATTTATACATAACAATTATTAGCTCATGCACAAATAACTAACTTACAAAGATATATACGTCATAAGAAGTTTAATAAAGCAGAAAAAATGGAGGCTGCAATATATCTTAGACATAAGACTACCTACAGGTTTGTAAATATTATCCATAATATTAGACTTTTATAATCCCCAAATTTTTAACTCCGAAATTAGATTCTAGATGGATTTTTAAAAAATCCTTCTCCCGAAAACTGAAAAAGAAAATATGGTTTAATTGGCATTGAATTAGAGGGTAAACTCTTTCGAATTATTCACACTTGTTCTACTTATAGGTCTTTACTTGTGCTGTAGTTTTTTCTCTTTGAAATAACTTATTTAACAGTGAAATACCAGAGAAACAGAATGAGTAAGGGAATTATCAATTTCATTACAAGATGGGGGAAATGAATGGCAAAGTAAATCCCTTACATACTGAGAAAAAAATTTCTGGTATTCTTTGTGTTCAGATTGTGCCTCTGGTCACATATGGTTGTATGAAAGTAACGTACTAACTATAAAAACAACTCATACAAACCAATTATGCAGGCCTCAGTGGGGAAAACTGCCCAGCAAAACACTTGTAATCCCTAATCTGTGCTCTTCCTACACTTGGACTGAGTACAGATTGCCTATAATGTCATAGCCAAGTTCTGGTAGATTGTAATCTGTCCACATTATGTTTGTTTTAAGTAGCCTGATTGAATTTTTTAAATCCATCCTTTCAAACTTTCTGTGTATAATTTTTATTTTGAATTTCATGTTCTCTTAACTGTATTATTAGAATATCTTACTTATAAAACATATTATAAGGGCTGGGAAGGTGGCTCAGTGGTAAGGCACTTGCCTTGCATGAATGAGGCTCTGGGTTCGACTCCTCAGCACCACATAAGCAAAAAGAAAAAAAGCCGGAAGTGGCGCTGTGGCTCAAGGGTAGAGCTTGAGCTGAAGAGCTGAGAGATAGCGCCCAGGCCCAGAGTTCAGGCCTCATAACTGGACCCCCCCAAAAAATACCCCATAAACTCATAAGCATTCTGTTCACTGCTGTATCAATTTATATTGTTATTAGTTAGTTTATGATGGCATTAAGATAAAGATAATTTTAGCTGAAATATCTGTGTTTCCAAGTGCCTGTAGGCAATAACCCAGAATCATTATCAGTTTGTTTTTATAAGTGATATTTTACACTACATGCTGTAGGGCTTTTTAATTATTGCCTGCCAACATTCAAAATGAGACTGATACATGTAAATAGCTTCTTGTTAATATGTTAATGCTTATATTGGGATACTGATTTATTTCAGAATCATGTTTATTTCAATTTTAAATATTTTATCTTAGGTATGCTTCTATGACATCATGGCAAAATAAAGACATAATATATATTAAAATAAAACTATTTGACAAGAAATGTACTTATTACCTTACTTATGTAACTGTAACCCTTCTATATATCAACTCAACTATAAAAATAAAATGAAAAAGGAAAAATATGTATGTTCTTATATTTTCATATCTTTCCCCTTGAAATTTAGAAAAACCTTTTGTTTGAAAACATTAAATTTAATTTTAACATATATGTACATAAAAGCAATGTAGTAGTGGCAAACCATATTTCAACACTTTCAGATGTTTCCTACTATTTAAATCAAAAGCAATACATTTAACTTCTTAAATATTCATTATTTCTACATGGTAAAATATTCAGCATCCTCCGTTTAGATTGAGGAAAATGTACAGTATATTATTGTTAAATATGCTCTCATCTACTGTGCAATAACACATAGCGAGCTCTTGACTCAGAAACCATTTGTTTTTATTTCCTCTGATACTGTCCTACCTTTGGTTCCCCCAGCTTACTTCTGGTAATCACTGTGACATTCTCAACAAATGAAAGACAGATTATTAAAATTCTAAATCAGATGCTGGTGGGTCATGCCTGTAAATTTAGCTCCTCAGGAGGCTGAGATTTCAGGATGGTTGTTTTAGGGAACAGCCCAGGCAGGAAAGGTCCTGAGACTATTACCTTCAATTAATCAATGGAAAAACAGATATTACATTGTGGTTTAAGTAGTAAAGTGTTAGCCTTGAGTAGAAAAGCTCAGGGTTATTGTCCAAGACAAGTTCAAGCCGCATGACTTACAGAAAAAGAAAAAGAATGATTCTACATGTGAGTATGATCAAGTAGTATTCATCTTTCTGTGTATATTTCAATTAATATAATGATCTTCATTTGCATTCATGTTGCATAAGATGACATAATTTCATTCATCACTTGGCTTAATCATATCTTTATATTTATATTTATGTATTTATATTTATTAGCATTTCTTTATTCCAAAAATAAAAAGATATAAACCATTCCCATTTCATGTCTATGGTATCTAGGGCCATAATACACACATACTTCATATCTTAAACTATTTTTATTGAGTTACAGTTACATAAGTAAGGCTATAAGTACATTTGTTTTTAATCATTATTGCCACATCCCTCTTTATGTATATGACATTTTTAACATGGGCTCTCTTAGTGCGAAGGACCATATATAATGAATCATATTAACATGAACTCCAACTTATTGAAACAAGAGGTTCTCATTACTCCCTGTATATTGTTGTTTGCTTTTTCTCTATTGCTGTTATTTCCCTTCTTCTATTCTCTTAGCTTTTGTATCTTTGGTTTTGCATAATAGACAATGCAATATGTGAAAGGGAAAAGGAATAACAGAAATAGCAGAACAAATGTATAAAACACAGCAACATTGATAGTCACTTGACACTACGTTGGATATGAGCATTTCTTTTTAATTGACACTAAGTAGTGGGATTGCTGGATCATAAAACAGTTCACATTTCCCTTTTTGGAGTATCCTCCATATTCTTTTCTATAATAGACATATTATTTACACACCAACTAATCGCAATAAAACATTCCTCTTACTCTACAGTCCCATCAAGATTTCATGTCCTTTATCTTAATTTTTAAATATCATTAAGTAGTCATACAAAGGAGATGCCATGTAACAAAGTAGTTTGTGAATACAATGTAGGTTGTTCAGCATCACATCCTTCAAGATTTTCACCCACTTTCCACCATCACCTCCCTTATTTTTTAAAAAATTGTCACATTTAAGATGAATTCTTTTTTTTTCAAATACTTGGAAAACTTTTATTCATCTCTTCATTCTGGTATCATTTCATCCACTCAGTAATTACTGAGCATTTATTTTTTTTATTTTTTATTTATTTTTTATTGTGAAAATACTGTACAAAGGGACATTTATGATGAATTCTTGACTGCTTCTGCCCCTTCCCCCATTTCATTCCTATGTCTTTTTGATAATAGCCATTCTCACACAGATGAGGCAATTTCTCATTGTGATTTTGAATTGCATTTTTCTTTTGACTAGTTATTTTGCACATTGTTATTTATGTACCTGTTGAACATTTTCTGTGTCCTTGTGAGAAGTATTTGAACCTTTAGCCTTATTTTCAAAATTAAGTTATGTATCTCTTATTTTTCTATGTTTTGCTACAGATTTGAAATCTTTACATATTCTATATACTATTTCTTTGCATATTCAGTAAGTTTTTTCTTTGCTTGGTTCTCTTTCCTATGCAGAGGTTCTTAATTTGATACAATTCTAATTTGTGAGATTTGTTTTAATTACCTATGAATTTTGTGTCAGGATTTTGTTGTTGTTGCTTGTGTGTGTGTATGTCTGTGTGTGTGTGTCTGTGTGTGTGTTTGTTTGTGTGTGTGTGTGTTTGGTCAGGACAGCTATATGTATACTAGAGGGAATTAAATCAGACCATTGAAGAGACATCAGTTCTAGTTTTTACTGCAAAAGTTGCCACATAGTCAAGAGGTGGAAACTATCAGCTAAAGAATGGACTGATATTCAGCTATAGAATTAAAAGAAACTCACCAGTTGTTACATGCCTGCTTATAGAGATCACAAAGTGAAATAAATCAGCCTCTGGACTACATACTGTATGATCTCTCACATATATGGAATCTGAATAAATTGATATAATAGAATTTGAGAGTAGAATGTTGGTTCTCAGTGACTAAAGAAAGCACAGGGGAATATTAGGAGATGTGGATGAAAGTGTACTAAATATAAAGTGCAAGCAGTTCTTATGAGCCAGTTCATTTTTATTTTTAGTATTTTGTAGTTTAATTTTAATGTCAAGGTCATGTACAGAGAGGTTAGAGTTACATACATGAGGTAGTGAGTACATTTCTTGTCAAACATTGTAGTTTTTATTGAACTAGAAGATGACTAACTTCATGTACTAAAAATAAATTTTAAATAAAAACAAATATTTTTTATATTTTTAATACTGATCAAAATAAATAAGTGAAAGTAGGTTTAATAAAGGCAATGAGATACTCTTAATAGTTTCTGTTATAAAAAGTAAGAACATTTCTACAACTTTAATTTTTAAAAACTTTAAGAATTTTTATATTCCACATAAGATTGCTTATACATTCCAGTATGTATGTTTGAAAAACAATCATGCTGATTATATTATTAAATAATAGACACCTCATAAACACAGTTCAGAATTGTTTAAAGCTTTATGTTAAAATTTCATGTCAGAATTATTTATTTAAATTGTATGCTGGTAGATAAGTGGATTCAAAGGATTTAATAACTCTCTTGCTTCCTAATTATAATGATCAGGTTTTAAATAAATCTAAAACCATGTGAATGTTTTCATTATAATTTAACAGACAAATTTCTTTGAGAGATTTTTATATTGATTAGAATATATCTTGTTTATATATATATATATATTTGTGGTTTTAATTATAAAACTAAGGTTGTTGCACATGCTAGCAAACACTTTGACTTGAGCTACATACTAGACCATATTATTATTTTTATAATACATTTGCTAATGCTATTGTTTTGTTTTATCAGTCTTACACATAATTTTGCTCAGGCAGACTTGGAGTAGCAATTCTTTCCTTCACCTACTAGTATCTGATATTTCATACATGCATTAACATGCACAATTATTTTTAAATTTTAAGTGTATAAATATTGTAGGTTATATATGACAAATGTCATTGTAAATAAAGTGAAATAAAAGAGGGTGTCTAAGTCATTATTTTCAAAGCTCTCTTTCTGTAAAAAATGTGCATTTACTAAGAGAAAACAAGACTGTTATTTTATCATTCATATCTTGAGTCATCTTATGAATTTTGAAGACAGGATTTTAGAAAGATTTGTTAAGATATCATACTACTATTTGTGTATGACATATTCATACAACTGTATAAGCAATGTTATGTCTACTTTCTTGTACTTTTCCTAAAACTTATTTCCATGACAAAATTTCTGTCATGCTGACATTGTAGGTGTTAACTTATCTGCTACATCTTTAAATCATCTTAAACAGAAACCTGTAATCTCTACTATTTTGAATGTTGAAAACTAAATTCAGTCTTTTATCAATGATAGCAAAATATGAAAAATATAAACTATAAATTACCATAGTGGTATGTTTGTATCACTCCTGTGAGAGGACCTGGAAAGTAATCAACACCCATCTATATAGAAAGAATACAGAACCCTAGTGTCTTTATACTAGGGAGAGAGAGAGAGAGAAGAGAGAGAAACACACACAGAGAGGCATTACTTTCTGCATCCCAATATAGAGCTTCACACACTACTTTGGGGACACAGGTATCTAAATTTTAATCCATTGGTCTAGATTGGTAAAAACATAATCATAATCCCAAACTCTAAAAAAATCAGAAAAATTGTTAGATGTTTTAATGTTTTGGTCTAAAAACTCTTTAGAACTGCTACTAGATAAATGTAATGTTAAACGCTACAGGAATGTTTAGCTTCCTTGTAGAAATGATCTCTCTTAATAGATAAAGCCAAAGGTGATGGAAAATTAATCCAGAAATGAAATGTTCAAAGAAACAAAGAGAATAGTACAAACACAGTATAATGAACACAATATATTTTTACTCTTGGTTGCTTTCATTCGTGAGGTATCAAGGAAAAAAAAAACATATGTACTGGTCTTGTTTTTTTTTCCTTAACTGTGAACTTTTCTTTATTTGCCATTAATGATATTGTATTTTATCATTTCTCCATACTATCTCTTTGTGACATCCAAATTAAAATAAAAAGATAGATTTAGACAAATTAGCTTATGCTGTAATTATGGAAGGAAGACTATAATAAACCCTGAAATTTTACAGAGGAATGTATTTCCACTTTGCTACAAAGATCCTTTATTTCTTTGGTTAGGTTAATTCTTAGGTGTTTTATTTCTTTTTTGAGGCTATTGCAAATTGAGTGTTTTTTTCATAATTTCACTTTCTGCTTGTACACTGTTGGCATACAGAAAGACTTCAGATTATTGTGGGTTAATATTATATCTTGTTACTTTACCAGAATGGTTGAAGAGCTCTACATGATTGGAGTTACAGTTTTTTTGCCTCCTTTAGTTACAAGATCATGTTATCTGCAAATAGGAATAGTTTTATTTTTTCTTTCCCTATAAGAGAGCCTTTCATGTTCTTTTCTTATTGCTCTGGCTAGTTATTACAGAGCTATATTAAATAGGAGTGGAGCTAGTGGACACCATTGCATTGTTTTCTAGTTGTAGGGGAAATCATTTCAGTATTTCCCCATTCAGTATCATGTTGGCTGTTGGTCTGTCATATATAGCCTTTGTTATTTTAAGGAAAGTTCTTCTATTCTTAGCATTTTATAAAGTTTTTAAAAATTATGGATATTGTATTTTGTGAAAAGATTGTTTCCTGTTGCGATTGAGATGGTCATGTGGTTCTTGTTTTTAACTCTGTTGACATGGTAAATTATTGATTTGCACATGCTAAAACAGCCTTGTATTGGTGGGGTGGTCATAATGTATCATTTTGTTTAGTTGTTTCTGGGTTGTGTCAGTGAATATTTTATGGAAGAGCTTTTCATCTGTGCTCATCAGAAAAATGTATCTATAGTTCTATTTTTATGGTGGATCCTTACCTGGTATTGAGAAAAGTGTTATACTGGCTTCAAAAAATGAGATTGGAATTTCTCCTTCTGTTTCTATTTCATGGAAAAACTTGAGGAATATTGCTGTTAGATCTTTAAACCTCTTAGAAATGCAGTACTGAATCCATCTGGGCCTGGGTTTTTATTTGTTGGAAAATGTCTGATTGGTTCCTCAATTTTGTTAGCTTATTTAACTAGCCTATATCTTGTTGGTTCCACTCAGTTTGTACGTCTCTAGAAATTGGTTCATTTATGCTAGGTTTTCCTTCTTTTTTGAATATGGAATTTGAAAGTAATCCTTTATAATTGAATTTCTTAGAGGTTTGTTGTAATGCTTCCTGTGGCAGCTTTGGTTTTTGTGATTTGAATCTTGTCTCTTCTTTATCAGTCTTCCTGTGGTTTGTCAATGTATTTTTTTTTCAAAGAAATGGCTTTTTGTTTCATTGATTGTACGCATAATTTTGGGTTTTTTGGGTTTTTTGTTTGTTTTGTTTTTAGTTTCTATTTCATTAATTTCTATGCTAATCTTTTCTATCTCCATCTGGGGCTTTGGCCCCAGTCTGGCACCTACTTAGTGCACTGACATATGCTTGGCCCCAGGCTGTCATGCACTCAGCCAACTGATCCACATTCTGTCCCAGTCTAGGTTGAAGAATGGGTGTGGAGTGGGGGGAGGGGATCGGGATGGAGGAGGGGCAGGGGGAGTATAGGGCACATGGGCAGCAAAGATGGCACTAAGAGGGAGTTGAATGGGCAGAGCCTGAGTTTGTTAAAATCTGACAGGATACCACAACCAGGGGAAGGGAAGTCAGTCCATGAACAGTTCCCCTACAGCAGGGAAAGTATAGAAAGCTTAGACGCTTGATAGGGTGACCTTTACAGTGATTGGCTGGTTCCTTTTCCTCCCCTTCCATGCCACAAGGTTTTTCTGCTTTAAAAAATGCTTGCTGTGTGGTAATAAATGAGTTCCTGATTGACTTGGCTCCCTGCTGTGTCTGACTGTCTCTGAGGCTAAGGGAGGCTGGGGAGTGGACTAGGAGCATACTTACCTTTCCTCGGACCCCGTTAGTCTTCTGGTAGACGGACACCAACAGGGGAGTTCCTGGTTTAGGGACTCCATAGCAGGCCTGAGCTTCTGAAGGGACAGGCTCCCACTGGGCAGCAGGAGATGATTGTACCTGCTGTCTAGCAGCAGATCAGGTTTTTCTGCTAGCAGCTAAGGCTGTGTAGGAGGCAATGTCCTAGTACCCAACCATTATTGGTCTCAGTGGTCTTTCAACTAGGAAGGTAAGGGGATGAGGAAGGTGTCTGGCTTCTTTGCACTATGCAAGTATGGGGTCCCTTCTTGGGGTGTAGGGAGGGGTCTCGGCCGAGCACTCTGGGTGACCACCAGTGCTGATCTCTCATGGGAGGGGGTCCCCAATAAGGGGTACTCAGAGTTCCTGGCATTGATTTTGAGCTAACCAGGAGCAATGATAAAGTTTTCGGAGTCTGGATCTGGCGATCTTATATTGTTGATCTGTGTGTGCTGGTCGGGGTCCCAGTGCAGCTGAAAGCCTGGCACATTGTGTGGTGAGGGTGGGTGGAGAGGAGGGAGAGGCCCATAGCAGTTTTCTGTCCTTTGTGCGTTAAGAATATGTTTTTCTTAGTTCTTGTGATTCTCTATATATTTATTTTTTCTTCTTTTAGATATCTTGGGGTGAAGTATATGTTAGGATGATAAGTCTCTGATTAGAGAGCTCTATTGTGATACTGTCATTTTCCCTGCTTTCACCAATAGCTTTTTTTAAACAAAGAAGAGATAGTTAAATTATGAACTTCAAATAATTCTGAAATTGATTGCTTTCAAAAATTTCAAGTAATATACCACTTTTAATGCATTTTATTGCTATTGCAAAGGTGACATACAGAACAGTAACAGTTACAACATAAAGAGTATATTTCTTCTTGAACAGAATCACTCCTTCCCTTGCTTCTACCAGTTTTCCCCTACTCTCTCCACCCACATCATATATACTTCCTTTTGAACAAAATGTCTAGTGAGTATCATGGCTGTATGTGTTCACTCTTTGTCATAACATTTCTGTGCCTCTTCTTACATCCCAAGCACAGATAAGTGAACAAAAAAGACAGGAGGAAAAAAAAATGGCAACCAAAGAAAAAATAAACACTCATTTTTCCATTTTCTGCAGTTCATTTCAATAAATAAATGTTTTATGTAATCAGATTCACATAGGTATTGTACCTTTGAATTCCTGTCCTATATTACCTTCCTTTGGTCTAACAGTGTGTGCATGTCTAAAGACCTGTATATTTCATCATGTCTCAGTGCATTTTTAGCATTTCCGTGTGTTTACTTGTAGGTCTATAGGCACTTTCTAGTTAACAAATGAGGGAAATCATGTAATCTATGTTTGTTTTGGTCTGGCTTAATTCACTTAATATAATTTTCCACATATTTCCATTTCCTTACAAATATAATATTATTCTTTCTGATAGGTGAGTAGAATTTCATTGTTTATATACACCACACTTTCTTGTTTCATTCATCCACTGAGGAGCATCTGGTTGATTTAATATCTTGGTAGGGTAAACCATGTTACAATGAAAATGCTTTTGCTGCCAGCTTTAGTGTGGCATTATTTGTGATCTGTAGAGCCTGACATTATATACCAAACATTAAAGGTAAACAACTACCAACTGAGAATACTGTATGTGACAAAGTTCTCCTTCATAATCAAAAGACAAATAAAAGCATTCCATGCCAAAGAAAAATTGAAACAATTTATTCCCACCAAACCAACACTACAGAAGATACTCAAATATGTGCTATCTAAGAAAATCAAAAAGAACAGGATATTCACAGAGAAAATGCTCCCTTACCATAGAACCAAAAAAATAAAATAAGAATAGATTAGACACAGACTCTAAGAAAGTGGACAACAAGGGAGGCATTACCAGGCACTTCTCAGTCCTAATTCTCAATATCAATGGACTAATCTCTCCAATTATAAACATAGAATAGCTGGTTGGATTAAAAAAGCAAGACCCATCCATATGGTCTCTACAAAGCCACATCTTGCTGACAAAAACAAGCATATTTTCAAACTGAAGGGTTGGAATAAAATACTTAAAGCAAATGGTCCTTATAAACAGAAACACAAATATTAGATAAAATGGACATCAAATTAAAAATCATGAAAAATTGACAAAAAGGACCTTGCATACTAATAAAGGAAACTGTCTACAGGAGGACATAACAGTTTTAATTTTCATATGCACCAAATGTGGGATTGCCCAACTTGTTGAAACAAATACTACTTGACCTAAAAACACACAGATCCAAATACATAGATTTTTGTTGATTTAAACACATCATTATTAAATATTAATTTATATTTTCAGATACACATAGATATTGCATCTTTATATTCCTGTCCTAAGAGTATTTTCTTTTGGTTTCACTGTGTGTGTGAATGCCGATAGATTTATATATTTCTTGATATTCCAATGCATTTTTTATAAATGAAAATCTAATCAATATTGAGATTTCACCTTGTCCCAGTTAGAATGACCATTATGAAGAAAACTAACAATAACAAGTTCTGCCTTTGATATGGTCAAAATTTCACTGTTGATGGAAATGTAAATTTGTTCAATTATTCTGGAAAGTTGTATAGAGATTCTTTAAAAGACTAAATAAGAGTTTCCCTATTACAAAGAAACTCCACTCCCAAACATTTTTCCAATAGAACACAAATAAGGCCAGACTAAAGCTACCAGCACAACCATGTTTATTACAGCACTGGTTACCATCAAGACAATATGGAATCACCCCAGACACCTCTCAGTGGATAAATAGATCAGGAAAATGTTGTCTGTGTACACAATAGAATTGTACTCATCCATTAGAATGAGATTGTGCCATTAATAAGGAAATTTAAAGACTTAGACAATTTTACATTCATTGAAGAAGTAAGCCACACTCAATAAACACGTTGCATGGTTCCCTAAATTTGTTGTCACTAAGAATGCATCTATAAATCTCTAAGTTTGTGCATTGAATAGCACTACATTTTTTTTTTACTGTTTATGGTTTGGCTCAACTATTTTGTTTCCCTTTATTTAGTGTAATTTTAGTCAACCTGGCTCAGAGAATAATCAGAACTGTTATGTGTGTTGTGTTTTTATGAGTACCAAATTAAAAATGATAGAGGTTGACAAGATCAGATAAAAACTATCTATTCTGAAAGCGCTGCCTAACTGAATAGTTATAATGATCTTTGACCATTTTTTCCCTAAGATAAGAATCCAAACCTAGATTTGAGAATATCAGTTATGTCACCAATAATTCCTTCCATAAACAACTAAACTGTTTCTGTATTAACCTTCTAAAATGCTTCACCATATCTCCATGAATCTTTCCACAGAATATACAATTTCAAATGCCAACCTGTGTATCTTTATAGTTATAATATATGCAAATGTTAAATGAAGAAATGATGACAGCTTCATAAGACAGTAGCATAACTTTACAATAGAATACTCATACAACAATTTGAAATATTAAAGTTCAGAGCAATTTCAAACAATAACTATGAATATTTAAAAGAAATTCTTGATATACCACTCTTTCCATCCTGTAAACATCTCTGTTAATTACATGGGGCTTGAAAAAGCTTTACTTCATCCTGTAAGTCCCCTAGAGATAGCAATTGTTGCTGTGTTTAGAAATTGTGGCAGGATGCCAATTATACTGCATGATGAATGAAATATCTGCGACAACTGTCACAAAGCAACAAAAGTCACAGCACACATTTTAAAGCCAGAGGCTTAGAATTAGGCTTCTCATTGCATATGTAAATAACATTTATCTCAAATTTATTTATAACAATGAGAAAATATGCTTTCATATTAAAAACTTCCCAAATTTTCAGGCTTCACTACCCAGTTCTCACTTGTAGCTATGATGAGTGCACACATAAATAGGCATCACATTATAAAGAAGTTGATAATGTACATTTTATTTATAGACTTAGTAGCATGGGAATTACTTCATTTTTTCCCTTTGGAAAAATCATAAAATATTTTCACCATAAGTAATTTACAAATTGTTCAAGTTATTTAGCTAGGAATATTTTATAATAATTTTTAAAATTGTTTGTGCTGGGCACTGGTGGCTCATGCTTGTAATCCTAGATACTCAGGAGGCTGAGATCTGAGGATTGTGGTTCAAAGTCAGCCCAAGCAGGAAAATCCATGAGACTCATATCTCCAGTTAACCACTAGAAAACCAAAAGTGACGCTGTGGCTCAAGTGGCTCAAGCTCTTGCCTTGAGCTGAAGATCTCAGGGCTAATGGCCAGGCCCAGAATTCAAACCTCTGGCTAACCAAAAAAAAAAAAGGATTATTTTTATTTTTGTGCAATTCTCTGTTGTTGTTATATATCATAGATCATGTTTCTGTTTCTTTCTTTGACTTATTTATGCTGCAAAATCTACAAATGCAGACTTACTTCTTAGTCTTGTTTTTATTGTGAGAGAACATAAATTATCCTATCAGTCTTCTCATTTTTTCCCTAGAGAAAATGTTATATAATTTAATTTGTTCCAGCTTTATTCTAAACTATGTGTGTGTTTGGTGTGTGTGTGTGTCTGTGTGTTTGTGTGTATGTCTGTGTGTCTGTGTGTGTGCAGGTCATGTGTAGATTAAATTGGCTATCTAAAGTTCCTCCAATATTTTTTTTAATTTTAACAATAATTTGTTTATGTTATATTATGATATTTGTTCCTTTCATGTGTGAAATTTGTGTTCTGCAGACAAGTAATCATACAAGAAACAAAACTAAAATGGAAAAAAATTCTATATAAATAACTTTTGGAAAAATGAATGTAATTTTCAATACAGCAAATGAAAATAAACCATAGGGAAAAATGGATAAACTTTGTACATTAAATATGGGATACAATATTTAAGGCTTACATTTAATGAAAAACATTAGCAAGAAGGAAATGTATACATCATGATCATATAGAAAGAAGAAATGGAAGCAAATCAACCAGTTAAGAAGATGAGAGTCTAGAATTATTTGTACACCCTACTGGTGTGTGAAGGTCTATAATGGTTTCTCAGATAATGGTTTCTCAGATGCTTTGTACAAATTTATCTCTCCACACAGATGTGTTTTTTAGCCAATCACAATGATGAACAGCAATAACAGTGACCATAAAATCTCTCACTATATTCCATATTTTTTCATGAGTTAATTCATTTAATTCAACATTTCTTACACCAAACATATATAGTATGTTATCATTATATTATCATTAGTATTTAGTGTTGGTTATCAAGGACAGAATAGGCTAGGAATGGGTTAGTTGAAATTTGCAACCTGTTTTGGTCTGCATCTGAATCTACCAGATACTGGAGAGAAAGTTTTGAAACCCAGATATTCTCCCTCCACTATGAGTCTGTGTAATGACTAAGAAAATTAAAAGACTGCACCCTGAGCATATTCTTGCTGAAAGAGCAGATACTTTTAGTTCTCACTGACCTTGCTGCTCTCTCTCTTTTCTTTTTCTCTGTCATTCTGTCTGCCTCTGACTGTCTCTCACTTTGTCATTCTGTCTTTCTGAATCTGTCTCTGTCTCTGTCCCTTTCTCTTTTATCAAGAGCAATCAAAAGAATACAGGCTACTGAAAAGGTTATATTAACAACTATTTATATTATATTGGTTACTCAAATTGATTTCTAGGAAAAGAAAAAAAAGTATAATGAATGCAAACAAGACATACTAGAATATGAGAGTATTTAAGGTTTACTAAATAACTGACAATTTTGTTCAGAATAATTTCACAGAGGCAGAACCTTCTTTCAGAACAATGTAGAAATGTTCTGTTGTGCCTACCATGCGTTACACTTGTGTCATTCTGATACTTATGTGGTTGTGGGTGGGTTAATTCTTGGCTGCTAAGGTACAGAAGGGCTGAATTTGTCAATGAGTAAATAATTGAGAGCAAAGATGTGTATGAACTTTCTCATATTTTAATTATTTTTTAAGAAAGCATATAAAATCGGAAGTGACCTTGGAATAATAGCAAAGCAATTCACCATGTAAAAATGACTAGTTCATTTCTTTTCCTTAAATCTTACCTTTCTAGAGAATTATTACTATCTAGTGAATACCTTTGATTTTTCTCTTTTTGAAATGACTGCTTAAAATGTCTTGAGACTTCCTATTGTGTATCCAGAAGCTACTTGTTTGTGAGGGACTTGTAACTGTTAAATTAGAAGAGATCCTCTTAAGCAAATGAAACAACTCTTTCTTGAACACTTAGAAAAAGTTCTTTGTTATTGCTAATAGTACATTTTTACCTTGTGTTTCTAGAAATAGGAAATATCCAAGAGCTTCAATCCAGCAACTATATGAGAAAACTCCCCTTCATCCATCAGTGTCACTTTATATATTAGAAGCCAGCAGACCATTTCTCTCACTTTACTTCAGCTTCTTTTTAGGATGAGGTAAGGTTCATAATGCTCAAATATGATAGTTCTTTCTTCTAGCCTATTATTTAGAGAGCAATCAATTTTGCTCTGTGTCACTTGACAAACTCGAGCTTTGCAAAAAGAAAGTAAATTCTCACTAGTGCTTGTGTTTGAGGGTATACATGAATGTGAATAGGACCTATGGTATAACATGCTGAACAGGTTAATATCATTACATAGTTTATGGCTTTTTAAAGAGTTCCTTTAAGATGTCTTGATTTTTCAGAAAATTTGGATTTTCTTTCAACTAAATTATCACCTACATAAGTCTCTGAATGTTTAAAACTTTTATTCGGCCTTTTTTTTAATAATAACAGATGAAATCCTGAGGTATCTGTTGAACAACTAATAGGATCTTTGGATAACATCATGGAATGAAAGACTTTCCTCAAAATGGAGTTTGCTATATCAATGTATTTTCTTCCGAGGGTTACAGGCATTGGCCTTTGGAATGACCATCATCTTATAATTTGTACTTCAATCCTCACTACATAATTAAATAAAGTGATTCATAAACTTAACATTTGAATTATGTTTCAAATAGTGCACATCATTTTGCATAGGCATTTAGAGTGTTAAATAATTATTTTTATGAGTGGTTTTATTCTTGTAAAAATTTTGGCTTAATATTATGTCTTGAACTCTCACCTAAATTCAATGTTACATAAATATTTCTAGTATATTTGAATAGTCATCTTACCTCAAATTTAATATTACCATGCTGTAAAGCTACTTATGCCACTTATTAGTGTTTAAAATTTGGTTGATGCACATATATTTGTATATATGTATGTGCACATCTTATACACACAGACACTAAAATACAGATTGATCACAATTAGATGAAATGGTTTTATATAAGGTTCTCTTTTTAATCTTTCTACTTATAGAAACGTTGCAAATTTATTAGTTCTCCCCTCTTTATTCTCCCTCCTCATTCCTACACTTTCCCAAACTAGTCCCTCAGTATTCATTGTTCTTTGTTCACGAATACAAATTTAGAAGGTTTTTTTTCACTGTTAATAAGCATGCAAAGAGAAATTACTACAAGACCACCAGAAAGAAAAAAGAAAGCAACTAACAATTGTTGGATAGCTAATACTTCAGGGATTATAACAGATATACCTCAATGATTTCTGTAATTTGTTATAATATAATAGGCTTATTCATCTCATGTATGTGTGTACTCACATGTGTTACTAAACTATTGATGCAGAGTTGCTTTAGCATTGCTAGACAAGTTGCTCTAGTATTTGGGCTATGAATCCAGCCATTTAATTCCCTTTTTCAGTAAACTATTTGAGTCAAAGGTAGATTAGACATATTTTCTAAGGCAGACCCCAGTCTGAATTTTTACAAATTTAGATTTTATAATTGCTTCACTCCATTCCACACATAAAGTTTTCATGTCGTTTTAATTTTCAACATGCTTTGAATTTCCCATTCTCATTTATTGAACTACTCTATATTTTAACATATTTGTAAAGAAATAATGTTTATACTCAGCTCTGTAATCTGCATAATTTCCACATTGCCAGGAGTCATAAGATAGTTTATTTAAAATTATTCCACTAAATAAAACTAAATAAATTGAAATAGAAATGAATCATCTCAGGATAAAATTGATCCTGTCAGTTATAATATGCTACATTCTACTGTAAGACATTCTGTGAATATTATACTACTTTGAATGTTGTCATTGAATTAATTGTCTAATTTTTCTCCAAATGTTGCTTGATTAAAACAACACTTATACTTTACATAGTCTTCATCAAGTTAACAACTTCCTATAATCCAATGAGAGAGAATATGCTATCCAAAGAAAACTACAATTGATTTTTCACACATTTATTTTTCTTTTTATTTCCCTCAGCCAGAAAACATATAAACTAGATACTTAATAATGAATTCACAAGCCTCTTAGATTTCTCTTCCTCTGCAACAGTCCAATGAGTCTTTATCTGTTGCTCCAGACAGCCATCTTCTCAAATCACCTAGAGATGTGAATGATAACCCTATCACCTACTAGACAGAAACATCAAAATTCTAGCCACCATTCACGAAGATGGCTTTTTCTTATCTGAAGCTATCCATCTATAATATGTAAGGGCAGAGCCTGCTTTCAGTAATGCAGCTGGTTATAGCAACTAAGAATAGCACAAGCTTCTGTCGACATGATGTAGAATAACTCAATTTCTTTACACAGAACCAAACTAGAATGCTTGACTCCTGAAGAACAAATGGGGAAAATCTTTGTTGAGGATAAATTACAAATGACTGCATCCAATAATTAAAATATTTATGTATACAAATCTGTAAACCCTTAAGACTTGACATTAGTGAGTAGTTTAAACAGCTATCACTGTAATGTTTAGTAATGCAACTGACTTTTATTAGTTTGCAAAACATAATCAAAACCAATAGATACATATATATGAGATTGAAAATAAATCAAATACATTTGACTGAATCTGAAATGTCAATGTCATGAAATCATTAGAGATGCATTTCCTGTGCTATTCCTGTCAGATAACATAGGTTTCCAAGTTTTATTTTTCTGTCTGGCATTTCTGTTTAGTTTTTAAATACAGTATTATATAAGTAGCTATTAAATCTGTTGTGAAATAAATTCATCTTGAGTAAGCAAGTATATTTACTTAACATTTACAAATACTAGTTAATATAAAATAACATTCCCCTTAATAAAATAGTCATAAAATTGTGTGTATACATGTATCTATTTACATATATACACACATACATACATTTATCATTTTAGTGAATACAACAATGTATTGGCATGACAGTAAGGATTATTATTTTCTTTAACTAACAGTAACTAATAGTATGTTAAACAACATACTATTTTCACTTAGAGACATTTGCATTTGTATAGTTTTCTCATTTTTCCTCTCTTTCACCTTCTTGACAATATTTCTTGCTACCCAGTGTAGAAGTTCTCATCAGATCTCATGAAAGCCTGAGGTTAACAAAATCATTTTACTTGAGGTAAATTTAAAACCCGAGTCTCTAGGAATAAGTACCACACCTGCACTCCCATTCCCAAGATCTTTAAATCTTAATGATTTGTGTTCCAGAAATGGACTTAGGCATTGCTTTTCTACCTACACTTCTTTTAGCTCACTTTAAGTGGCTTGGCTGTTTGCACTTAAGGATTTTGAACAACTTTAGATACATGATTGCCCCTCTATCCTTTAAGAATAAGAGGTGAGGTTTTGCATAATTTACATAGACTTCAGGTACTAAGAGGTATTAGAAGAGTTTTATCAAATAAGTGTGTGGGCGATTGAAGGGGCACCAGAGTGACATTTCCTAATTGTGTGTGGGATAATTTAATAAATGGCTGGCTTCCCTGTCAATTACAGGATAAAGGCCTGAGCATAGGAAATGTTTGGATTAATTATTAATATCAATTGGCTATTAGAGCCCTTCAGTTTCTTGCTGTGTGGCAAAGTACATCAGTGAAAGTGCTAGAAAGAAGGCAATTCGTTTGCATGCTGATGGCTCTGAATTGTAATAAATCTTAACAAGTTCTAAACCTTCTGACTCTCAATTGACCTTCTAAAGCTTCCTTTTGTGGTACTAGTCTCAGTGGAGACAGTATGGTTTAATATACTTGAGTCGCATGAGGAAAGTATGAATTCTACATAGATGTAACATGTCTGAGATATGGAAAAATCATGACTTGTGTTTAGACTCCTATCTACAGGTGATGATGAAATATTCTAGATTATCATCATAGCTGTTATTGTTAGCATTGTGCATGGTAAAAGATAATGCTTATTTTGTTAATATAGACTAATTGCACAAGTTGTAGTTTTACCATGATTTTCTTTCCATAGAAATACCTACATTGATTGTGTCTACCCTTCTGGAATCCTCTTTTCCCACACATGTGAGAAATAATGTTTTTGCTCTTTCCTATAAGAGACTGAGCAAATACTCTGACAGATTTTTGCTTTCTCTACATTTGTCTCCTTCACAAGTGCAAGTTGATTCAAAGAGATCATTTATGTATCAAAGAAAAACAACATTAACAATGAAATTAAACTGTTTTGAAATTCATTTCAATATTATGTAATGATGATTCTTACAAGAAATGTGAAAATTGGACTATTAGACAAGAAATAATGTAAGCAATTCAATATATATAAACACTATGTATAGATAGAGACTTGTCTTTGGACGTTAGCTCAAGGTATATTTCAACACCTATTTTAATGTATTTTACTGAATTGTAAGTCTGAGGTCAGCTTCTTATCTGTAGGACACCAAGTTGTCCTCTTCAATGAAATTACTAAGCAAATCAGAAGACCTGTACCTTCAGAATAGCTCCATCCATAAAAGTAAACACTTCTAAATTATTTTATCATATCAAAAATAATTAAAGGGCAAAAATTTATTTGTAATAAATATATGCTTAGAAAAAAATCCCAAGGTCATTAATCGTGTATATTTTCATTTTTAGATAGAACACTAAATTTTAATAGCTGCCTTTGTTAGCATCAATTGACTAAGAGAAAAAGATTGGAATCTGCTTGCTTGCTTGCTTCTATACTTGTTTGTTCATTCAAATACTTGGAATTGAAGTCAAGATCTCATGAATACAATCAATATAACTACTCTACCATTATGGATTGATTGATAGATTTGGGGTTTTGGGGAGAGAGTAGCAGAGTCTCACACTTTTGCCTGGGCAGACTAGCATCAGCCTACTTACACGTTCCAAGGTGTTGCAACCAAAACCACCCAACAAGTTTTTGTGTTTTCTTAATTCCTCATTAAAGTTGTACTAACATATTAACATATAATTATTGTACCCTTAATGACTATGTTCAACTTTTATGAACAATTCATTGTTGTGTAGCTTCTATGCAGTAAAAATTTAAAAAAATTGTTTTCTTTCGTGGATTTTGATGTTCCAGTCTATGATGGGTTTTACCCATTGCGTTGGGGATTGTGACAAAGCAAAATAATAAGATGGGAATGTGGAACTTAAAGAAAACAAAAACAACACCATTTTGTTGGGGGCGGTCATATATGGGTCTTTAATAAATAGTCTTTTAAGGATAACATTAAACAATAAAATTTAGCTTAATAATGAGGTACAGTGATTACTAGGAACAAAATAAATCCATAGGTTGCTTTCACAGGCCTGTTTATGTCATTGAACAGGTGTCTTACAGCAAGCCCTGATTATACCTCTCATATTATTCATCAGCTATTGCCTTCTTTGTTGAGGGAATTTTTTGATATATGGAACATATCTAATACTATAAGACACTTAACTTTTAGTAATGAAGTCATTTTAAAAATTTTGCTTTGAGTCTTTGAGAAAGATGAGAAATGTTTTCAAATACATATGCTCCATGAGAACAGTATTTCCTACATTCTGAATCTTGTCTCTTTTAAACAAAACAGAAGGACATTATCTCCTTGCCAGAGACCTGAAAGCCAGCTTTTATTTTCAGCTCTAATGGTCTCATCTGAATAGGCATCCCAGGAGTGTGAGCTGACAGAAGACCCCACACTATGACTCATGCTGTTAAATGCCAAGTTGATGGGTAACAAAGTTATCATAATCCATAATTTAATTATAGATAATGCCTGAATTTTTATTGTAACACTGAGATTCTGGCTTCATTTACACTTCTGGGATCCTTCACAAATGATTTGGGTTGATCTTTGATATAGGGTCAGGAATAAGAAACTTTTATAAAAACTGTTTTCAATCTTATTTGCAAGAAAAAGTCTATATCTGAAGTGGATTTATTTTGGAGGGTTGTCATATGTCTATACTTGCTGTGGTAAGCATAAATTTTAATAAGAATTTGTGTAGATGTCACCTTTGTGCCACAGATATTTGGGATGGAGTTCTTATATCTTTTGGATGTAAACATTGATGCTTTTCTTGTTACTGCTGAAAATCTTGAAAGCAGAAATAAAAAAATTAAAAAAAACCAACACCAAAAAACCTGTTTACTTGTAACTATAAGGAAAGAAAAAAGACACCCTCCATACTTGATATTTTCCCTTAAATATGACTGTTCTCATACAAATTTCTTCTTAGTTCATGAAATTTCAGAGAGTTCTCCTCCTTTAAAATTTTAAATAATTTGTTTTTTTCCTTTCCTCTCCACAAATTATACCAACATCAAATACAATGAAAACAGGGGTTATACAGTGGGGGAGGGACATACAAAGCAACAATGAAATTATCTTATAAATATGTTAGAAACAACCTCAAGAAAGAAAAATAAAAATTTGAATCCTTACCTTGGGGTTCATTTCACCTAAAATCAACTTATGTGACCTTTTCTGCTTGTCTCAGACATATACTAGTTATTTCAAATAAAGGAAACCATGGGACCTATATAGTTTCTTGGGCCTGGCTTACTTCCCTTAATATAATTTAAATAGAGATACAGGTGGCCTCATTGTAATAATGAGATGTACAGGTCGTTATGTTGAAAAACGGACTTTTCAACTTTGGCAGGACATGGGGACATGGGGCGGGGGGAGGGGGGTAGAGATGGGAGATGGGAAGGGATGAGAAGGGGAAAAAAAGGAGGAGGCAACAATGCTTGATAAAAAATGTACTCATTATCTTGCCCATGTAATTGTAACCCCTCTGTTCAGTATTTTTCATAAAAAAAAGAGAATATATTAGACCTAAAAAAAATTTAAATAGGTGAACAATACTATCCCTTGTGCTTCATGAAACATTTGCCTGGCAGTATACCCCAGTGATATGATCACCTGAAGCTTTTATTGGCATTTATATTTGTGGCAGAATCATTCATTAAAATAGTCCAAATCTTGGTAATACTCACTGTTAACACTTAAGGTTTTCTGAAGGAAATATGGCAATAAAGTAAAATGATGTTTTACAGAATTTAAAAAAAAATCTGAGTTCTTGATTATAGCCATTCTAACTGGGTTGAGGTGGTATCTCAATGTCGTTTTGATTTGCATTTTTTTTATGGCTGGGGAGGTTGAGCATTTCTTCATGGGTCTATTGGCCATTCTTATTTCCTCTTCAGAGAAGTTTCTTTGTAAGTCTTTAGCCCACTTATTTATTGGGCAGTTGTTTCTTTGAGGATTTGTTGTTGGGGGATTTAATTTTTTGAGTTCCAAGTATATTTTAGATATGAGACCCTTGTCTGTTATATGGTTAGTGAAGATCTTCTCCCAATCTGTGTATGTCCTTTGCCATGCAGAAGCTTGCAGGTTGATGCAATCCCATTTTTCCAACCTCTATTTAATGAAAATATTATGGTAAATCTATATAAAGAAATGAATCAATTGAGGTTTGTGTAATTTGTTCTGTGTGTTCTGTTTGTGTCTGTAAGGATGTGTATGGTCGACGATTGCAATATATGCATTTACTACAGAATGTATTATAAAAGAAAGTTATTTATGCTGTATATACTTGGAATTGTTACTTTGAAAGCTAGGAGGATTGCCAATCTCAGAACTTCCTTGAAAATTGCAATTGTATTTATAAATGAAAGCTAGTTGTGTATAGGTAGAAAATGATTATGAGAAATATGATTTTATCTTCAATATTCTCAAGAATATAAATTCTACAGTATAATAATTTCATTATTTTTGGTGTTTTTATATATCAAATTATAATACATGCTCCCATAATTTATAACAGTTAAACATACATGTTTTTTGATTAATTTAACTAAGTAAAATGTAAAAATATATTGAAATGGCACCTTGATATAGAGAGAAACAGAGAAAGTTACGTATTCTCCAAAATGGCATAGCAATTTTATAGGAAAAGCATAAGAACATTAGATTATTAAGTGCATTTAAAAAGAAATGGAATTCTCTATTGAATCTAAAACCAGAGCATAACTATGTTCTGTTCTATTGACATACATATTTATCCTATGTATCAGTTAATAAAATTAAGTGAATTACAGACATTGTCTATGTTATATGTATACAGAAACCTAAAAGCCATTGTTGTTATATATTGATTCTTATTTCTGTTGTTACACATTTTAAATAATTTCACCACATTAAAGAACATACATGCTATCATTCAATTTAAATATACAGCTAGCAGTAGCACCCCTGAGATAGGCTCAAGGGAGAGTAGATGTTAAAGTAATCAAGGAGAATAACTGGGAAAATATCATCTGTCTTTACATTCCCTAAATTACGCATTCTAGCTATTAAAGGAAGTAGCACCATATAAAAGTTGCCAGTTAAAAGCATGCTCACAAATCTTTGGTAAGGTAAATTAGTGTATCTACTACAGAAATCAGATTGGAACTGCCTCAAATCTAAAAACAACTACCATATGAGCCAATTATACAACTCTGTAGTCATTAAAAATATACATACCTGAATATGAATATACATGTTTATTGTTACCTTACTCACAATGCATACAGTCTACTTTCCTATCAATGGATGAAATTATAATGGAAGATGTTATTCAGTCACTAAGAAGAACAAAATGCCTGGGTGCCAGTGGCTCATGCCTGCATATCCTGGTTACTCAGGAGGCTGAGGAATGAAGATCCCAGTTCAAAGATAGTCCAGGCAAGAAAAACCTTGAGACTCTCATCTCCAATTAACCTCCAGAAATCCTGAAGGGGCGCGGTGCCTCATATGGTAGAGCTAGCCTTGAGCTGAAGAGAACAGGGACAGCCCCCAAACCCAAAGATCAAGCCCCACAACAACAACAACAAAATAAATACATACTTAAAAAATGAAAACTTAAACAAAACAAAGTGGTCTCATTTACAGGAAGTAGAATAAACTGGAGAATATAATAGTTATTAAATAAGCCAGATTGAAATCACAAATTTTATCTCATATGTGCAAGCTCGGGAAAAATATATATGATATCAATGTACAAAAGAAATGAATGAAAAGAAAAGACAAGAAAAGAAATGAGGAAGTGTGAGTAAAAGGAAATTACAGAAGGGAATAAAGGGATTGATACAATCAAATTATTTTATAGGAATGAATGAAAGTGTTACAATAAAATCCATTATTCTCTATAATGAAAATGGACTGATAAAAATGCAACTCAACATATCGTATTACATAAAACATTTTTCTCTTCTTTCTGGTTAAAAAAATTTAAACTCTTCTCCCAGAGACTTATTTTACATTATTGTCAATTACAACCACCTACTGAAAATCTCAATACTACAACCCATTTTCCTTTTTGCTGTAATTCTGCTGTAATTCTGCAACAATGTGCCAAACTTTTCTCATCACTACCTTCCTGCTCCCCTTCTCAGCTTTTGTCAACCACTCTTGTATTCCTCTAAAAAAATCTTTCAAATCTAAATCAAAAGGACATGCCAAATATGTCTTTCTAACTCTGATTTATTTCACTAAATAAAGAATCTTTCATGTTTATTCATGCTATCTCAAAAGACTATGCTTTATCCACTTTTATGACTTAAAAGTACTCCATTATTTCTATTGTACTTTTTCATTCATTTTAATGCTGCTATAAGCTTTAGGTACAGATTTTTCTTTGATATATTGATTGCATTTAGAAAAAGAATGATTTTGCTGAGAAAAAAATGACAGAGAAAAACAATTTGTTTCAACAATTTGTATCTCTAATCCTGAATTTTTTTAAAAAAAATTTAAAACCTGGTAACTCCAACAGTGATTTGGTAGCAAATTTCTGCCCTTTAGAATAATATAATAATATCTACTGGGGAAAATCTTCTAAGCATTTAGGTATTTTGACACTAACATCAATAAAAGCTATGTACTGCTATTGTGTCTCTACATTGCTACCTGACTTATCAGCATCTTGAGCAAGCAAACAAAAAGAAATGTTCAAAAAGTAATGTAGTTATTACAAGACTTATGTAACCCTAGCACCTTTCTCTGTCACTTTTACCACTAAAAATATATTGGTGAGGAAGAAGTTGATTCCACCTATTAGATAACAATATATGCCTCATAGTTGACAATCATTTTAGTGGGTACCAAAATGGTGACCTTCGCAAGTAAAATAGTTAAACTCTATGCTAATCCTCATATGACAATTCGCAAAGCTTTGTTTAACTCTCTTGTGTCAATCTTCCACTCTTATTTTTCGCAATATTTGACTAATTTGTAAGTCATATGACTGTTATAAAAGTTGTAGGTAGCTAACTACCAAATAAATTAATCTATATTATTCAAAAATATTGCCCTCTGCTACACAATTTCTTCTCCCTTTTTGTACAGAGTCACATGTATGGATGATTATAAGCCTCAGACAATTTCAAGATGGCCCAAACCTATAATAAAAAAACCTAGTTTTTGTGTTTTTTTAACAAGCACTCAAAATTTCACCTTCAGTCTCAGAGATATTTCCCATGAGATGATTTTATAGTGTTAGTATTGGTTATAATATCTCTGCGGTTTTTGTTTGCTTGTTTACTTCATTAGAACAATGAGGAATTCTAATAACTTCATTTTCTTTCATTTAAGACTATTGAATTTGAAAAGATGGAAAACTGAGTATCAATTTTATTCTATTTTCTAATATTCTGGCACATATATGGTAAAATTATGAGACACAGCTGAAGAAGATGGTCACTACCATCCCTGCAGTTTCCAAGACTACACTAGCACAGACACAATCAATGATATCAAGGCTTTCTACAATACCCCTCATTCTAAAAATAAACAACTAGCCTCGTGCATTCATGAAACACATCATTCAAAATCCTCTTTGACTATAACTATCAACAAAAGCAGTTGAAGAAGAAAGAGTATGGTTTTCTCTAAATGTTATTTTCCAAATATTTGCTGAGAGCCAGAACCATTACAAAACTTAGGTTGTTAGGGAAAATGTGATATTTATATACATTTGGAATATTATTTAGTCTGTGTATATATGTATAGATACACACAGAGCCAACATTGCATGGTTAAATGCACGTATCCCATGTGCTATTTCAATTACCTCCATACTTCCAAATGTAAATTTCAGTATGAGAAAATAGAGTCTGGAGTTTAAGTTCATACATTCACCAAGATCTACTTAAAACTATGCTACATAATATACCACTTGACATATTTTCCTTCATGTTAAAGAATAAGTTAATATATTATTGTACCTTTAATTACCATAAGCAAGCATTAGATTTCTTTGTTTAGATCCCTTAGTTACAAAAAATAGAGTAGTATTGTCTTTGGGATGATCTTCTAATATGAAGTGAAATTCTCAGAAATACCATGAATGCTTGTAAAACCTGGTAAAAATGATAGATCAAAGCTCATATTTTCTCTAAACAAAAACTGAAGAACTTGGAGTTTGATAATTATTGTATGACACTGTGTGGCTAACTGAAGAACACACATTTTTGTAACTTATAATACCTGTGTGTTTCACCAGATCATCTAAGTATATCAGTTACTCTTCTAAAATATGCAGCTTATAGTTTTATGAATATTGTAGGGTTTTAATAAACAAAAAAGAGACGGAAAGTTATTGTGTATTTGATGACATTTGAATTTGAATGAGTACATTGGGGATAGCACATATTTAAAAATACAAAAGATGAACTTGAAAACATGTCATATGACAAGCAGATTTTACACAGTTTTAAATTGATTTTGCTATTTTGAAATATACTGCATCTGCTGTCTATCTTTGACACTACTGGTGTGGAGTTTAGACACTACATGTGGATGCATAATTTATATTTTGATTACATTTGTAAGGCCAAAGAGGCCAAAGAGGTTGTGTTCATGAATAATTCCAACCAGCTGAAAGAATAGGCTTTTCAAACTTCCATTTTTGTGTTTTGCTTTCCAAACTGGATGTCTTAACAATGTAAAATATGTTACTGATCGATAGGATTAAGAATCCACTGTGTTCTAACAGTTCTCCTCTGTAATATTCCGCTACGCTACAGAAATAATGTAAAAATTAATGATAACTCACAGACACTTAACATATGTGCAATTTCTTTTATAGGTAAGATATGATAAAAATCAAATTATGCTAGTATAGTATTTTATCTAAGTAAATGAAACATATTTTATAAAGAAAATGGAAGATTTATTGTAATAATTAGTATACTTTATATAAAAAGTTTAGAAAACTTGCTCCCCACATTCTTAAACACAGTATTGAATTTTAAATATTCAAATTTAATTCTTAGTTAAGATTCACATCATGGTTTGTTTGTTCAGGATAAATTTATTTCAATGTGTTTTTAACTCCTTTAATAGAGAACAAAATTGTAATATTTATAGAAATAAAAATTTAGAGTGAAAATTAAAATGATATTGTATTTGAACAGTAGGAGACATAGTAAGACTCAAAACCAAATATAAGTAAATTTAAATATTTTTTATGAACTAGTATTCAAATTCATCTCAAGTACCAAGACACTACAATGTATTTCATTATAGTGTGGAAAGAAATAGTGATTTATGAACAGTGATGGGTTCTTTTTGTTTATTTGTTTGTTTGTTGTTATTGTAAAGGTAGTGTAGGGAGGCATTATGGTTAATTACAACTTTTTATAACTTTATTTTTTTCTTTTTAATTAGTGTATATTAATTATACATAGATGTTTCATTATAATAATTCCATGCATACAGTGTATTTTGATAAATTTACCTAGCACCATAAGTAATGTTTAGTTAAGGGGGACTAGTTGCTCTGATTAGATTGGCAGAGTAGATTAAATTTTATTTAATCTATTTTAGGCCTATTTTTTGAGTTATGTATCCTCTTTGTTGTGCAAAAGTACATTTATTACACAAATTATTTTTAAAATAATTCATATATTAATACTCAAAATCCATAAAATCCATATATTAATATTCAATTTTTTGTTTAATGTGTAACTTGTAAACTATTCATAATTTATTATTTGATAGTTATCCCTTCCCTATAGCTTTGATTAACAGGTAAAAATAATTTAAAAGTTTGGATAAAGTTAACTGTACTGAGTTAACTTTTAAGAGACAATCCAAATTGTTACTATAATATATATTTTAAAATACTCTACATTTGCAAATTAGTCCTAATTTTAATTATAATAAAAAATTATAATGTTTTTGTGCTTTATCAGATTACTTCTTTTATGCTTGGAAAAGATATATTACAAGTGAAACTTCTTTGTTCTTGTAATTGAATACTATACTTAATATACTAGTATAGAGTTCTGCATTAATTGCTCATTATTTGCAGTCTTCCTGAAGCTCAATATTGAGATGGATTTTTCCTTTGGTTCACATAAGAACATCATTGTAGTTGATAGCCTATATTTCAATGTATATTGTTGGACAAATGTTGCCAGTTTACAAACCATGGAGATTTATAAATTGTATAATCTTAGTGATGAATAAAAGTGACACTCAGATAATCTTTAAAATGGTACGAAATCATCCCACTTCCAAACATATTTGCAGTGAGGCAATACAATACATTTCTGACTTTAATAACTCAGTTACTGATTGGCTGTAAATTCACAGATTACTATAACACCCTTAAAGTCTTCTAATTTCTTAGAATAATTAACAGTAACTAGGGAAGAAATATATTTAGGATTAGAGTTCTGTTGTGAAAATGCACATAAGGCAAATGCTGGAAGCTTCAGGAAAGACTTTTTTATGCACAGAGATAGTATGTAGCATGATCCTGGAACATTTACATGTTCATAAACAGAGAAGCTACTCTAAACTTTGTTTACAGTTTTTTTGAGTTTCACTGTGCAGTAATGATCAATGAAATCCTTGGCCAGATGATTTAATTTCCATTTCCTAAACCTGCCCTTTCTACAAAAATAGACAGCAAGTTGCTCCTAAATCTATCTATCTATCTATCTATCTATCTATCTATACATAAATATATATGTATATATAGTATTTAGAAAGTGTGTGCAGATATATATATATATATATATATATATATATATATATGTTATAGACATCTAACATTATTGGATGTTGGATTTTTTGGAATAGGATTTTATTTTCCTTTTAAAATTAAAATTTCTGGAAAGGATGAGAATGTAACTGTACTTGAAGAGCCTTTAAAACCTATCTATTTTCTTTAATTTTCAAATAAATACAACCCTGAAATACCACCTTACCCCAGTCAGAATGGCCTATATCCTAAATTCAGACAATGACAAATGCTGGTGGGGATGTGGGAAAAGAGGAACCCTACTGCATTGGTGGTGGACATATAAAGTAATACAACTACTTTGGAAAGCAGTCTGGAGGTTTCTCAGAAAACTAAAGATAGACCTTCTTTACAACCCAACCGTATCACTCCCAGGCATTTACCCTGAACAACAGGAACCAGCACAGAAGAACACAGGCATCTCCATGTTGGTTGCTGCACTGTTCACAATAGCCAATATATGGAAGCAAACCAGATGCGCCACTACAGATGAATGGATGCAAAAATTTGGGTACTTATATACAATGGAATATTATGCAGACATTACAAAGGACAATATAATGACATTGACAGGGAAATGAATGGAACTAGAGTAAATCATCTTTATCAAAATAAGCCAAGATCAGAGAGGCAAATGGCACATGTTCTCCCTGATATGCAGATGTTAAATTCAAAACATCAGAAGATATGACAAAGTAAGCAGGACTCAAGAAACAAAGGACCTCTTCTTAATTTATCAAATCATTTTAGATGACTCTATGACCCCACATACGATATATACATGTGCACATAATAGAGAAGCTAGGAGGAGGGCACAGAATCAGAGGAAAATGGGCTGAAAAAACAAAAACACTTATTTTACCTTCTATTTTAGAAGGTCATCTTTTGCTGGATATAGATTTGTAGATTGTAGAACATTCTTCTTTTTTAAAAATCATCATTGAAAATACACTATTCCTAGATGGGCGCCGGTGGCTCCTGCCTGTAATCCTAGCTACTCAGGAGGCTGAGATCTGAGTATTGTGGTTCAAAGCCAGCCAGGGCAGGAAAGTCCGGGAGACTCTTTTCTCCAATAAACCATTCAGAAAACCAGAAGTGGTGCAGTGGCTCAAGTGGTAGAGCACTAGACTTGAGCTAAAGAGCTGAGGGACAGCATTCAGGCCCACAGTTCAAGCCCCATGACCGAAATATATATATATGCTATTTCACTATTTTTTTCCTATTTTCTTTAAACAAATAATTTTCACTCATTGTAGACTTTTTCAGATACTTTTACTCTGGTCTTACTTATAGAGCAACTCTGTGACCACTGGGTAAGAAGTGTACTATATAAAACAGAGTTGATAACACATTTGTCTGAATATGTCAATAACTGATTCGGGGGGGGGGGAAATTATCATAAACCAACATAGGCTGATTCACAAGAAAAAAAGCTTACACATTCATTTTCATAACAGTAAATGGTATCACATGAATCACAAATCTCATTCAGACATGTTATGTATTTTTTGTTTTGTTTTCTGGTCCTGGCACTTGAATTCTGAGCCTCGGTTTTTTTCCCTCAGATCTTTTTGTTGATAGCTAGCACTCTACCACTTGAGCTACCGTGCCACTTCCAGTGTTTCTGTGGTTAGGTGGAGATAAGAGTCTCATGAACATCACTGCCCAAGATGGCTTGGAACGGAGATTCTCAAATCTCCGCTTTCTGAGTAGCTAGGATTATGAACATGAGCCACCAGAGCCCAGTATGCCTGATATTTTTTTAGTGTTAACCTTAGAGAAACAGTGTAACTGTGGAGAAAGGCAGTAATTACATTTTAGGAGAAGAAGGAACAAGGATCTTGGGAGCAGGTAAAATTCAGAAAGACCTTCTGATTATCTCTTCATTTCAGCATGTCAATCCTGCAAATATCAACATATATTGTAAATATGTGTTTGCACATGCAACCATAAACATAGGCATATACACAAATGCACACACATCTCTTTATTATATTAAGGCTTAAATTACTAAAAATGTTCATTTTTATAGTACTGAGATTGAACCCAGAGTCTTGCAATGTCATGTGTTTTAGCACTTATGCATGATATAGTCTTTATATAAAATACTTATTGTAGATTAATTTATTAATTTTATACTATTTTAATAATAAATTTCATCCTTCATAGAAAAGCATTTGCAATTTCATGTTTAAATTTCATAATTTGTGTGAGCAACCACTCCTAGTGAGCTATTTAATTCATACCTTACCAGATCCTTCTAGATAGGTTGCACACAAATACCAGTGGAAATAATAATCATGTGGTCATTGTCACATTTTCTCCATGACAAAATGAAATCTTGATTTGGAATTGATGATATATTAACTACTCAAAATTCTGGCCAATGATTATAGGTATAAGGATAGCAAAAATACTGTAGTGGAAATATATTCTGATTATGTGAATACAGATATAGTTCTAGGATACTATGACTAGAGGAAATGTATAAATGACAAATGAGTCCTGCTGGCTGGTTCATACTCCATCCCGTTTAAATAATGACCACATGGTTGGAATTCTAAGCAATACATTTGAGGAAAAAAATAGATAAAGAATAAGCATCCCAATGTTTGAAAGTACATTTATGACATATTGACTTTCTTTTCCTTGTTTTTCTTAAATTATAAAGACTAAGTGGTTATGAAGCATAACTATAGAGAACTACCCACAAGATTTCCCCATACATAACCTCCTCTGATTATCTACAGATCTACCCACCTGGAGGAGTATGTCTTTTTCATTGATCTATATTTGCCTTTAATTTCAAGTAGTTACTATGCAGGGTTTCTGTCCTTATATATGATTATGACAAACAAATAGCTTTTACAAACAAATAGCCAATTGATGTGAAACAAATCATACATATTAGACAATTTCTAGATGAGTTTGAAACACTTTGTCTAGTGGACAGATTAAAATTTAATTTGGGAATTTTAATATATTGGATGCATTGACATAATAGTCTTAGATGAATGTGTTGATTTGAAGAAAAGTAAAGCAGGTGTATTATCAAATAAAAATGTGATTAAATATATCTTATAGGATGTCTTTAGTTTCATGTAGATCATAATCATATAGAAGTAATTTAATAAGATAATAATTAAGATTCAACTTTATAACTGAAATTAATAAGGTAATAATAAAAGCACAGTTAACATTTTTTTCATTATCACTAGGAGTAAAGTTTCCCTTAACAATGTTTTAAAATTTTTATTTATATGATCCAAGAAGAAATATCATTTTCATATAGCTTTTCAAATACAAATGAAAAAGAAAAGCTCAAAAATCTCTCTTACATTTACCTGAGTCAAGTAATATAAAATATTTTATTTACTTCATGCATAAAGGTCAAGGTGTATAATTTTCTTAATGAAAACTTAAGAAGAAATAACTACCAATTATTGACTAGCTGTTTTGCTAAGTTAAAAAATAATATAAAGCCACATTGTTATAATTGTACAAAATAGAACAAAAAGTGATGTATGTTTCTTATTTTTTATTGATGTTTCTTATTTTTATAACTAGATGAAAACTATTGTCAACAAGCTAAACTTTGGGGATGTAGTGGTTCATGTCTGTAACCCTAGCTATACAGGAGTCTAAAACCGGAAGATCTCAGTTCAAGCCAGGTTGGGTAGAAAAGTTTGTCAAACTCTTATCTTCATTAAGTTCTAAAAAAGAAGGAAGTAGTTGTGGCTCAAATGGTAGCATTCTAGCCTTGAGCAAGAAGTGCTCAGTGACAGAACCCAGGCCCTGAATTTAAGCCCTAGGACAAGCACAAAAATAATAAATAAATAAATAAAATAAAATCAAGCAAGTAAGAAAGGAAGGAAGGAAGGAAGGAAGGAAGAAAGGAAGGAAGGAAGGAAGGAAGGAAGGAAGGAAGGAAGAAAGAAAGAAAGAAAGAAAGAAAGAAAGAAAGAAAGAAAGAAAGAAAAAGACAGAGAGAGAGAAAGAAAGAAAGAAAGCAGGCAGGCAGGCAGGCAGGCAGGCAGGCAAGCAACCAAGCAAGCAAGCAGGAAACTGAAGTTGAAAGTTACAGTTTTAGTATGAATGGTGTGAGCTGCTTGGCTCTATCATTTATTACTAATGTAATATATGGTTAGCATTTGAATGCATGTTTCATTCATATCTATTGTTTCTATAGCATTTTTCGATAAAGCTTCAAAGCTGCTGAATCCAGGTTTAATTCTAAATTGGATTTCTTTTTGAATTGCATTATCCTTAAGCAATGCATCATCATCACAGGTCATTGCACCAATGAAATTAATCTGATAAAACACCTGCATGACAGGGAAAATGATATATTAGTGTGATTCATCATTAATGAACATCATCACCACATGATCTATTAGAGGAATGCTCAAAGGATGGTGTCATTAGGAAAGAGTGAGTTCCTATTGCTAAATTATGGTGAAGATGCAATATTGAAAAGCCTTGTAAAACTCAGGTGGCAGCATGTAGATATGCCAATACAGAGGCAAATTTCCTGAAACTTTTATTTTTAGTTAAAGTGTTGCAGTTGCATTTCTACTAATAAGGTTTATGGCTCTACTGCAAAATTAAATTTGTCCTAGTTATTCATCCACTTTTAATCATTCATTCATACTCTATAAATTATATCATTTGTGATACAGATATATACTTGCTGCATAATCAATGAGAAATTCAAATATTTTACTTGAGAAAGAAATACAGGGGAGTTAAGCAGATATATGAAAAGATCAGCCAGTATGGTTGTCTTTTCAAGTACTTATTCAGGTATAAATGTGACACAAATTTATCTCATTTGAGTAGATACATCTAGACTTAGTAAGAAAATTAATTTTAAAAAAGCTTTTGAATAGTTCTACCAGTAAATTCAAGATAAACTAAGATAAATTTAAAATAAGTTATTTACAGGTTGAATAGTAAGTAGCTGATATGAAAGATTTAGAAACTAAAAGTACATTATTTTCCTTTTACATAGCATGAACAACTAACTTTTTAATGATTATATTATTTTGAACAGAGATTAGAATTTGTTTCCCTCTCAAAAATATGCACTTGATTAAGGAAAGTTTTGATCTGTTCAATTCATTGTTTTCTCTCACACTAAAGCAGTGATCAGACATGTTTGGTACTCAATACGTTTTTAATTCATTAAATAACTCATTTAATGTAATAGTGTCATGAAATAATTGAAAACCCCTTACAATATGTATGAATTTGAATAATTTATATATTAAATATGATTTAAAATACTAATTTAAATAAATATCTGCCAAGTATTAAAGAATCATGTTGATTTTACCACTAATATTCTTATCAATAATAGAGTAAATAAATATACTACATTGCAATTTTATAGATTAAGTTACAATTTCACAAAATCTCAAAGATTAATAATGTGAGAGTAGAATTTTTGTTGAAGTGATTGGCATTTAAACCACATACTCCAGACAACATACATAGAACTATTTTCCCCTTACTAGTGGAAACAATTATGAAAAACCTCAAAATAACACCAGAGGAATGAAAAGCGGTATTTGAACACTAGGAAGAAAGAAATTAACTGTTGTTCTGTTTTGTTTTTTTGTTTTATTTTAGATCTGACGATTGGAGTAATAACATATTTAGCTTGGCTATTATAAACCCCACTCTACTATGCACCTAGCAAAATAAATAGTACAGGTAGGTCAGTTCTTCTAAGAACAAATGAGAATGTGTGAAAAATACCAGAGAAGACTGTAAAGTCATTAGAAGGCTTATAAAATAGGCCAAGAAAAATACTCTCCCTCCCCAGGAACCCTAAAACTTCCAGCTGAGGTAAGACTAAGGTAGAACATCAGGGAATGAGATCAGAATGGTCTTCTCTAGAAAGGATTACTGGATACTAAAGATTCCTCTCTCATCACACTGCGAGACATTGGGCCAAGAGGAACCCTGGGATAGAATGATGGCTCATATATCACAGGAAGTTTCATAAGAAATGACTGCAGGGACAGAGAGACTTCTGTACTCCTGACACTCCCTGCAGGCAGGTAGCCTGGTACTAGCAGAAGGAACTGACAAGTGTGATTCAGTCACAACTATTAGCCCACCACATTAAGTTCTTTTGCTTTTCTGGTGGGAGAATACTCTTTCTATTGAAAAGATTCAGCGAACTGGGTGGTGTATGGGGTATCAATAAGGGACTCCTACAATAAATAAATAAGTAAGCCTCTAATTAAGAACAACTTTTCATTTCTTTATTTCTCAAGCATGACACTCTTCTTACTTCTAGAAACACTTGGAGGTGTATCTGAAAAAAAAATACCTTACTTCAACAAGGAGCACCAATAGGAATCATGTCATGACCTAAATAGATTCAAACATGTGATCGAAAATGGCATCATATGAAAAATTTTACCAAATTACTGACTGAAAGCACAACTCCCGAAAAGCAGTTCAAGTTCTACGCTTAACAAGAGACTCTTCAAAAATAAAATACTTAAGCATCACAAAGAGACAAAGAGGTCTGTCTTTATTGTATTATTTTAAATATATTATGTGATTTTATTTTGTTGTTGTTATTTTTGTTTCCTTTGTATGTTCTTTCCCCTATGGCATATCCCTGTTGTCACTGTACTTGATTTTGGTGCCCTGCATCTTGTACGTACATATGTCTAATCTGGGGAGGAGAAGGGAAATAACAAAACACTGAAACAAGGACACAGGATGACCCATTAGAACAAGGATACCCACAAAATAGTATATTGGAAATTAACTTTACAACTTTGGGGGTAGGGGTAGGTGGAGTGGGGAAGGGAGGAGTGAGAGAGGTGGGGAAAGGAAGGGATAGTGGGACAACAACAAGGAAGGGAAGGGGTAACAATGATCGAAAAGTAATGTACTCATTGCCTTACTCAAGTAACTGTAACTCCTCTGTCCAGCATCTTTACAATAAAAAAGCTTATAAATGTGTGGAATTACAAAATATAATAATACGCACATAAAATGCATTTACATATACAATATACGAATTCAAAGTATTGTAAGAAATTTAAGTTTAAAACCCTCTCAAATTTGGTTGAAATGGAGCAACATAAAACCACAGGTCCACAAAATAAACACAGTGAGACTCAAAGGCAATGAAGTGAGAAAAATCTAGCCAAGATATAGCATGGTCAAACTTCTGAGCATGAAAATCTTGAAAGGAGCAAGCAAGAAAAATAGTCATAGGGAAATTCTAAATTGAATATCAGCAAATTTCTCATCTGAAATCATGATTTTAAAAAGTCTACAATGGAAAATATAAAACCATGTCAATTACAAATGGTAAATCTGGTCCATGTAAACATCAGGATTGGAGTAGAAATGTCACACCTAGCTGAAGGAAAATTAACAGTTTCTTCCAGGCCCTTGAAGTAATAATCATCTTTGAACAGAAAGAAAGAAAACAATGAAAAAAAAAAAGAATCCTAGGACATTAGGAAAGAATAAGCAACAACAAAAATCAGGTAGATGGTGTGTTAGTTAGAGTTATCACTGTGAAAAATATCTGGAAGTAATAATTTATAAAAGAAATTTTGGCTCATAGCTTCAGTCTATGATCAATTGCTTACATTGCTGGGTGCTTGCGGCCAGGATCACTGAAATTGCAGGAAGCATGAAGGAGAAAAATACTGCTCATCATATGATGGAATGGAAGTCGAGAGAAAGAAAGGGATTGAGGCAAGATATTCTTCAAAGATATCATTACTGACCTACTTTTTCAAACCAACCCCACCTCCTATTAGCATTATATACTACAAAATTAAGATTGATTTTTCTAGTTAAGGCAGAGTCCTCCTGGTTTGGTCACATTTCTGTGCTGGCTTCCACCAACTTGGGTCAAATTTTCAAGACATGAGCCTTTTGAGTGATGACTCATGTCTATACTATAACATAAGGGTATTCAAGTATACTGTCCTTTCCTTTTTAGACTTTAAATGACCACATTTCTTCTTCTTCATCTTTATTCCAAGGTCACCACTGTGATCAGCCACTGGTTGAAATAGAGTTTCATTAACTTATTATACTCTTTTTTAATTTTTTTCCAGTTTCACTTTTCATACTTCCAAGTATCTTAAATCACTTGAGTCACCCAGCTGACATACGTTGTTCTGTATTTATTGGACAGTCCTCTTATTTTTAATTTATTTTTATTTTTTGTCGATGATGGGGCTTGAACTCTGGGCTTGGGCTCTATCCTGGTGCTCTTCAGCTCAAGGCGAGTGCTCTACCACTTGAGCCACAGCACCACTTCTGGTCTTCAAGTAGTTTATTGGAGATAAGAGTCTCACGGACTTTTCTGCCGGACTAGCTTTGAACCGTGAACCTCAGATCTCAGCCTCTTGAGTAGCTAGGATTACAGGCCTGAGCCATTGGCACTTGGCTTGGACAGTCCTCTTGATTATGAATTATAAATACAGCTTCAAGAATCAGAGTTTTGTCGGGTAGTTACTTTCTGAAAAATGTCACAAGCATACAAATAATTGTATCCCAAAAGACTATATTAAAGTTACATTTAAAAGAGATTTAAATGTACCATACACTTCCCAAATACTCATTCTACAACAAATTGAGACTTCAGCACTAACATTGACAGACATTTTTATTGGCAGAAATATTTTCAATATAAGCTTACTGAAAGTAGAAATATATGGCTTTATAGTTATAGATAGGTAAATAGTGCTAAATTTTGTATATTAAATCAGTTTAGATTTAAAAGTGATAAACACAAATCTTTAGGTCCCAGAGAAACAAAATCTTTAAATAATATTAAGAAAATAAAGGATAAAATAGAAGAATAACAAACCCATTTGTCCTGTTCTATAAATGGAAATACTCTAGAATTCTTAGATATAACATCCAGTATAATTATTTACATTAGACTCCAAAGAAATGATGATACAGAAAAGAACAAGAGAAATGCAAGTGATGGTCATTTCCACACAACACAATGTATATATATATATATATATATATATATATATATATATATATATATATATATATATATATACATATATATATATAATATTCCTGAAGGAGAGTGTGATGTCACATATAAGAAATCATGAAAAGTGTCCAGGATCTCACTTTGCATATACATGAGTCTAACCCAGGAAGTATGAAAATCAGTTTGTAAGAGAAAGTAATCAGAATGGCTTAAACTGCTTTGGGCAAATACAAGCTAAATAAATTAAGGTAATATGTTTTACTTATCAAGTGTAATGTGAAGATTATCTGATAAATTGATAAACAGTTGTTCTACAATAAAGCCAAAATTCAACATATCTTTGTGGTATTATTAATAAGTACATTTTGTTTACTAGACTCTGGAAAAGTAAATAATTTATTTCATATAAATTAATAGATTCTAAGGAGAGCTCAAGTAATATAATTCTTTAGAAAGACTAAGTGAAAGCCCAAGAATATAACAACCACAAAAAGGATACTTACAAAAGTGGTTTAGGGCCAAGGGGAAAGGGAAGAAGAAAGGAAGGGAAATGGGAGTGAAAACAGGCAAGAGTTTGTTGTATATGCAACAGAACTGAGAAAAAAAATAATGGAAGGGTTTGTTTGAAGAAGGGCAAAGATGTTGAAGGGATGACATAGATCAAGATTCATTTTATACATTAACTGCTTTGTTAAGTGACAAAAAATCAATACATAATCTAAAAATTAAGGAAAATAAGGTAAGGGATGTGTTGAGCAAGATGGCAGAGAATGTTGAACAGGGAAGACATTGATCAAGATACACTGCATTTATACAATTTTGTTGAATACCAATTCCTTTGGGCAATTACTTAAAGAAATTAAAAACATTCAAATAAATATTCAAAAATATGTTTAAAACGGGATATCTACACATATATTTAACTATTCTCTTACTCAAATATAATGTTCAACTACTTACACCATGAGTTAATGCAGAGACTATAGAATGGAGAGTGGACAGAAGTTTCTGGATAATTGTAGGTTAATTGTGTTAATATGGGCCTATAGAAATGACATATACTTGTGTGTGTATAAATAATTTATGTAATAGTAATTGTTTCCTCTCCATATTGAAATACTTATGGTACAAAACATCCTCATCATTTTACCTTATCTATTTTAATCCCTAAAATAATCCTAAAGAGAAAAAATGATATAATCCCTGATTGATTGATTGTTCATTAAATTTGATCATGTATTATTGCTAATCTTCTTAAAATAATAAAAAGTAGTATATAACACTATCAAAACTATGTATATACAGAAATTGAAGTTGAGAAAGTTTTTTCTAAAAAAAAAATACCCAAGCCCAAATCATCCTTAATGTTTATCAGAAATTCAGCTAGAATTTTTCCTTTTTTTTCCTTTTTATTTATTTTTATTTTTTAAGGTTTTTTTTATTGTGAAAATACTGTACAGAGGAGTTACAATTACATGGGCAAGATAATGAGTACATTTCTTATCAAGCATTGTAGCCTCCTCCTTTGTTTCCCCTTCCCATC